>NW_021604712.1:2086553-2134053 GCF_004785775.1 Grammomys surdaster | reverse complement strand
AACTCTTTAAGTAGATCAAGCTGGCCCTGAACTCACAGATCTTCCAGCCTCTGCTAGGTTTAAATGTGCACCCAACAATGTCAGGCTGTTCACTGCATATCTTAACTTCCCCTGAAAGTCAGTGCCCTAGGCTTCTACTTTATCAGATGTCATCGAATCCAAATCAGAAACTGCCCCACCAACTACTTCCCCTTCCCCAGAAAAGGTCCCACAGAAGAGGGTTTCAGCAGATGGAAGGCCAATGGAGGGTGACTGTCAAAGGACATTCTTTTTTTTTTTTTTTTCCCCTTGGTTTTTCGAGACAGGGTTTCTCTGTGTAGCCCTGGCTGTCCTGGAACTCACTCTGTAGACCAGGCTGGCCTCGAACTCAGAAATCCACCTGCCTCTGCCTCCCCAAGTGCTGGGATTAAAGGCGTGCGCCACCACTGCCCAGCCAAAGGACATTCTTAAAGGGTTCCTTTAGCAGCACTTCAAGATATAACTTCAGTAGCCACCAAAATCAGTACTTATCTATGGCTAAAAAGACCTGAATCTCAACTCCTTTGAGGAACCCAAGCTCACAATTTCCCGGAGTGACCACCCCAGCACTTAGGAGGTGGAAGGAAGCTAATCACTGTGAATTAAAGGCCAGCCTGGTCTACAGAGTGAGTTCCAGGACAACCATAGCTACCTATACAGAGAAACCCTGTCTCGAAATACAAAAACAAACAAATAAAATAAAAACAAGTATACAGGGCCAATATAACAAATCTGTTTGTTATATATTACTATATTAAATATTATATGTAATATTATTGAAAACATTATAGCATTATATATTATATAAACATGCTATTATTATATAATATATTCAATAATTATGTATAACAATATTATACATACACACACACACACTCTGAACCAACCTGAAATGAATTATTTTCTGTAATGAAGCCATGAGTCCTCCTTCAATTAAAAAGAATTTCTTTCTTTTTTTTTTTTTGTTTTGTTTTGTTTTTTTGTTTTTCGAGACAGGGTTTCTCTGTGTAGCTCTGGCTGTCCTGGCACTCACTCTGTAGACCAGGCTGGCCTCGATCTCAGAAATCCACCTGCCTCTGCCTCCCAAGTGCTGGGATTAAAGGCGTGTACCACCACCACCCGGCCTAAAAAGAATTTAAGGTAGTGGCAGCAGCAGGAACTGAGTGTGTGTCTGCTCCCACTTTCACTGACATCTATCTCACTATTAGTCTACAGAAGGCCACAGATTTGGAGTTGGATAATATGCATCAGTAACAAAAAAAAAAAATCAAAATGGAGTTACTCTGGATAAACTTCTAAATTGTTTACCTTACCTTCAGGGCAATTTACATTGGCACAATCAAGCTGTCTCAGTGTTGTAATGGGAACTGCCTGCTTTTTGTTTCCTGGTTCTAACCAACTGCTTAATAACACTGCTCCTCTATGCCTTCCTACTTACAGATGAAATGCTGCCCATTCCCATTTTTCAACCACTAACCCAATTAGATCTTCCAGTTTCTGTTAAAAACTGCCATTTCTCTATGGGAAAATTCAAAATAAACAAAATGGTACTTACAATTTCGTGGGATAACAATCGTATTTCTCAAATTAAGGCAGTCAGTGATCTGCAGTTTAGAGCAGCAGAGGTCTTTCCCATCACTCCATAAGGCTCTCTAGGGTCAATCCTAGTATGGGTGAGAGGTAACAGACCTGGTGGTACAGGCCTATAGCCCTAGCTATTCTGGAGGCTGAGGCAGGGAAGATATCAAGGATTTATCTAGTTGTTTCTGAACTTCTCATCTGGGGCCAGGCAGAAGTCACCTTAAACTTTCTCATGCTACTTCTGCTCCCCAATAACCAACTGACATTTCATCAACTTGAATGGCTTACCATGTACTCACACTATTGGCCCTGGCAAATGTGGGTGTAAATTACATCAACGAAGCTAGAAATGATCTGCATGGAAAATAATACACACAATCGGGATCTGGCAACAGTTATATACTAAAGGCAAAAAGAAAGCTTTCCACTCAGGTAAAAACAAGACCAACCATGCCAAACTGAAGAGAAGCTACAAGGAAACCTCCCTGAACTCATAAACAAGATTCTAACCACCATCAAAGGGGATATTTATATTCTGAACACGAAGAATAAATGGCCAGGAGTTCCTTTTAAACCTTGAGTCTACTTCCTTACTAGCTAACATGTAGACTATAACTTTTAAAGACTTTCTTCACAACATGAAAGGAGAGTAAAGGCCCCAGTTACCAATCCCAATAATAAATGTTTGATGTATTCCCATGTCCTCAAGAGTGCTTGGAGCTAGCTAAGAAAACATAGTGAGGAGTCTCAGTTTAGCACTCACCAACATCCACTGTGGCACAAACGCCACATTTTTAGTCATCCATGCTTTCTGTCTAGGGACACCTTTGACAGAGCTGGAGCTGGACTGTTGAGGGGAGAACCTCTGTAGGCTGTTTAGCATCTCACATGCCTATGCACTAGAGGTCAGCAGCACCTCAGCACCGGGTAGTAACGGAATATATGTCCAAATAAGAGAAGATGACGATGAGGAGCCACACAACATCCAGGGTAAAAAGCTGCCACTGTCCAGACCCTGCTTCATTAAAGATAACCTCACCAGTTCTTGCCCAAAATTCGACAGCTAAAAATGAGCAAAATGGCAGATGGTGGCGGCTCACACACCAAAAACATAACTCAGGAAGACAAGGCTTAATTGTCTCAAATTACAATCCAGACTGGGTGAAACATCTCCAAAAGGAGAGAAAAAGAACAGAGATCCAGGGGGCTGAAGAGATGGCTCAGTGGTTAAGAGCACTGACTGCACTTCCAGAGGTCCTGAGTTCAAATCCCAGCAACCACATGGTGGCTCACAACCATCTGTAATGAGATCTGATGCCCTCTTCTGGTGTGTCTGAAGACAGCTACAGTGTATTTATATATAATAAATAAATAAATCTTTAAAAAAAAAAAAAAAAGAACAGAGATCCAAACTGTTGATAGCTCTCTTATACACCTGTCACACAACCCTATCCTGTTTCGAAAACTCTGAAATCTGCAGTCAGCTGAGGACTGTTAAGTATACAGACTCCTGGGTACAATCTCTAAGTTACTCCACTTTAGCAATTCCAAGCAAGAGCTCTGGGGATATGACTGATAAGCAGCACAGGTAATTCTTAGCAAGAATGTGTTTAGGATTAAATCAATATAAACATATATAATGTAAAATATATAAAGATATAACAAAGCTAAATTCAAAAGACAAACTTTCACAGAACATTGGTCCATCAGTTCCAACTTTCACCTCAGCAACCCCCCCCAGCCCCCAATACTTCCTGTGTGGATGTCAAGAATCGTGTATCTGAATCTGGGCAGGGGACACACTAATCATTAAGCCACCGTCAGTTATCATGCTTGTTTTCATTAATCCCAGTAATTCTCAAAACAAAATATGCACAAAAATTTAACTTAGGATACAGAAGAGGGACCACAAGCACAGATTAGACTAGCCCAAAGTGCACATGTAGCAGGAAAGCCAAACGACAGTGAGGTTTGTGAGACCTCCCCATCGACCTAACACTTTCAGGATGCAGCTGCCCCAATGGCCACATATCCACCTACGCTCTTCAGTGTTAACTACAGCCAAGGAAACCACTTCAATGGCCACACTTTCACCAGTTTTTGATGTAAAATAGATAGCCTTTTGAAAATCACATCCACAATGCACAGGCCTCTTTGAGTTTTTTATTTCTTTAAAATGAAAAAAGGTGGGTGTGAGTAGTGCAGATCGCCTTTAATCCCACACTCCCACTCCGGGAGGCCAGCCTGATCTAAATAGTGAATAAGAGGACAGCCAGGGCTATGTAGAGACCTAGTCTCAAAAACGTAGAATAAAATGTAAAAGGTGGGCTGAGGAGAAGATTTGGCAGTAACAGCACTAGCTACACAAACATTAAGACTTGAAATTCCCCAGCAACCATAGGGTGCTTGCAACCAACCATCTGTAATGAGATCTGATGTCCTTAGCCGGGTGGTGGCGGCGCATGCCTTTAATCCCAGCACTTGGGAGGCAGAGGCAGGCGGATTTCCGAGTTCGAGGCCAGCCTGGTCTACAGAGTGAGTTCCAGGACAGCCAGGACTACACAGAGGAACCTTGTCTCGAAAAACCAAAAAAAAAAAAAAAAACAAAAACAAAAACAAAGACTTCAAATTCAAATCCCCAGAATCCTCATAAAAAGCCAAGTATGGGGCTGGCAATGCCCAGTTAAAGAGCACTCGTTGCTTTTCCAGACTCAATTCCGAGCACCCTCAGGGCAGCTCACAGCTGTCTAGAACTCTAGCTTCCATGGGGATCTGACACCCTTTTCTGGTCTATAAGGGCACTAAGCACATGAATTGCATAAACATTCATACAGGAAACAGTCATACACAATATATAAATATATTAAAATCTTTAAATTAAAAATAAGTAAGTTAGCTAGCGTGCATACCTTTAATCCTAGACCTAAGACAGGGTTTCTCAGTGCCTTTAATCCTAGACCTAAGACAGGGTTTCTCTGGCTATCCTGGAACTCACTCTGTAGACCAGGCTGGCCTCGAACTCAGAAATCCGCCTGCCTCTGCCTCCCAAGTGCTGGGATTAAAGGCGTGTGCCATCACTGCACGGCTGAAGACTGTTAGATAAAATTAAATTAAATTAAATTAAATTAAATTAAATTAAATTAAATGAAGGTGTGATCTGAAAATACAGTGCTGAGATATAGGAAGAAGGCTCAGGGGAGCCTGACAGCCTAGCTGCAGATTCAGTGAGAACCTGTCTCAAAGGTATAGGTATAGGACACGCAATGACAGAGGTCACCCAATGTCCTCATCTGGCCTCAGTATATGCATGAACTACATACACCACGGAAGGAAGGAAGGAAGGAAGGAAGGAAGGGAGGGAGGGAGGGAGGGAGGGAGGGAGGGGGATGACCTCACCTAATTTCTTCTACAGCTTTTTCTGAATCAACAGTCATCCAAGAGCTACCAAAAACCTGAGTCAGAATTCCATCATACTTTATACATTATACTTCAGTTTTCTCATTTACAATCAGGGATGATAATCAGTCCTCTTCAGGAGCAAGCCTGGGTTCATGGCAGGCACAATGAGTGGCAGCTCTTACCAACCCTTCTCATTATTTTCTTTTAAATAGTCTCTCACAACCATCTCTACAAATTTGATACCTATCAAAGTACAAAGATTACAAAAACAGGGCCACTGGGGCTTGGGTAGTATGTGTCTTTAGCCCCAGGACTCTGGAGCAGAGGCAGGTGGACCTCAGCAGAGGATAGCCTGGTTTATATAGCATTCTGGGACAGCCAGGGATACAGAGAGACCATGTCTCAAAAATAAAAAATAAAAAGAAGAAGAAAAAAAAAAGGCAGCAGCACAGGCTGTTGGCACATGCCTTTCTTAATCACAGCACCAGAGGCAGGGGCAGGCAGACCCAGTTCAAAAGCCAGCCTGGCCTACAGAGTAAGCTACAAGCCAACCGGGGCTATAAAGTAAAACCCTGTTTCAAAAAGACAGACAGACTACATGAATGAGAGTCCCTAAGGATTTTTTAATCGATTTTAAAATGTTGATACCAGTTACAATTTATACTCCACTCCTGGATAATCTGGTAAGATAATTGCCTCTATAAGACACAGGGACGCCGGGCAGTGGTGGCGCACGCCTTTGATCCCAGCACTTGGGAGGCAGAGGCAGGCGGATTTCTGAGTTCGAGGCCAGCCAGGTCTACAGAGTGAGTTCCAGGACAGCCAGGGCTGCACAGAGAAACCCTGTCTTGAAAAACCAAACGACACAGGGAGAAGGTGAAGTCAAAATGGAATATAAATGTATTGAAATTAAGTAGTTCATTTTAAGATTTGAAAAGGTACTAAGTAAACTTAAAGAGATTATAATGTCCAAACAAACTCCTGGATCCATCTGAGGAGCCTGAGTATGAAATACACTACAAATGAGACCACCAGAATGTACAGCAAATTGGGACACAGAAGGAACCCTGCCTACATAGAACAGGTCCTCAGTCCACGTTTGACACGAGCTCCTGCAGCTGGAGAATGCTCAACCCAAAAACATTTCCTCTCCACGAAACCTCTAACTTTCTCCTCAGAATTCCATCCATCTCTTATTTCCTGAACAGCAAACTAAAAACGCTGGCCTGAAAGTATCAACAAAGAAGATGTGACAGGCCAGGGGTTATTACTAAAGAAAATAAGAGCACGTTCCATCGGAAGATTTGGAACACATGGAGACACTACAAATAGGAAAACACTGGTAAATCTGAACCACATGGAGAGCTTTTTACAAATTTAAGCTGAAAGGTAGGGCCGAACTTGAATAAAAGACCTTCAATATCTGAGACAGACAAACAAACTGAAATGCAAACAAGTCCCACAAGTCTTGGCACTATAGTTCCAAGGGAATACAGTGCATAGCAGCGATGGGCAGGCAAATCAGGGTATAGAACTAGGGAAGGCTAACCCCAGCCAACTAGATGGGATGCAACTGACTACTACTAGAAAAGCTCACTCACTAGTCAGCTTTCCTAGGACAGCTTGAAGAGCAAAATGGGGCAGAGTTAAGTAAGACAGGCGGTAATTACCCGAGGGGAAGGGAACTCAGTTATACTGCCAAAGGCCAGGGCTGTAACTCATACAACAGGAAGAATAATCAGGCTCCAACTGGGGCTAGCTCTTCTCAAGAAGAAAAAAAATAAAACTGACTTTATTAAAGAAAAAAAAAAAGCCGGGCAGTGGTGGCGCACACCTTTGATCCCAGCACTTGGGAGGCAGAGGCAGGCGGATTTCTGAGTTCGAGGCCAGGCTGGTCTACAGAGTGAGTTCCAGGACAGCCAGGGCTACACAGAGAAACCCTGTCTCAAAAAAAAAAAAAAAAAAAGCATCCAAGATTTTAAAGGGGGACTTGCCTCCTGAGGTTATTCTCAAAGGTCTACATTCAAGATGAGAAATTTCATGCCCCCAAATAATGTAAATTGGAGGCTTTTATAAAGTACTAAAGTAAAAGCTGAATTGATATCAACTACATACACAGCTCTTGACTAGCAAGAACATGATTGAGAATTAAACCATAAAATTAAGCCTAACCTTTACCCAGCTCCTTAAAGGGGTGAGAACAGAAAGACGGCTGAGCCTGTTAGAGCACTTGGATAGGATGCAGGTATGTGATTCCTAGCACCCACATGGCAGCTCACACTTTTCATTAACTCCAGTCCCAGGGGATACAATGCCCTCTCCTGGCCTCCCAGGGCACCAGGCACACTCACACAGTGTACATCTAGCCAAACACTAATGTTCATAAAAAGAATAAATTAAAAAAAAACGAAACAACAATGGTATCTTTCCCCCAAACTATAAGAGAATCCACAACCTTTTTAAAAAATGTGATAGCTAGTCAGAAAGACGTCTGAAAACAGCCAAACAGGCTGATCCATCCACAATAAGCAAGCTCAAACTGTTTCAGAAAACACAACATGAATGGCAACTTCCATTTATGCTTGTTAATTATTTCAGAAAGGCCTGACCCTCATATCCCAATTTGAGCTCAAATGTTTCCAACATAGCTTTGCAGAAGTCTCTGCCCCAGTGTTATCTCATCAACTAGGCACAAATTGATTAGGTATCAGCAGTCACAGCATACTTATAAACAAAGTAACCACTGTGATACACAATTGCCCATTTAAAAGGGAAAGCAGCCCCTGGGTATTTGATGATTGGGTCAAATTAGTTTCAGTCTTGACAACATTGGAGAGACTGCCCAATCTTGTAGGAAGGGATGAGGTAATACTCAGCAACATGACAATCACCTAGATAAGCAATCGTAGAAGTTGTTTCTACTGGTGTGCAAAAGTAACTCTCTCCTAAGATAAGCAATGTAGAAGTGGTTTTTATTGGTATGCACAAGTTATTCTGCTAATAGGGTAAAGGTCAGGTGTTTAAACACAGTTTCTTTGTTAGATTAACACTCCTCAAGAAAGAGTTCTAAAGCAGTCAGGCAAAGCTAAAGCACTAAGGATCTTCAGTAGTAGCTGCCCATAAACAGGAAAGAAAAAAAAAAAAAAGCACCAGACTTACTAGTACCCATACAATTTTCTTGTTAGGGACAAGTTCACTATGCCAAATTTTCTGGGAGAGATGGTGTGGGTGAGGACATCTCAGGTGATCTTAGTGACTGTGTGGTGCAAATTTAGACAACTGGGCACACTCACATAGTATACATAGTTCAAATAAAGTATACACAGTTCACATAAAATTATACATTCATTCCTCAAACAATTAGCTTGCAAAACATATCAAATATTGTTTGCAAACCTCCATTAACTCCACCTTTTAAATCTTATTTTGGAACCTTAGTCTCAGGTATCCAGGGCTAGTCTAACACTCTACAAAACTGAAGATGACCTTGTACTTCTTATTCTCCAGGATCCACACCCCAAATAAAAATATTTCAGGTATGTCACATCCACTTTATGAAATTAGGAACCAAACCCAGAGGCTTCTTACAGACTACCAAGTAAACGGCATCTCCCAACCCTCACTAACTTAATCTACAAAAGGCACTAACAGTAAAAGGGCCCAAAAAAAAAGATTACAAAGTACAAGGGTTTTCTTTTGCGGGGATTTTTTGGTTTGTTTTGGTTTTTCAAGACAGGGTTTTTCTAGGTCCTGGAACACTCTCTGTAGACCAGGAAGGCCTCAAACTCAGAGATCTGCCTGCCTTTGCCTCCTGATAGGTGGGACTAAAGTCAAGTGTCACCAAAGTCCAAATTTTAAATAGTGAAACACACACATTTCTTGGCACTTCCTGACATATTTACACAGGGTGTAAGGAAAAGGCTCAAAGGGCAGACCTAGAATAATATTTTGGTATGTTCACTGGCTCTACTTGAAATCAGTTCCCAAATCATCAGACCAGTGATGATAATACACACAAACATGTACAGGGCAATATCTAGGCTGAAAATACCTTCCATAAAACTGTTTATACTCTCATAAACACAATGCAATGTTGGCTACAAGCAAACACTAAAACCTAATACTAATATAATTTAATTCCAATACACAAAAAAAATGGAAGATGGGATTGCTATCTTCCTTCTAGTGTCAAGATACTTTTTTTCTTCCTTTTATCTTTAAAATGTTAGAAACTAGTAAATACAAAGCCAATTTACAAAACAGATCTCTAAGGATGTTTAACCATTTTGTGCATAATAAACATCAGTAAATTTTCCTAATTCTTTGGTGTAACAATCTTAAAATACCATAATTTACTAAGAATTTCACCTAAACAACCAGGATTAAGGAAAATCTATAAAATCCATTATAGGGAATTGTTCCTTTCACAAACACTCATAAAAACATTTCTAGGAGCATTGCAGAAGCCAATATCATTTTTCTTTCTTCTTTAAGACTGTCTCACTGTATAGCCCTGGTTGTCCTGGAACTGTTTGCAGGCGAGTCTGGCTTTGAACTCATTGGTCTGCCTCCCTCTACTACTTACTGGCCAACGCTGAATGAAAAGTATACGCCACCACACTCAGTTACCCATACTTAAAAGTATAGTCTACTGAATTGCTAATAGTGCCTCCTAAGGAATAGTTTATTTAATATTCCTAAATTATACTGAAAGGAAGGATATTTAAACAAAGAAATGTACTAACACTGATTTTTCTTCAAGGTCAAATTCATCATTTATGATTTAATTTGGTGCCGTAATTGGTAAACTATTTTTAAAAATAAATTTTTACAAGGGACCCGAAACAAGGCAGGAAAATGAGCAGCCACACAGAGTTTCCCAAAATTAATTAAAGGGAGACTACAGCCAAGACATTCAAGGCCTTACCAAGTAATTCTGCTACCAGCGAAGGGTGAGTCTTAGCCAGTGCCAGTAACACTTTAATAGTTTTCTGACACTAAACAGTAACGTACTGCCTAATGCACTGACACTTGTAATCATAACTAAGCGTTCCTAGGCCATTTCTTAAACTACCCCACTGCGATTCTTAGAAACCACTGAACAGATACTGACCTGAGTTTTTCTTCCTCAAATGTCAATTGAGAAAATGTTTGATACCAAGTAAAAATGCACGGGGACAAGCTCAAATGCTCTTCCCTTGGTTTATGAGCCATGTATGACACAGAGCTTAAACACCCGTTAAGGCCTTTGAATTAAAAACATTCCACTCACACTGAACTGCTTACAACCAATGGGAACAAAATGAAACTCACTAATCTCTTTACACAGAACGAGGGACTAAACGGGAGAAAGCGCACCGGAACATTAAAAAAAAAAAAAAGCGAAAACTGTAAATAAAAAACCTAGCGTACTACTTGGAGATTTACGATTAGTAAGTCTTTTCTTCAAAAGAGGATAAACATTCCAAGAGCGGACTCGGGAACACACTGTCGGGTGTGGTGTAGACCACTACAGGCCAGGCCTAAGGACTGCAAGGATCAAAATCGGTCCGGAAAGTAGCCGCCCACCGGAAAGTCCGGACCAAAATTCCCTTCCTCTGCCCCGCCCCCGGCACTAGCGGAGCCCATAGAGGAAGCAGCGGACCGACGCACGAGGCCTCGCGTCACCGCGTTCTCCCGCCCACTCCGTCTGACGTCAAGGGGCGGGACCAGCCCGACGGCGCCGCCGTTGACCCTGCTGTTACCAGGCGCTCACACAGCCAATCGGCACCCGCCGCCAGCGCCGGCCGGCCTTTGAACTCCGCACAGCAACTTCCTGCTGTTTGGCGAGTACACAGTGCAATGCAGTATGTCTGTCAGCGCTGCGGCACAAAGGAACAGCCATTTTGTGACTGAGCTGGACCTGCACCAAGATGCCAGGGCCTCCGAGAACTGCTGCCTGCGCCAGCTACCGAGCTGCCCCTTATTTCATCATCAGAGTACTAATGGGAACATGGGGGAAGGGATGTCCTGATACTAGGTTTCATTTGTTTTCAGCCTTCTTAAAAATTCGATTTTTAAAAGTATTATCGGCGCCATAAAATGGCTGCCACTTAAAACTGCCTGTTCCAGTACACAAGCACTGCATATGCCTTTTCTGATCATCTCCGCCTTACAAGAATAAGAGACTAGCGAAGAACGTTAAGATTTACTCACACCTCTGGATACCAAAATATGGCTCAAAGGCAGACGATTTTTAGATAGACATTTAATTTTCAGTTTAGAAATGCCATGTCCTAGAACATGTGCATTCCCTTCCCCCTAGTTTCCATTCCTGGATATAACTTAGGTAAGTGTTTGGCATACTTTATATGTCCATCACTAAGACTACTGTATTTAAAAATTTACTAATGTGAAACGTTTAAAACTATTCTAAAAAGTAAAAATTTAATCTCCAGAAATCGTGATATACAAAGCACCAACTTCAGCATTAACTTCAAAAAAATTCAATACACATACAAATTTTTAAAAATTCACTATTTTAAAAAAAAAGTACAGTACTTGCTTCAGAAACAGGAAAACAAAATAAGTTTACTTAAAACTTTTTTGCTCATCCCAGTCTCTCAAGTGATTCTCCTTACAAAATTTACTTGGTCTGAAAACAATTCCTTTCATCCCCTGCAAAGGTGCTGTTTTTAGTTGTGTTCCCAAAATACTATACTTCAAAAATTAAGTCTCTACAGTTGGCAACTTACTGGATGACTGACCCAGGATCAGCTAGCTACACAAGAGCAACATGAATTTCAACTCCTGAGAAATATCATCACACAAAACAACACAAACATTCCTTAAACTTTACAATCTTTAAAGGAAGTGATTTCATAACTGTGTACAGGCATTAACATGTATATAACTTAAAGGTAACAGTAATTTAAAAGTAACTCCATCTTCAACGAGTCTAGAGTATTCTGACATTCAAATATATGATTTAAATTATACTTCGCAAAAGCATTAAAAATTTACTTCTTGTTTTGACTAAAAGAAATAAATGCATGACAATGCCCAAGTTATTACCCAGATAAAAGTAAGTTTATTCAAAGACATCACTTTGAGTTAGAGCATAGTCTGATCAATGAAACAAAAAACCTTGCATAAGAAAGCCAAAACCCTGGTGAGAATATGCAAATCATATACTCAAGGGAGTAACAACTTTAATATTGGGTCTTTCATAATTATCAAATATATCTGGAGTTTCCTATACCTTCAAAATGTTACTTTCCAGAAAATTAGTTTTGCATTAGAAGCTTTCTGTCCTATATATGACCCAATAATTACAAAAGCAACTTAAAAGATATCCAAAATTGTAACTACTCAATTTGCAAAGAAATTTGGAAATGTACTTTAAAAAACAAGGCTCAAAATATTTTTAGTAGAGAGTAAATTCAATTTGTAATAAACTATATTTCATATTTACAAGCTAATTTAGAAAAATAATTTTATGCAATATTACAAAATAAAATCAAAATTGGATCATATACCAATCACATCCTTGTTAGCTGCATGATTTTAAAACTATGACATGACAATTCTTAAGAACACATCCAGAAATGCATTCACATTTTGTAAATTAACATAAAGATACAGTCATACAACAAAAAATCTTAAGGCTTTATTACTTCAGTCACTGATAAGCTACTTCAAGGAATGAGAGACAAATCATGATTTAAACAAACAGTACATTATAAAGCTTCAAGAAGAGAAAGCATTCCAGAGGACTGTCAAAATAAATGGATACATTTAAAGCAGCACCAACTAAAACATAGAATAAAATAAAATACAATTACCAATCAGAAAGGACTGTCTTAATATACACAAATATAAACCTTGTAACATTTTAAGCATAAAATTTACAATTACATATTGGTAGTAGCAAACACAAAGCTTAAGTATTAATAGCATTCCAGGATTTTTGTGGTTACAGATTTAATGATCTCAGGAACTATTAAGGTTTTGATAAGTCATAAGCATATTTTTTAAATTGTCACATGTATCAAAGAAACAATCAAAAATATAAACTGAAAGGCATCAGTCAAAGGGTCCTATTTGTGATTCCGTTTTTAAATGTACATTTTTTCATTCATATAACTTTCTCAAATGTCTATTTACTATAATTTACTACTACCAGACTGCACTATGGCCCTTGGTTACAAGTTTGAATATCCCAGATTCTTCAAAGAAAAAAATTTGCCTTGTATGTAAAATGGTGCAATGCAGCAATAGCTAAACAGACAAGGTCATTTTTCTGCAGCATGAAAACCTAAAAACTAAAAATATACTGACAGAAAAACTACAGTTTCTAGGAAAGGCCCCTCCGTATGAAAGTACCTTACCTTCTGAATGCTGTAAGAGGCCTTAAGTCACAACTCAACTTTCATAAATTGATACCAAAAAATCAGGGTGTGGCATGTTAGCAATCTCAAGGTCACGCTTTAAAAATCAACCCAAGTTAGAAAATTCTTGAAATACAGACAGCAATCCATGTCTGTCAAAGTAAACAAGTGTAAGCTGAGGTTCCCCCCCCCCAAAAAAAAAAGAAAGAAAAGAAAGTTGATAGCTCATACCTCGATGCATTGCTGTGTAGCGAACTGTCCTCCTCTTGGCTTTTGTCCTTATTTCTCATCATCTTTTAATTCTTAAATGTTAAGGGGGAGGGGGAATCTGTGTTTGCTTTGAAGTCCTGTGCCCAGGTATTTACTGTCAAAAGTTGAAAGAAAGGTAAGGTCCCAGCTTCTGTGGACGGTTTTATTATCAGGAACAAAGTCCTGACGATGTTAGCGATATTCATGTAATGCAACAACGATAACCACCAAAAAAACAAAATATTTCTATTTTTCCGTTTTAAAATAAGTGGGGGATAAACTGAACGGTAGAAGCATCACTATCAATAAGGAAAGTTTCTCAAAAGTAACACACTGGATACAAATAACAATCTCTGTATCTTATTGCGTCATCCAGGAATTTCTCATATTTACAGTAAATAAAGCCAACTTCAACATAAATTTTTTTAAATTATCACTGATTATCATGGACTTACCTGATCCATGTAGTATGTCCAAAGCAAGAGTCCTGTCTAGTACTAGAAAAATATCAGATCCAAAATAATTTTTAAAACGCAAAATCCTCCGTTAAAAAACAAAAAGTAAATGAAATAATCCTGAAATATGTTGACTTGTCAAAAAATAAAGCAATAATTAATACTAAAACAGGTCCGGAAGGGGAAAAAAAAACCTCATTAGGAGAGCGCACAAAAATGGAGGTGCGCCATGGCTTCTAAGCTGGAAAAAACAACGACCTGGGCTCTCAATACGGCAGCTTCTTCCAACAAGGCACGAAAAAAAAGCTCCTAAAAGCAGCTTTTCTCCCAAAAAAAGGTTCGGATCGACCCCAGTAAGTCACTAGGAGAGGCAGGGGGCTGCGGGGGCCCCCTGAGGCTGCCCGAAAGTTAGGGAAAGTTGCGTAAAGTGAACCGAAGCAGGGAGCAAAGCGCGCTCTCTCTAAGGCACAGCCGCCATCTAGAGCCTCCTTCCCAGCTCTGAGAGCTCTGCCTTTGATTGACACTCTCTACATTTACCCCACAACTCAGGTGATGTACCATAGACCCACCCCTTCATCTCCACCAAAAAAAAAAAAAGAAAGAAAGAAAAAGAACCAGATCCTCCATCCAAGGGAGCCTAGAGACCCCCAACTCTACACCTCCCTGCCCCTCCAGACCACTCCATCGGGGAGGGGGAAGGGCTTCTTAACCCCCTCTGGCTCAAGCACCCTTTTTAAGCCAGAGAGAAATGTAATTTGTTCCTTTTGTCTAAAGATCTGCTAAATATTTCAGTCCTTGAGCTAAAATAACTTCCTCCCTGGACAGGAAGTGGAGTTTTATCAAGCCATTTTGAAATAAAGATAATTTTTAGAGACTCTAAAGCTCAGTTTAAGTACTAATCTTTAAAAAAAAATTAACACCCCACCATGGGTAAAATGGCTTGTAAATATTAGCAACATTTCAACACCATAAATTAAATCAACTCTTGCCTTCTTTATGGTGCCTAAAAACATTGAAAGATTAAGGGGGAATTTTCCACCTCAACTGGAAGGGGTAAATTTTTTTACAACTCAAGAGCGCCTCCCTAGTGTTCAACTGCAGTAGAGCGAAAGTCAGTACAACCATTTTTCCCCCAGAAGAAACAAACTTCTTTGCAAAAACCGTTAACCTTAGAAGTGCCACACATCAAATGTATTTAACTTCAAATATATATATTTGGGCAAAATGGATAACTTCAAATTCAAGAATATAGACCAACCTTGGTCACTTTTAAATCAAACACTCAACCTCAACTCCAAAACCAAAAGAACCCTTCATTCATGTTTCAAGTCAAATTCTAGGTACACTCACATTTCATCAACCACAGGTGACAATAATAGACCACATCTACCACCCAATTATCAACTGAGGACAAACTCCCTCCCTCAAGATGGAAGCACAAGGTCTACAGAACCACAATTACAATGCAACCGTGTTCTCTCCCATGCAGACAAGTAACCAACCACACACACATGCCCAAAGAACTTCAAACACTCCTTTACTGAACCCATTGGTCAGAACCATGTCACACCATCAGGGAAGCAATCTAACGGTTTTACAACCAAAAGCGATTATGTTAAGTCTAAGTAAATGTAAAGTTCATAATCAAGTTTCAATGCTACAGATATTTTTCCATCAACATCAAAAATCCAAAAGCTCAGCTTTCAGTTTACAAAGACCAACATCCTCACATCATTCAAACACTGCATCAGTGATTAACTACAGGTGTGTATTGTAAAGCATCTTACATTAATAGATTATTTTATTCTTTGTTCTCTATACTAAAAAAAAATCATTTGTTCAACAAAATCCCCACCACTGCTTTATAATATTCGGAACCAAAGTAGCAATAAATAAAAACCTGGCATTTGATTTCAACCATGGGTAACCAATCTAAAGCATGGCAGGATTCATTTTAAACTCCCAACTGCACAGACCAAGAAAAACGAGGATTTTTTTTTCAAATGTCAATTACACTGTCATATGAAGTTAAGCCCTTGCATGTATACCCAAAGACATTTTGCAAAAACACCTCTAATGTAAGACAATACAAATCAGTACAACTCAAATATTCGGATGAGCATTTCATTGCAAAATGTTTTAAACTTTAGAAACATATGTCGAAGGACCACTTTCATCAACAAAAATTGAAAGACTCTGAGACTGTCTTGGACTGTACAGCCAATGAGTACTTTGTTTTATATTATATATTCACTATAATCTCATGACACCTTTCAAGGTTCCCATTACCAAAAATGCAACAGATTTTGAAACAACCCAAACAGTCTTAAAGAAATTTATTTAAACCCTATAATAAAAAAACCAACCAAACTGGGTGTGGTGGTATACAGCTTTAATCCCAGCACTCAGGAGGCAGAGGCAGGCAGATCACTGCAAATTCCAGGCCAGGCTGGTCTACAGAGTTCCAGGACAGCCAAGGATATACAGAGAAACCCTGTCCTGAAAAAAAATTTTAAAAAAGAAGAGGAGGAGGAAGAGGAGGAAGAAAAGGAAGAAAAAGAACGGCAGATGGGGGAGAGAGAATATATCCATTTTTACCAAAGGACCATTCCACTTAAGCACAGGAAAATCCAGGTTTTCTAATACATATAAATCCCATACAAAGAAAACCATTCCATTTTACCAGTTTTATTCAGTATACTTTAATGAAAATCAACTATAAAGGTCAAAATGTTATTAAGGTGAAATGAACATTTAATGAAACATCCACTGAAAAAAATTTTATAAAAGGCCCAAACTGAGAAATTTTTAAGTTCTAGAGATTTTATTAAAGTTAACATTTCGTAAGGTCACTCAGATCAAAGTGCAAGAAATTCCAGGAATACAAACTACCATTTGTAGAAATGCAGAATCTTCTCCAGATGTCAAAAATGTACATGATATTGTAACAAGTCTTTAGGAAGTAAATTCCACTGTCCACCTGTGTTGGTTAAGAATCATTCATTTCATGGAATCCGTATTAACAGAATCCTGTGTTGGTTGTGTAATCTCACAGCATTCTTGCATTAATCCATTTTCCTCAATTCCCCATAATGGGCTGCCATCTTGATTTCTCAGTGGTAAAGTCCATTTCAAACTCTTCAAGCTGGGTGCTTCATAAAAAATTAGAAGAAAAAAATTCTGTTGGAGTAACAATCATCTTATTTCTTCAAACAGAAAATCCTACCCACTTTGAAGATAATCCCTACCATACACAAGTCTTTAATGAAACAGCACTATTGTGACAACCTCACAAAGACAGAATCAATGAATTCACATATTTTAAGTTCTCCTGTCACAGATACATTTGTATCCATTGTGCATACAAGAAAAGTAAAACCAAAGGTTAAAATTCAAAAATGGTGGGATGCCAAATTACAACCACATGTCAAGTCGACAATTTCAATGCAAAAAAAGTTTGTAAGCTCTTTCAATGAAAACTAATGATATAATCTTAAGAGATTAAAAAGCAATAGATACTGCTTGGCACACAGTCTTACAGATATCAATTTTACTTAGAAGCAGCTTCATAGCTACGTATCTCAGAGTGCAGGGAATGTAAAGCCACGTGAGAAAAATTAGAAACATCTGCTTGGCTTACTTGGAATTTGTCACAAAAATGCTATCTCTTTTCGAATTATAAACAATGAAATATTACTTTCATTGCAAAAACATTATGTTCCTCTTAGAAAAATTAATCTATGATTTAAACAGTTTAGACTGAAGGGAGAAAGAAATGAGAATCCAGGTGGTTTTACACCTAAGAGTAAAACATCCAGAGTATCATACTCACACAAAACTTGAAAAACAGTTTTTTACAATTTTCATGTTGAGTCCATGTGTGTGTGTACATGTTTTTGTAGTGGGGGATGCACTTTTACATGGAGGCAAGGACACGTAAGGACACCGGAGGATGATACTGCTGCTGGGAATGAAAATCATCTTAACCTCAGTCATACACAGAGCTCAACAGTTTGCCTTCTCTTGATAACCAGTTTCCTCTGGTATCCATCTCCACCTGGAATTACAGGCAGGTGGTGTCTGGGCATTTTACTTGCATTTCGGAGGACAGGAATTCCCAAGTAAGAGCTTAAATGCTGAGCCATCTCCTGAGCTGGCAAAGACATTTTAATCCCTGGTCTTCCATACACATTCTGTAACTTTCCAACTCAATTTGTAAAGCTACAGTCAGTGACTGCAGGAATAATAATAATAAAAAAATACAAGAATATGTTTACTTCTAGACTAATTTTCTATCTTCCTAACTAAAATTAAGGTATGTTCATTATAAAATGATAGCTAAAAAACTAGATAATCAAAAGACAGTGGTGCCCCCTATGAAAAAATGATTTTTTTAAAGGAGTAAGGAGTGTCACGGCATCAGTAAGAATCTGTACATCAAGATATTCTTCTCTAGTAGGTTTTGGAAATTTCTCAAATCCTTCTATAAAATGAAATACAACTCCTTGTGTGTCTGTATCAATTAACTACCATTTGCCTTGTTCTTTTCTTAAAATTAAGTAATGGCTATACAATTTACTTGTAAAACAATTTTTTTTTTTTTTATAAGCTATTGTTTTTTTTTTTTAAGATTTATTTATTTATTTCATGTATGTGGGTACACTGGCTGTCTTCAGACATACCAGAAGAGGGCATCGCATCCAATTACAGATGGTTGTGAGCCACCATGTGGTTGCTGGGATTTGAACTCAAGACCTCTGGAAGAGCAGTCAGTGCTCTTAACCACTGAGCCATCTCTCCAGCCCCCGTAAAACAATTTTTTTAAAGAGGGGGCTAAGAAGTAGCATAGTATATTTCAGAAGGAAAAGTACACTCATAGCATGCATAAATTTCTGGGCTTGAGCCCCAGCACCACATAAAAATGGGCATGGT
The DNA here is from genome assembly GCF_004785775.1 of Grammomys surdaster. Lineage (NCBI taxonomy): Eukaryota > Metazoa > Chordata > Mammalia > Rodentia > Muridae > Grammomys > Grammomys surdaster. The sequence continues at coordinate 2,115,050 of NW_021604712.1, read as the reverse complement.
GGCAGCACAAGCCTGTAATCTCAGAATCTGGGAGATAAAAGGACCAAACATTCAAGGTCATCCTTGGCTAGATGGGATTAACCTCGAAAACAACAAAAAAGGAAAACTATGAAAAAGGCTAGATATGGTGGCTTCTACATGAGATCCCAGCACTCAGAAGAACCTGAAGCAAGAGGATTGTGCGGAGTTTAAAGCTGGAGTAGGATACAGGCTCATAAATAAAAACTAATGACATTATCATTAGAAAACTACTCAAAACCTGCACTTTCCTAGCAGTCATGTTATCAAGTGATGTAAATTTAAAACTACAAGAGAAAAAAAAACAACTTTTACATTATAAATCAATGATCAAAATGCACTTATGCAAAGCCTAAGACCCAAAGCCAAAACCAAGAATGTTAACAAGCAAACATATTTCATATGTATCAAAGCTAATAAAAAGATCTTTTAAAAATGATTAAGTAATTTGTTCATGCTCATGGAGTTTCAAATACAACAAAAATTATATTTACAAGTAAAAGTTTTACTTCGAAAAAAAAAAGGAATCAAACATGAGCACTGGAAACATGCAAATGTTAACAAAATCCACAGCTCCTCAGTGGAAAACAACAAAGATCCTAATGACTACCTCTTGTGGCACTACTGAAGATTCAATGAGCTGGTACATAACAAAATAGAGCTCAGTAAAGGCTGGCTGTCATTCCACTACATCACCGTAATCCAAGCACAGAAGGATCTAAACTAAAGAGTCAGAACACTATCCCAACAGCAACAGCATCTTTGAGAACAGTTTTGCCTCTAGTATTGGACCTGGGGAGGGGATGCTCAATAAATGTGGATATAGATAATCAACTGCATCTCTTTCTATAGTAACGTGTGAACTACTATAGACATACTGAACAGGTGTGCCTTTGCTCTAGAATTTTATGCTTCCTCAGACAGGCCAAGAGCCTTTGTTATACAGGTAAGATTCAAAGTTAATATGGTTAGAGTGCTATTTTGGTATTTTCTAGTTTGTACTTCTAAGTATAAATGTTATTCTAAGAACAACTTTCTGTTCAAATCTAAGTTTTTAAGTCACCAAGATAGTCAATAATAGTTATCTCTGGAAATCCAATCACTAGACACATTTATAACTTAGGAACAGAAAATTTATTATATCTTCAAAGAGATTACACATTATTAACTAAAATGCAAAACACTAACTAATCAGGAGTGTAAGCAGAGCTCTCCTAAAATAAAACAGTCTTTACTTCTTATATTTCTGGTTGTGAGCCTAGCCTTTAACGGCTGAGCCATCTCTCCAGCCCAGTTCTTTACTTCTACTTCAACCAGCTTTACATTTTTAAGATGAAGAACACCCTGAGTCGGAGACCAAGGATGACCTTGAACATCTGACTCCTGTCCTCCCAAGAGCTAGCACTAAAGGCAAGTGCCGTCACCGTGTTCAGCTTATCTTTACCAGTTTTTTTGGTTTTTGCTTTTTGGTTTTGTTGGGGGTTTTGGTTTTTCGAGACAGGGTTTCTCTGTGTAGCCCTGGCTGTCCTGGAACTCACTCTGTAGACCAGTCTGGCCTCAAACTCTGCCTCCCAAGTGCTGGGATTAAAGGCGTGCGCCACCACTGCCCGGCTATCTTTACCAGTTTTAATAGCAAAGAAAAATATAGGGAAGAGAGAAAGTTAAAAAAATAATTAATGATTCCTAATTTTTTAATTTAAAATTTTAAAATTTTAATTTTAATTTTTAAATGGCTGTAAGGCTACTACTACTACTGAAATTATATTTTTCAAAAGTTAAATGCTTGTTTTACAACTAAAGGAAGATTAACATAAAAGTGTTAATTTAGTACAAAATCTCATCCTTTCTATCATGTAATTATATACTAACACGTATGACTTAGTTGTCTTTTGCTTTGTCTTGAAATTTTGATATATTTATGGAAGCCCTGACACCTATTTGGTCTTATTCTTAAAATAGATTGAATACTCAACAGACTATATTAGCAAGTCTGGATCTTAAATAGGATAGGTATAAAAACTAATATTACAGAAAAACTAGCCAATATTCTTCATCAATGAAAGGATAAGGTCAATTATTGATAAAACAAAAGTCGTCTTTTCTATGAACTTACAATCTAATCTAATTACAAACTGATTTAAAGAGACCAAGTTGGGGGCAAGGTACATATATTACTTCTAATTTTTATTGTGGCAACTTTCAAACACAGCTATAATATTTTAGTTACTAACATTTATATTTTAGTAATTTTATTTTGCCTTTGATTATACTCAAAGCACTAGTTAAAAATGTTTAAGAAAAGCTACAGTAACCCAACAAACCAACAAATATTTACTGAGTAACTAACCAATGCCAGGCAACTACTGTCTTAAGTGTAATCACACAGGAAACTAGACGCCTGCATTAGACATATTTTGGGTCTCCTCCCTCACTCTCCCTCAGGAAGAACACAAACCTTGTTTTATAGGTCATTAATAGCCAGCCAGTGCAATCTCAAGTAGCAATAACAGAAAAAGGCGCAGGGGGAGAGGTGGGGAAGTGAAATCACGCAGAATATGGATTCCCAAATGTTTTTATTCCTATGAACCAGCTAGTAGATGATTATCTTAAGTTTGTTGCTAATGAATAAATCCTTTTGGCAATTCACCCAAAATGATTTTAACAACCTTCCCATTTTACTCTTTCCTGTTACTTGTCAACTTTGGAATTTAACAAAAAAATATATATATATATATTTCACAGTAGTAGTAATAATATCTTTCAAAGACCAATTTCTATGTCAATAAGGCTAAACTTTCAGTCTTGAAATTTAAGTTCAGAGTTAATTTATCAGAACCAATTACAAATAGAAATCAATTAAAATTAATTTCTATTATCAAGAAAGAACCAAAGGGCTTCTGAGCTCTACATCATAAAAGTACCAAGCACAGACCCTAGAACCACGGCCTGGTTTTTTTTGAAGACCAGATAGTAAATTGTTCTATGCTATGTGTCCATTTCAGTACAAGTACTCCCAATTCTGAAACTGCAATGGGAAAACACAATAGTATCTGAACAATACAGGTAAATGCATCATAAATAAATATCTCCAGGACATTAGAAACAAGTCCAAATAGGATATTTTTGTCTTTTATTTTCTGACCCCATTTGTGGTGGACATATGCTTTTAACCTCAGCACTCAGGAATCAGAGACATCTCTGAATTCCAGGCTGGCCCAATTTACATAATTGAGTTCCTGGCTGGCCAGGGACACATGGTTAGACCCTGTTTCAAATAGATGGGTGAATGTGTGGGTGGGTAAATAAATTTTAATATTTAGATAAGGGGAGAAAGGCAACTTGTGATTAATAAACTTTACTGTCTAGGCTGGACATGGTGTCACTGTCTTTACTCTAAGGTCTCAAGAGGCAAAGGCAGGCAAATCTCTTAAGTTCAAATGTAGCCTGATCTAATGAGTTCCAAGACCTCTAAGTATGAAACCTCCCTGTCTTAAGAAATAAACTCCACATTTAATTAACTATTACTATGACTAATTATGTAAAAATATCTACTCTTAACACTGTTTACAGGTCTGATAAAAAAAGCAACACACAATTCCAAATCAGTAACTTAAACTCCTAATTACACATAAAATTAGAAAATAAATCCAACAAGTGGATTAAAGACTTACTAAATGCTTCGATGTCTATGGTATAGGCCTTTCATTCCATCTGAGGATTCACATTTCTGCAAAAAAAGAACAGATTTTCTTAACTCCTATGACTTACATCACAGCTTCAATACCTTCTAGGAAATCAACAGACCAAGAAATATAGGTTATGAACAAATTACTCCAAGCAGAAGACAGGAAAATTGTGACAAGACCTTAGATTTTTGCCAATGCCAGCGTTGGAATCTAGAACAAGTTACTAAAATTACAAGCCTAGATATCATTCCCCAAGAACTCCATTTGACTGGCTATCCGATGTTAAAACTAGAGAAAATGCAAGTTAACAGCACAGCATTAATCCATACACTGGCCTCCCATCTAATACACTTGTATGTAAGCCTTCTAACACCTTTGCTACCCCTCTCCAAGATCCTTCTTCCTCCCTATTACTATCCTCAGAGTATCTATCATATGCTAGCAGCAACATACTATGACCCCGGATAGAATTAGTCTTTTCAATGTTAGTCTAGGCGTCACTTCCAATCACTATCAGCAGTACTCAGCTATTAGCCTCACAAACACTAGCGCTTTAAGATTTCTGTTTACTACTTCGTGTGTGTGTGATTGGTGTGTGTGTGTACATCTGTGCAAATCCAGAAGAGGGCATTGGATATTCTGGAGCTAGAGTTACAGCAGTATGAGTGCTGAGAACCACACTAGGTCCCTGCAATAGTACAGGACCTTAAAAGCTGAGCCATCGCTCCAACACTAACACTAATAATAATAATACACGCTTACATATGCAATATCAGGACTTTTCACTCATCTCTGACTCACGTTTCGCAAAACTAAATAGGAGAAATGCTTCCCATTTCAAGTACTTTCTGAAACAAGGATGGGATTTTCATTTACCTTGGTTTTGTATGACTACAATAATAGCAAAATAAAAGAGGGCTGTAGTGTACAAATCTTTCATCCCAATGCACAGAAGGCAGAGGTAGACAGATCTAAGTTTGAGGCTATCCTGGTCTAAAGAGTGACTTCCAGGACAGACAAGGCTACAGCTACATAGAGAGAACTTGTCTTTCTCCCCCTCCCCCCCCAAAAAAAACCCAAAAAACAAAAGGGGGGAGGGAAATAAAGCTAAGTGGTATAACATTTAACACGTGAGGCCCTGATTTTGAAACAACAAAAACCTGTTTTGAAAATTAATTTCGGGCTGGTGAGATGGCTCAGCGGTTAAGAGCACTGACTGCTCTTCCGGAGGTCATGAGTTCAAATCCCACAACCATATGGTACCTCACAACCATCCGTAATGGGATCTGATGCCCTCTTATGGGGTGTCTGAAGACAGCTACAGTGTTCTTACATATAAATAAAAAACCTTTGGCCTGGAGCGAGAGGGACTGGAGTGAGAGGAAGAAAGGCGGGTGAGGGGAAGAAAACTTCTTTCTCTTGTGGAAGGCCTGGGTTCAGTTCCCAGCACCCACACAACAGCTCAACCTTGTTTGGCCTCCTAGGGCACCAGGCATACATTGGTACACATACATACATACATACATACATACACGCAGGCAAAACACCCATGCACATAAAATAGAGTAAATAAATGTTTAAAAAAAAAGAAAATTTCATCCCAGTATTCTTTTTTTTGTTTGTTTGTTTGTTTTTGTTTTTGTTTTTTTGTTTTGGTTTGGTTTTTTGAGACAGGGTTTCTCTGTGTAGCCCTGGCTGTCCTGGAACTCACTCTGTAGACCAGGCTGGCCTTGAACTCAGAAATCCACCTGCCTCTGCCTCCCAAGTGCTGGGATTAAAGGCGTGTGCCACCACTGCCCGGCGTTCATCCCAGTATTCAAGTGTGAGAATTTAAAGTCAGCTTGGGTTACATACACAAGACCATGTATCCATCCACCAAAAAAGACAGTGTGAGATGGCTCACCAGGTAAAAGTGCTTACTGACAAGCCTGAGACCCAAATTTACTCCCAGGAATTCATGTGGGGAAAAAAAAAAACTGATTTGCACAGGTTTTCCCCGATCTACAAACACACACACAACAAGTTTTCAAAGGTTAGTATGAAACTAACAATTTAAGGTTTTTAGAAAGAAAAAAGTTAAAAACTTCAAGTTTAAGACTTTAAGACATCAAACTAGCTTCTTAGGAATTGTTTGCAAGTATAAAAGCAATTCCCTGTTTATGTATCAAATCTAAATTCATTTTTGTAAATCACAAACAAGAAATATACCAAGGATCTGTTTAAAAATTATCATTAAAGTAGGTTCTAAAATCTCTTCCTAGTAAGAAACAATGGAAAGCAATGATCTTAAAATTGTTAAACCTGTAAGAGTGATCGGACCTTAATAGGAAGAAGAATCTGTTAAACCACACAAGGAAAGTAAACGACCTTGGGACAAGGATTAACAGTCAGTGACAGTGTTTCCTCAGGATATATGAGGTCCAGCTATAAAGAGAAACCCTGTCTCGAAAAACAAAACAAAAAAAAAAAACGAAGAAGAGAAAAAAAAAAGAAAGAAAAATGTTTCAGAAAGCTTGGTAAAAAAAATTCTCTAAGAGAAATCCCTCACAGTGGTTTGATAATGTGACTGTGACTAAGTCACCAGTTCAAGACAACTTAGGTTCTAAATCCACCAGAAAGTCTTTGACCTCACCTTGCATCACAATGAAATCAACATTGATGAAGTCTATCACATAGTTTCCTTTCCTAAAGTATGTGATCGTATTCTGCCACTCTTTGACACTGGGATGAGGCTCCAGGTCACTTTAAGTAGACTGAGTCTGATATTCCTCAAATTCCTACCGATCCCATATACTTTAAAATGTACTTTGTGATCTAAAAATAAACTTTAGGGAATATAGATAAGCATATAATGCTGGCCCTTTTGCAGCAAAAGTCCAGAACTTTTGTTGGTTCTTAAATCCCTTACTTTTAAACTCTACGATTAAAATTTAAACAGCACTGAACTATAAGAAAGTGTTTACAGAAGACAGGTTAGTGATCATCATGTGCAAGGCATAAGTAAGGGTGCAACGTGTCAGTCCAAGCCTTTCTGAGGCGCAGACAAGTCTCTCCCGGTCGTCATCCTCGCCCAGCCCAGCCTGCGCAGTCCCAGATAAACAAAGGCATTAGCATTTCTTAAAGAGAACTGCTTCAAATAAATCATTAAGGTAGGCATGATGGTTGACAGCTGTAATCCCAACTCAGGACCAAGGACACTATCTCTAAAAAGAAAAAGGAGAAAAAAACCACAAAGTATCTATTTTAAAACCACCTTGATAATCTGAATTAAAAGGATTATGATAACTGGTACACATTAACCACTTAACTCTTGGGGCTGAAGAGATGACTCAGTAAGTTAAAGTACTCTCGCAGAAGATAAGGGTTTGGTTCCCAGCACCCAATGGTGGCTCACAACCATCTTTAACTCCAGTTCCAAAGAATCCAACCACCTCTCCTGACCTCTAAATGCACTAGGCATGCATATTATTGCAAATGCATACATGCAGGCAGAATACTCATTCTCCTAAAATGTTTTAAATCTTAAAAAGAAATTATTTCATTCATGTTTAGGGATACTTCAAATTATTAAATTATTAAAATGGGGGCTGTGAGACAGTGCAATACGTAAAGGCACTTGCCAACAAACCTGAAAACATGAATTTATCTCCTACAACTCACAAGGTGAGAAGATTTCTACTCAACTTCTCTGACCTTCAAATTTGAATTTGCAAGCACACACACACATACAAATAAATTAAATATAATTAAAATTAAGTTTAAAGTAAAACTGTTTCTTGAAGCACAGATCTAGGTAGCATCATTAATGTATAAATCCGGACATCAGAAAAACATTTTTTTAAAAATCAAAATCATAAAAAATTCCCAATATCGTTAGATTTATGGTATCAGACATGATGGCTGCCATCTGTAATTCAGCACTTTTTGAGGACAATGCAGAATTACTACCTTAAATTTAAGCCCAGCCTATGCTACACAGTAAAATTCTGTTTCAAAAGGTCAAAAGTATGCCACCAAATAGTGCTTTGAAGCCAATCCTGACAATCCAGGGGTGGGGATAGGGAGGGGTCGGGGAGAACAATTCCTAAAGGCTGGCCCTGACCTCCATTTTCACACAAGTACATAACGCAATTTTTTAGGACAGAAATGGAGGCCGAGGTGATGGTGACAGTATTTTTCTACCATGTGCAAAGACTGACTTCAATCTCCAATACCACAAAGGAATAAAAAATGCAGAAACAAGCTAAAAAAAAAAAAAAACTTTGAAAGTCGATTAAATCAAAAATAGCCAATTTGAAAATAACATCACATCCAACCCAGAATGACATGAAACAAGGTTATTTATCAGTAAAATGCAAAAATATGTTTACTTAAAATAATTATGCCTATTAAAAGAAATAAAATATGTAACAACTTTATAATTACAGTCATCTTTAAATATGTTTACTAAACTAGAAAGCAGTGAAAGCATTGACACTGCGTTAGAGGTAAGGCCTTGTGACTGCTTAGTCATCACATCCGTCGGATCCAATACAAAGGTCAGAAAAAGCATAGATTAACTCATTAACAGCTTAAATTTTAAATAGTCAAGAAACTGATCAGAACTGAAAGTTAAAGAAAATTTACATTATAATTACCTATTTCATATGCTGAAAACTATAAACGTCATGTCATGATCCAAAAACATGACTAGCTGCAACACAAATTCTTTTATTTTTGGCCATGTTAATCCTTTAAAGTTATAAAAACATTAATATGTCCCAACGTAAACACAACTAAAATAAAGCGATTTTTAAGAATTTCTCCAAAATGCTAAGATAAACCCAAATATTTAAACACTCATTACTTTAATCCATAAATAGAAAATACCTGACAAAAAACTTACCTAGATCATATATATAATAAAGCATATACCTCTGTAGGCCACATAATCCTATCTATGTAAAACAGTATCTGATGACCGCCTTCATTTGACAATAAACTTTTCCATTAAATTAGCTCAAGGGTTAACTATTCACATTGAATATAAGCACTATCATAAAGAAAATATATGTTCTTTTTCATAAAACAATTTACTCTAAACATTTATCCAGTTATTAAAAACTGCCTCTAAAAGACTAGAAATTAATTTAGCAGTTATATCATCTATTAAATTAAAAAATTAAAATTTCATTTAATATTTCTAACTGTCAGTTGTTTACTTTTCTGTCCAAATAATATCTCAGATAAAGCATATTGCCAATTTATACATAATTTCTGATAGCATCATACAAAACACCTGATTCTCAATTTTAATAAACAGTGTTCAACAAATGCCTATTACATGTTCTATCATATCAGCTGCAAAGAGGAAATCCATCTTAGCACTTACGTTACAGGAGTATTGGATTATAATAGATACTTTCATATGTATTTGACAGATTATAGGTATAAAAAGTCTATCACTTTGTTTTTTATACAATAAACATGAACTTGAACTGCAGAACAAAACTTCATTAAGCTAATAAAATTAGTCTGTTCCCTTTATCTATTTGAACCATAACAAAGTAAACACAAATTGTTATGCTCTCTCTCATTTTAATTAGTCACTTGGCTATTTTTTTATTCCCCATGGCATCACTTATATATTTCATACTTTCTATGGCCAGTCACTTAAAAACAGTAATTGAATATTACTTCTGGATTCAAGCTTACATGGGCAGATTTATTTCCTTACATATATGAGCAGTCACGTTTCCGCATTCACCTTAATATTCACCTCTTAAGACAATCATTTCATGGTATACTGAACCCAAAACCTATTTCTCTGTTAGGCCCAGAAACAATTACAAACCAGGACACTGACAGAAGCCTCTAAGAGCAATGCATTTAGTTTGCTGGAAGCAATTTATTTTTGTAGTTGTTTAAAGAGCTACTAAAAATGAGTATTTTAACTATTTAATAACAAAGCCATCAAAGTTTGTTTTTAGTTTTTGAAATATAGCTCGAAAAGCAAGGGAATAATAATTATAAATTTTCAGGACACAGTTTTATGACAGGTGGGCAAGGGAGCTAAACAATGTGTCTTTCAGACTATAAAGACAACACTAATTTAACACTGCAAATTTAACAGCCATGAAAAGGCAGGCATCATTTTATTGGGAAGATCAAATGTCTTACTACTGGATAACAGTTGTATGCATATAGTTGTATGCATTGTATAAATCAACTGTTTTAACAGTTAACACAAAAGGGCTTTGGTTTAAGGTAAAACTATTAGGATATTTTCTCATCTTTTTTTATATACACAGTACAACAGTTTTTCTCATTGACAAACTTCAGTGATATATTCCTACCCAAATGTTGGCAAATGTTCAAATATAACAATTTAAAAAACTTACTTGCTATGTACAATACAGCATTTCCCAAGGGTTCTCCTTTATTCTCAAAGATAAAACTCTATTGTCTCTCAGTCTTCAAAATGGCATACCTTTTGGAGAAAAAACAACGTTCTAAACAACTTACTGAAGAAATCAGTAACAAGTAGAATGTTTTAAAACTTTATACAGAATAGAAACTATCGATGCTCTAACTTTTGAAATATTGCTCCCTAAAATCTGTTAGTCTAAATGGCAAAAAATTTAAATGTCCTATTAAGCTTTAAGAATTTAAAATGTAAAAATAATTTGCTATTGGGGGGGAGGGGGGGAACTATTCTGGTCCATGCCTGGCTCTAAAACCTTGTTACCAAAATTAAGCAAAAGCCTTAAAGACCTGCAGTATTTGTACTATTCAAAGGTACATTACATTACAATGGCCATATGAATACTCTTTTAACCACTTACTCAGTGAAAGGGGCTTTTAAAATTCATTTATAATCACTTTTTGAAATCATAAGTAGTAACTCAATGCTAGAAATATGTCACCAAAAAAAAAACAAAAGCCTATTAAGTTAATTTTATGTCAATCCAATAAATTTACCAGTCTTACCTGAGATAAAAGCTGAGTTTATTCAGAATCATCGGCAACTACATTATCATCTCGTAAGTTACCTTTAAAAAAAATAAGAAAAAAAAATTTAGTGTTTTGATTTTTAAAGTTTTCTTGATCAAAGACTCTGTGTGATAAAATGAGAAAAATATTCCAAAGACAAGATTCAGGTACAAATGTGGGGTGACACAATCTGTACATTATGCCTGCAGTTATTTCTTATCTCAAATGTCTGTCAGTCTTTGTTTTCCTCATTTGGAATGTACTAACAAATACTAGGGATTAAAACACTGAAATCCGAAAAGAAACACAGAAAATCCAGAAAAAGAAACACAGAAAATTCAAATGACTATCATTTTGCTTTCCTTTTTCCACTAAGTCAGGTAAACAAAAACAAAGGAGTCATTGACAGACAATGTTTTAAAACATGCCACGATCTTAATTTTTTCTTTACCATCTACAAATAGCTCTTACAGTTATGAGCATTAAAAATCAACCCCTCCAAGGAGAAATTAGTGAACTTAAAATGGCTACTGGTTCCTGTAAATTTTAAACTACAAGCTATCTGATCTCACCAAATGGAGTATTAATACTGTCTTTTAAGCAGCTCTAAAACTTGTGGTTATCTATGACCTTCATTCAATACCAAACCAGGGTCCAGAATATTTTGCCTTTCTCCTACCAGATTTATCATGATAGATCGTAAGATCTTAAACTGCTAGCAATTATTTTCACATTTTACAACTCAAAAAGGATTCTGAACTACATTCTCAATCTCTTTAAAACCACTTTCAGTAATAAAATATTTCAAATCATTGTTTTGAAAAAAAATTAGTACTTTAATGCTGAGAAATCAAGGTATGTACAACTGAGACTATGTAATGCCCCATAAAAGGTATTTCAATTGTTTTCTACTGGAAATACCCTATGAAATAGGGTCCAATCAACCCGCACCTTTGATTTTAGATGTACTACGTAAGTCTCCCCAACACAGTCTTTTCGCAGTTCTTCACCTTTATAGCACAAGAGCTCCGCAGAATGAAGACAAATATATTCAAAACTACAAAGATCTGAGCATTCCAAATTTGTTCTTCCAACGACTGATCCTAAGTTACCTCAAATTATTTTTAAAGGAGTTTGCAGAAAACAAATTTTTTGAACTGTTTTTCCAATACTGTTTCATTTTTTAAGCACATCTCTACTTTTATACATGCAACAAATGCAACAAATATGGCCCCTCTTCATCGCCCATCAGCGAGAGTCCTACTTCACTATTTACACTAAGCAAAGTAACTTCACGAAGAGCTGTGCTTTTAGAATATTCCTTAACTTTTACGGGTCACGGTTTCAAATAGTATACACTCTTTTAAACAACAAGATGAATTTTAACTTTTAAAGGGTAGGAACCAACTCAAGTTTAACATTCATTCAAGTGAGAAGCTACTGACAACGGCTTTTCCTACTCATTTAAAAAAGTATCAAACAGTATAATTATATTCAAATATCAGGATGTCCAATGGTCTTAACGAAAGTACTCGGAGGGAATAAGCTGTATTCATCAAACGCCATCATATTGCACCATAATTATCAAGCCTACTTCCTTTAAACCGCCTTGCCGTCGTCATTTTTGAAATACTAGATGCACTCCTGTAACTTGCCTCTTCTAAAAGACAACAAACGTCACAGACGTTTAACAAGCAGAAAGGTACCTTTACATCTAGAACACTAACAGCCGTTCTCAAAAGCAGCTTGGAAAGAGTTAAAAGCCAACACCCAACAGGGAGAAGGGGGAAAAAGACAAGTTTTATTTTGGTTTAAGCGAAGTAAGAGGTTCCATTGTTCTTTTAAATCCGACCCCAAAGATGGGTTCCCACCTCACCGGAAAAGATTTTTTAAAGCCCATCAACAGAAGATTGTTGTTATTTCACGCTAAGTATCAAAGTAACTCACCGGAGCAAGCAGGGGTTCCACGGCGCGGCCGCCGCCCTCTCCCCGCTGCCTCAGACCGCAGCGCGGCGCCCGGTTGGGTGTGCAGAGGGAACGCGGTGGCCGGACCCGGTGCTCCGGTGGCATCGGCCCTCCGCGGCAGTGCCCGGGGCTGCGTGTGCAGAGCCGGCAGCCAACCCGCCGCCCCTCCCGCTCGCGCTCAAGGACGTCGTGCTTTTCCTCCCAAGGACAAAGGACAATAAAGGGATCAGGGGAGCTACTCACCCGGTCGAAGCGCGGCCGCAGGCGCCATCGGCTCGCTCTTCCTCGCGTGTCCAGGACAGGTCGCCCGCCGCAGCCTCCCGCCCACGGCGCGAGCCGCCTCCCGGCCGCGCGCGCCACCAGCACCGCCGCTACCGCAGCGGAGCCACGGGCGTCGTGGGCCCGGCCTCCCCGGGCGCCTCTGCCACAAGCTCCCCCATTCGCGCGCGGCCGCCAAGCCTCAGCCGCTGCCTCCCCGCTATCCCAGAGCCCTCCGGAAAGCCGGGGTACTGCTCTCAGCGCAGCGGCGAGCCCACGGGCCGCGGCAAGCCGCCTGACAGCTGGGGTTGCTGCTGCCTCTCCGGCCATCTTGTGCCGTGTGTGGTGTCTCTCCCGTCTCCTCGCTCGGCTTTACTCCCTCCTCCTCCTCCCCCCGCCCCACACACCACACAACATGGCCTCTTCGCTGCGGCGGTAGCTGCGGCGGCGGCAGGAGCTCCGCGGCGCTCCAGCTCGTTCCCCTCCCCCAACCTCCCGCCTGCAGCTCCGGGAGCCCCAGTGCGCACGCGCGCCGACACCCGCCCGCGGCGGCCATTGGCTGGGATAGCTTCCTGCCATCGCTTCCCGGAGCAGCATCACGCACTTCGTTGGTACCTTCCTCCGCCCCCAACAGCAGATTCCTCCACACTATTGGTCAGTTCTGAACCCACCGCTTCCATGTTCTCAGCACCAATAGGGCTCATTTAATGCCAATCATAGCCCGTGGGCGTTTCAGCTGAGAAGTCCCAGCCTGCGATTGGCAGATAATGAAACTTTGGGTTTGCGGGGAAAGACGTAATTTTCTGCTCCGCAGTGCGGACCCCTCGAAGCTAGTTTGTGTGTGTACGGGCGAGTCATTGAAAGCTAACCTTTCCTGTTTCTGACTTGAGGTTTTTTCGTCTTCAAAGGAAGAGGAAGTGATAGAGCGAAAACGACATGATTGACAAGATAAGCAAAAACTGCTGGTCCTTCGCTCTCGGGCAAGCGCCATAGCCTCAGGATTTTTCCGCCTAAGCAACCAGACCACAGGCAGGAGCAATAATCTTATGACCAGCACATTCCCTAACCTAATATCTGACTTGATATACCACTTATTTGAGAGTCTATTATTTGGATATTAGCATACCCAATAGTCCTGAGGCCCTAACAAACCAGCCTCATAATTCTGATTAGGTGGATTCCACATTTTAGGGCAGTGTTATTGAAGTGGTTGTTTAAACATGTCTATCAAGCTTTCCCCCAGAGAATTAAACAAACACAAAACAAGCTTCATTTCCTCTCAGAAACTCCACTTACTTCCATTTCTCCTTCCCACTTCTGCCTGGAAACAAGTTTAGGTAGAACACAAGTGAACATGTAAACCATCCTCAAGTATCTAAGGAAGTTGTTCTCTCACAGTAGCAGAATTTGGGAATGTTTCTTTTGGCAAAAGGCTAGAGAAAAAGAAAAGATGCAATTAGTTTCCGTGAGGGCAAAACATTTTTAAGAAGGGGCTTGCTTGTTGAGATGGGAGGAACAGTTCTAAGAGTCTCTTGAAACTTTGCTTCTGGGTTAAAATCACAACTGTTACTTGATCATAGACCCCAAAACTAGTTCTAGTTCCCTTTCTGAGGGATGTGGAATCAGGTCTCTTTAACATAGCGTTGGCTGTCCTGATGTTTTTTTAACGTTAGTTTGAGCGTGTGTGTGTGTGTGTGTGTGTGTGTGTATCTGTGCGTGTGTATCTGTACACTGAGTGTCACAGCACATGAGGTGAGAAGACACAATATAGAAGTCACTTCTCTCCTACATCAGGCTTGTCAACAAAGCACCTTTACCAGGTTAGCCCCTGGTTGACCCCTGGAACTCTTGCTTTAAAAAAAAGTCAGGAGACCTGAGTTCAGTTTCCAGCACCTACATAAGTGACTCAAAACTACCAGTAAGTCCAAATCCAGGGTTATCTCTTTCTGGTACCTTCTTCCTAGAGCATCTGAACTCCCTTGCACACACCCCACATAGACACATGTACAGATAAGTTTAAAATTAATAGAAATAAAATTTGAAGTATACAGATCACATACTAAAGGTGAAGAGATGGCTCAGCAGTGAAGAGAACTTACTGCTCTTACAGAGGATATCAGGTCAATTCCTAGCATTGACATCAGAGCTCACAACTGTCTGTAATTCCAGTTCCAGGGTCTCTAAAGCCCTCATCTGACCTCCACAGTCACACACATGCCGATATACATACATGCAGGAAAAACACTCCTACACATAAAAAGAAATAAATCTTTTTTTAATTTTTAAAAAGGAAGAAAGCTAGCTAGGAGATAGTTTATTAATAAGTGATAGATAGATAGATAGATAGATAGATAGATAGATAGATAGATAGATAGATAGATGGTAGATATATAAGAAAAATAACTAAGAAAAGAAAAATTCTGAACAGATGTACTTGAGAAGCTGAAATGTGAATATCCACTTAGGTCCCAGGAGTTCAGGTCCAGCCAGGGCAACATAGCAAGGCGCTATCTCAAAAGACCCAGGAGGTAACTAAATTTAATGTAGCATAAGCTGCTTAGGTACCAGCTAAGACTTTGTATAGAGATCAGGTTACGTCTGTGCACTTCTTGGACTAGCCATACTCAATGGCGATATGCTTTGAGACGTAACGCTTTACAACAAATTAGATCGTCTCCAGACAGTCATTTATACTCTTAGTCCTGACCCTTGGGAAACTGAGGAAGGGAAAAAAAAGATTGCTGTGTGTGTCTGAAACTATCCTGGACTACAAAGTGAGTTCCAAGACAGTTATTTCAAAAAAAACAAAGACATGGTTGAAGACACACCTCAGATGGCAGAGCGCTTGCCTCACACGGCCTGGCTTCTCATTCACTTCATGCCCCAGCAGCTCAGGAACCAGTGTGCAGACCAATAATAATCCCAGCAATCCAGAAGTGGTCATTCTCAATCACATTCAAATTCAAGGCCAGTCTCCACACAAGAGGCCATTTCAAAAAGAAAGTCACCCACACCAGAACACACACAACATGCACAACCGATAGTGACACTCTCTGGGTAGTGGCCCAGGTGCCTATGCGTCTCACAGCCATTTAGTTCACTGTATGAACCATATACTCACTAAATGCACAACTCTTCAAAAATATTTGTTTCTTCATTTAATTTAACTTTGAAAAGACATCCCCTTACAGTCTAGAGTTGAACACCAACAAGTTTTCTTTCTTTCCTCTAGCCCCACCTGAACCCCAGATCCTCCTCCTCCCCGTGAGTGCTTGCCTTGCTCTTATTTAGTTGCTTTTTCTATGTCTTGGGTCCTCCCACTGTTACCTGAGACGTCATCTAAGAGCCTGCCTTCAGGATCAGTCATCAGTAAGGCCTGTACAGACCTGTCTGTGAAGAGCAACGGTTACCAGGTTTGGTGATGAAAGTCCCCAATTCCAGCTCTTGGCTAAGACAGAAGGATCATGAGTTTGGGACCAGCCTGGGCTACACAAGTGTACACACACACACACACACACACACACACAAATAAATGTTAATGAATTTAATGTCTACCTATTCATTTACTTATTTGTTTTTCTTGCTGGTGCTGGGGACCAAACCCAAGTCCTGCACGGAGTAGGTAAGTGCTATAACACTGAGCTGCTTTCCTAGACCACCTCTGACCCCTCCCCCCAAAAAGTGAAAAGCATCAAATTACCTCAATAGCCCAGTAGGTAAAAGGCATTGTTCGGAACCCTCCTTGTGAATTAACTCAATTGATAGCACACCTGTGACTCCAGTCAGAGGCTGTTATGGTCCTTGTGTGTTATCCTCATTAGGAAACTGAGACACGGGACTTTAAGTAACTTGCCTCAGACTGAGCCATGCTTTGAACCAGGATGGAACGCAGATAGCAGAGCTCCAGGCTCATGTCTTCTGGGTCTCTCTTAGCATCCTTGCAAAGGCTGCTCTGGAGCAGCTTGGGCTCACATGGATCTTCTGTTGTGTGCCTTTCCTGGTTTGCACACTCGAGATATTCGATCCAATCTGACTTGCTGCCTAGACCTATGTCCACATGGATACCAATCTCCCAGCTACACCACCTAGAAGCTACCTAGCTCTCTCCCTTTGCTGCCTCTTTGATAACAGCCCCTACACATCAACTGTGGAGTGTCTGCTTTTGCAGAGATACTCCTTGCAGTTTTATCTCATGCAGCGTTCTTCTCCCAACTGTCCTGTACAACACTCTTCAGAAAAGGCACTTACCTTTTTCCACACTGAAATTCTGCTTCTCATCACAAATGACACAGTAAAATTTTTTTAACTTCATTTATTGTGTGGAGAGAGAGAGAACACATTTATGCCACAGTGTGTGGAAGTCAGAGACTAATTAGTGAGAGTGAGTTCTCTCCTTCCATTAAGTGGGGTTCAGGGATCAAAATCAGGTCATCAGACTTAGAAAGCTCCCTTACCCACTGAGCTGTCTCACGAACCAGACACTCTGACTTCTTTAGTCACGTCTATACCTCATGTTTAGCCATCCTTCTTCGAGAAGAGCCCTTAAAAGGTCCTGAAAGACTATACCCAACCCCCTTCACAGTTCCATCCCATGTTTCCCACTTTGCTTTCTATTGCTATAATAAAGCATCCTGACCAAAAACAACTTGGGAGAGCCCTCCCCCTAGCTTCTGGTCTTCATTTTGTTAACCACCTTCATTTCTTGGGCTCAAGATTAAAACACATATGCTATATATGCCAGCTAACTTGGTAGGTAACTGAGGTTATAGATGACATGGACCAGAGATACTGGGTACCTGTTCCTATGGACAGGAATTATGTAGAAGAAGACCAGTCAGGAGTGGTAACCCCCACTTGTAATGCTAACACTGAAAGGCCCAGACATGACGATTGCTACAAGTTTTAAGCCAGATTGGGCTACATACAACAAAGCAAGTTCCAGGCCAGTCAGATCTTCAGAACAAGATGCTATCTCAAAAGGGGGACAGGAGGAAGAGGTGACAAGGATATGTTGGGGGAAGTTTTATTGTGTTGATGGCCCCATAGATGTCTGTCCATACCCAAACTCATCATATTGTACTTACTAAACTATGTGCTGTTCTCCACGTGTTAGTTAAACTTCACTTCAAGAAAACATCGCAGGAAATAAATTGTTTCACAAAATCTTTAAAAAGAAAATGCAGCCGGGCAGTGGTGGCGCACACCTTTAATCCCAGCACTTGGGAGGCAGAGGAAGGCGGATTTCTGAGTTCGAGGCCAGCCTGGTCTACAGAGTGAGTTCCAGGACAGCCAGGGCTACACAGAGAAACCCTGTCTCGAAAAAAAAAAAACAAAAAAAAAGGGGCTGGAGAGATGGCTCAGCGGTTAAGAGCACTGACTGCTCTTCCAGAGGTCCTGAGTTCAAATCCCAGCAACCACATGGTGGCTCACAACCATCCGTAATGAGATTGGATGCCCTCTTCTGGTGTGTCTGAAGACAGCTACAGTGTACTCACCAATAAAATAAATAAATAAATATTAAAAAAAAAAAAAAGAACACTGGATGCTCTTTGAGAGGACCTAGGTTCAATTCCCAGCACCACACCGCAGCACCGCAGCTCACAACTGAAATTCCTCATCTCTCTTACACGTTACCTGGATCAGCTGAGACATTTCAGTAGTCCAACACAAGTTACACACATAAAAACAGCAAAGAAAGCCTAAGCCACACTCTTGCCCCTCTCCCAACACTGTCCCATTACTGTCCTGCCAGTGGTCTATCTAAGTTCCCAGGAAGCTAACATCAGACTGCATCACTGAGAGTCTCTTGCTGGCATCTCTGGGATCCTCTACCTATGTGTGACCACAGGACAACATTACGCCCAAATATGTACTTGCTATGTAGGTTTTCAGAATTAAGGGTTAAGTGATGCCTGTACACGTGACTTTTAAAAACCAGTTAAGAACAGGAAAGGGGCGCTGACTCAAAGCCGAGAGAACCGGGTGATCTCAGGTAAGTAAACTGAAAGGTGGGGGAGAGGGAATCTCAAGAGGGTGGAGGGACAGGTAAAATACTTTATTCCGTAATGTAAGGTGTTACAGGATAAGTTTGCGTTGTTATTCTTTACGTATGTGTAGTATGTATATGTGTGTGTGTATACTTTATATATTTCTCAGTATGCAAGATTGTCTCAGGTGTGGATATGGTTATGATTTAAAGCATATATATATATATATATGTATATATATATATATATATGTATGTATGTATTAGTCAACTTGAGACAAACGGGTCATTTAGGAAGAGGAATCATTAGTTAACAAAGTGCCTCTATCAGATTGGCTTTATGGGCAAGTCTATGGGGACATTCTCTTCACTAATGATTGATATAGAAGAACCTAGTCCACTGTGGGCGGTGCCACTCCTGAGCAAGTGGCCTGGGTTGTAAAAAGAAAGCAAGCTTAGGGAGTCAGGGAGAGCATGCCAGTAAGTCTGGTCCTCCATGGTCTCTGTTTCAATTCCTGTCTCCTCGTTCTTGTCCCGAGTTGCTGCCCTGGCTTCTCTCAGTGATGTAAGCTAAATAAACCCTTGGGAGACCAAGTTGCTTTGGTTGTGATGTTTTATCACAGCAATTGAAAGCAAACTCTAGCCGATCGGTGGTGGCCCACGCCTTTAATCCCAGCACTTGGGAGGCAGAGGCAGGAGGATTTCTGAGTTCGAGAGTTCGAGGCTAGCCTGGTCTACAGAGTGAGTTCCAGGACAGCCAGGGCTACACAGAGAAACCCTGTCTCGAAAAACAAACAAACAAACAAAAAAAAGCAAACTCTAGACCTAGACTACTGGAAGTTCAATTCACCACACCAGAGAAAAATAAATCCAACCAATTAAAACTGTTACAAAGGAGGACCTAAGGCAAAACCAAACTGATTGAATTCTATAGTGTTTGAGAAAGTGCATCCCTGTGAGATGGGGCGGCTATAGTAGCAACACTCCAACACCCTTAATTGTGTCCAAGGTGACTCTCTGCCTGGTGTCCCGTTCCCACCATATTCATTCAAAGAAGGTGGCTTTCACGAGTTACAGTGAGGACTCAGAGTGACAGTGGCCTGTGGGACCAAGAGGGAAAGAATACCACAGAAATAAAGAAGAGAAGCATCAAGATCCCTGTGGCCTGCTGACTGCCAGCCTAGCTCCAGGTTCAGTGAGAGACCCTGTCTATAGGAAATAAGATGGAAGTGACAGCAGGATACCCAGTGTCCCCTTCTGACATCTGGATATGCATAAGCATATCCACACGTACACTACACATAAATAAATAGATGGGGAGATAAGGAGAAATAGAGATAGATAGAGAGAGAGAGAGAAAGAGAGAGAGAGAGAGATGCGTGCATGCATTCATACATGATGATGAAGATAGATACATACATACATGATGATGACGTTGAAGACAGACAGACAGACAGACAGACAGACAGACAGGGGTATATAGAAATGGCTCAGCAGTCAAGGGCACTTGCTGCTTTTACAGAGAACTCGGGTTTGGTTCTCAGAGCCCACAAGATGATGCACAACTATTTGTCACTCCAATTCCAAGGGATCCAATGCCATGACCTGGCCACAGTGAGCACGGTGTACATCCAGGCAAACATTCATACACATAAACTAAAAAAAAAGATATTTAAAGAAAAGACTCAACTGGCTGTTGGTGCTGGAGCTCAAAATATTATAAAAATAAAAATGTCAGTGTACTTTTTAAAATTCTTTTCCTTCAACTCAGAAAAGTTCATGCTTATTAAACTTCAAAATATAGTGAAAAGAAATAGATTTCCATACCGAAAACAAAGTTCAAGGAACAGGGCTTTGAGGCTCATGCACCTGGGAAAAGGGTCTTGACTTTAAAAGGCAGGTAACAATGAGACAAGTGTTTTTTTTAGCCCAGCTTAGTGTTTGATCTAATTGCGGACCTCAGTGCTTCAGGGAAACCCAGGCAGGGCCGAGTGATCAACCTGAATTGAGAAGAGGAAACTGGGCATCCAAGAGGGCAAGTTGGAGCTAGTGAGGTGCCTCAGAGAGTCAAGGTACTTCTATCCCAGACCTACGTGGTAGAAGGGGAGAACCAAGCCCCAGAAGATGCCCTTTGACTTATACATGGGCACCATACCACATGAACCTACACACATAAGTACACTCACACAAGTTGTCTTCTGATTGCTCCATATGGACCATGGCATATGTGTAGCCACACATAGTAGATAAATAAATATAATATGACTTTAAAAAAAAAAAAAAGGCCAGGCATAGTGACACACACCGTTTATCCTATCACTCAAGCGGGTAGAGGCAGTGAATCTCCGTGAGTTAGAGACCAGCCTGGTCTACATAGTAAGTTCCAGGAGAGCTAGGGCTACCTAGTAAAACCCTGTCTCAAACAACAAAAAAACAAAAAACAAAAACAAGCACCTTTAATCTCAACACCCAGGAGGCATAGGGAGGAAGATCTCTAATTTTGAGGCTAGCCAGGGCTAAAGAGCTAGTTCTAGGACAGCAGAACTACACAAACTCTATCAAAAAAAAAAAATTATGTGTGTATGTGTACATGTATGTTTGTAGATAGGTAGATAGGTAGATAGGTAGATAGATGGATGGATGGATGGATGGATAGATAGATAGATAGATATCAATAAATATAGGTAGATAGATAGATAGCATTTATTTACTATATCAACATGACTCAACAAGACATTATATTCTTACAGATTATCAGAAAATTTTCCTGCAATTGATTAGGTGAATCTGATACTGAATGACCATGACCTCCAACGTGAATTACCCAAAGTAAATCATGAGAACTGAGCAGGGTGTATTTGTAATCCCAGCACTTGGGAGGGGGAGGCTCAGAGGTCAGATCAGATCAGATTAGATTAAATATAAACTTTAATGAGAACAAGTGAGAGAGAGAGAGAATAAATGAAAAGACCGTGATGAGAAGTATTTGCGTGAGAACAGTGGGAATTGTTAATTTAGTTGGAACATTCAGTAGTTTTTCTATAAATCTCCTAGCCAAATGATCCTGTTCCTAGGAATTTACCCAAATGCTACACTAATAGATGGAACATCATTCAACAGTAAAAAATAAGTGACCTATTAATAAATGTAATATGAACGAACGCTGCTTTTAGTTTTTGAGGGCTTTAATTATTTATTTTATGTGTATTACTGCTGTGTGTGTCTGTGTTTGAGTGCAGGTGCATGTGGAGATTAAAGGACTGCTTTCAGGAGTCTTAAGTTCTACCAATCACAGCTCCTGATTTTGCTTTATTTTGTGGGGGAGGGAACACATTTGAAACAAGCTTTATTGAATATTAAATACTGACCAAGAGATGGACTTTGGTCAGGATCATTCCCTGGATTTTCCCAGCTAAAATGCCCATGATTTTGCATTTTTGAGACAGGAGCTCAAGTGTCTCAGGCTGGCTTAGATCTTGATGTAGCTGAGGATAGTGCGGAATTCCTGATCCTCCTGCTCTACCTCCACCTTATGAATGCTGGGCTTATAGGCCGGCTCCACAATGCCCAGTTTATGCAGCCCTGGGAATCCAAGAGAGATTGGACATGCTAGATAAGCAAGCATTCTACCAACTAAGCTAAATCACCAGTCTTACCCATCAGCCTTTAAAAAACATAGGTTTCAAGCTGGGTGATGGTGCTGCACGCCTTTAATCCCAGCACTTGGGAGGCAGAGGCAGGAAGATTTCTGAGTTCGAGGCCAGCCTGGTCTACAGAGTGAGTTCCAGGACAGCCAGGGCTATACAGAGAAACCCTGTCTCGAAAAATCAAACCAAACAAACAAAAAAAACCATAGGTTTCTTTATTTTGTGTGTGAATGTCTTGCTTGTGTATATGTATACGCATATGCACATGATCCTTGAAGATCAGAAGTATCATATCCCCTGGAACTGGAGTTACAGATGATTGTAGACCACTATGTGGGAAAGAAGCCAAGGTCCTCTAGAAAGGCAACCCATGCTTTAAACCACAAAGCCATCTCTCCATCCATCCATCCATCCATCCATCCATCCATCCATCGATTGTGTTTCTCTCCCCTTGACCTGTCTCCTGCACTTGACTGAGCACTCACCCTTTACAGCTCTCAGTTCAGGGGTCTCCTGACAGTGCACGGCCTTTCCTGCTGCTGACCACCTCAAAAAATTTGTTTCTGGTTATCCTCCAGGGTGGCTTCCAGGTCCCTGACTGTATAGAGAAAAATAGTCCCAGACACTGTTCTGAAAGGGTTAAAGTCTCAATTTTAAATACCCAGTCGCACTAAGGTCACCTTCAGATGTAAGATTACTGCCCTGCCAGCTTATTGAAGCAGTCACATTCTGGTCACAGCCAGACCGAGGGTGTCATTCTCCTGATGTCTTAACTGACATCTGACCACCTCCTCTTCGCATAGCTCAACTTTCTCCCCAGCTCCCAAGTGTGTGGTGCTCACATCCCCAGCCCAGGGTTTGTCCTTCCAGACTAGTTCCTGCAAACTGTTCCCTCTTCTCGATTCCAAAGTGCTTGTGTTCTCTCTCAAGAGTTTCCATGAGTTAATGCCTATGATGTTTGCTACTCAACCTCTCTCATCATGAGTTATTATTTATGTACTTGGGTGCAAAGATGATATCTCTCTAAATAGACTCCAATTAGCTTCTCTGTGGGTAGAGAAGCCTTGAATTCAATTTTGTTTACTTTTATGGCATAATTGTAAATGTTCACGTAATTGACTGAGCATTTATTTACTATATCAAAATGACTCAACGAGACATTATATTCCTACAAAGTACCATACAAATTCGCTGCACTTGATGAGGCGAATCTGATACTGAATGACCTCCAACGTGAATTACCCAAAGTAAATCACGAAAACTGAGCCGGGTGAATTTGTAATCCCAGCACTTGGGAGGGGGAGGCTCAGAGGTCAGTGTACAGCAAGCACGAGCCTAATCCGCTCTGCAAAGACCCTGTCTCAAAACACAATAGCAAAAAGAGCAACAGAGTAAAACACAATTAAGTACCAGTCTTTGGTTAAGTCCAGGTGTCTTGTTTCTTGGAGCTTCTTTTAAAAATAAAAGAGGACACACCTGGTTTGTCAGTGATCAAAAAATAGATCTTGCCCCTGGCATCCCGATAGAATGTCTGGAATGCAGGCACGTTATGCAATGTCCCAGAGCAGCCAACTAGAAGAGTCTTCTCTTTCCCTTCTCCGCATACAGCACTGATAACTTCATAGAGCCGTTTCTCCTCACCACGTGTGATGCCAGGAAGAAAGTGGCTAAAGACAACCCAGCATCCAGCAAAGCAGACCTGGCCTGGCATCGCCACCTTTAGGAACCAATCCTGTAGCATCTTCTTTTTGTCTCTCAGAGCCCAGGCAGGCTCTGACCCTCCTGTACAATCACAAACATGACTGTCTAGAATGTCCCATGTTGCCTAATCTAGACCCCATCTCTAGCTAGTCTCACAAACCTGCCTAAAAGGAAATGACAGAGCTTGAGGGACTGACAGGAAGAGAAACTCCAGTTGCTCAAATATGCAGAACCTTGTAAATGCTAAGCAAGCGCTCGATCAGAGCTGTACCCTCTGCCTAGATGCCTGATCAAAACAAGCAAAGCAGTATTCTTCATTTATAGTTTGGGCTTTTGTTATCTACAGTATAGTGACAATAATTTTAACTTTCTTTTCTCTTTTTCTTTTTTGTTTCTTTCAAGACAGGGTTTTTCTTTGTAGCCTGGCTATCCTGGAAACTCACTCTGTAGACCAGGCTACCCTGAACTCAGAGACCTACCTGCCTCTGCCTCCTGAGTGCTGGGATTAAAGGTGTGCACCACCACCCCACTAATTTTAACTTCTTAAATATTACATTAAGGTAGTGTGGTGATATGTGCCTGTAATCTGAGCATTTAGGAGGTAAAAGATCAGGAGGATCAGAAGTTCAAGGCCATCCTTAGCAACCATAGCCAATTTGAGTCCAGCGTAGGCTATATGAGACCCTGTCTCAAAGAGGAAAAATAAAAGGTTGGGGGGAGAACTGCAAAAACAAACAAACAAACAAACAAACAAACAAATGTCTCAAGCCACAGTATGTCATGCATAGCGAGGGTGTTAACATTATGAGGCTTGTGTGGTAAAGCAGCTTAACTCATGCTCTCTCTGTGAGTGAGTGTTAGCAGCCCCACTGTGATCCTTGGTCCCTAGATCAGACAATGTGGGAACCTTCAGAAACTTCAGAGAAGCTAAAATTCCAAGATCCATCCAGTTACGTGGAAATGGGTAAGAATGGTACCAGTGGCCCTGGACACTGCAGTCACGTGTCCAGGATCTACTGAATTCTTCTCCAAGCCTTCTGTCAACATTTTTTTAATGTTTTTTTGTTGTTGTTGTTGTTTATTTGTTTTTTTGAGACAGGGTTTCTCTGTGTAGCCCTGGCTGTCCTGGAACTCACTCTGTAGACCAGGCTGGCCTCGAACTCTCGAACTCAGAAATCCACCTGCCTGTGGCTCCCAAGTGCTGGGATTAAAGGCGTGCACCACCACTGCCCGGCAATGTCTTGTTTTTTTAATTTCATGTGCATTGGTGTTTTGCCTCCATGTCTGTCTGTGTGAAGGTATCAGATCCCCTGGAGTTGGAGTTACAGACAGTAGTGAGTTGCCATGTGGATGCTGGGAACTGAACTAGAGTCCTCTGGAAGAGCAGTCAGTGCTCCTAACTAACCACTAAGCGGTCTCTCCAGCCTCTCTGTCTCCATGCTTTTATAAGTTACAAGATTACTGAAACCAGCTGATGTAATTTCTGTCTCATCTATTCCCAGGCATTCGAGACTTGTATCGAAGAAATAATCACAATTTTGAATACTATCATCTTTTTATCTAGTTTTGCTTTTAATTTTGTTGTTGTTGTTGTTGTTGTTTTTTGTTTTCTCGAGACAGGGTTTCTCTGTGTAGTCCTGGCTGTCCTGGAACTCACTCTGTAGACCAGGCTGGCCTCGAACTCAGAGATCCGCCTGCCTGTGGCTCCCAAGTGCTGGGATTAAAGGCGTGCGCCACCACCGCCCGGCTTGCTTTTAATTTTTTGTTAGCGCCATATTAGTTATGTAGTCTAATAGGGCTCACTGTGATATTTTCTTACGTGTATAGGTTTTGATCGTGTCACCTCTTGTCCTCCTCTCACCCCTGTGGATTACCCTTCTTGTCTGCAACAACTAGTCCCCTTTCTATTTGTGTGCCACTTTTTTTTTTAAATGACCCAATGGGTTTTATTAGGGTGGTTTAAGGGAGCATGGGGTTATGTCATGGACTCTAATTGTGGCTACACCACTGTTTTAGGATCACCATTGCTGTGAAGAGACACCAAGACCACAGCTACTCTTATTTAAAAAAGCATTTAATTGGGGCTGGCTTACAATTCAAACGTTTAGCTCATTGTCATCACGGTGAGGACTTAGGGGCAAGAAGGCAGACATGGTGCTGGAGAAGTAGCTGAAAAGTCTACATCTGGATCTGCAGATAGCTGGCAGAGAGAGGTGAGGGTTGGGGGGAATGAGAGACTGGCCGTGGTGTGAGCCTTTGAAACTTGAAAGCCCACCCACAGTGACATACTTCTTCCAACAAGGCCACACCTCCTCCAGCAAGGCCACACCTCCTGATCCTTATCAAGTTTTGCAACTCCCGAATGACCACACATCCAAATCCGTGAACCTAGGGGGCCATTTATTCAAACTACCACAACCACAAAGGAATTGTCTCTCTCTCACTCAGCAGTCATTAACTGCCTCATGGAGGGATGGGACTCCATGAACCCTTCACCTACAGTTGTTTTCTTAAGATGCCATTAATTTGGTATTATCATTAGATTTATCATCTACTAAGCTCTCTCTGTGTCTCTGTGTCTCTGTGCATTGGAATGCAGATACATGTATGTGTAGAGACTGTAGGGGTGTTTTCTTCAGTGGCTCTCAGCCTTACCTTTGAAACAATCTCTTTCTGCACGTGAAGCTCATGAATTGGCTACACCAGCTGGTCAGTGAGCTTCAGGAATCCACTGGTCTCTGTCCCACTCCACTGCGCTGGGGATGGGGTTATAGGCTGGCCACAGCACATGGGTGCTGGGCTTCCAGATTCAGCTCCTCATGCCCTTCCAGCAAGCACTATAATCACTGCGCCATCTCCCTGGCCCCTAAATTAAGTGTGTGAGTGTGTATATATATATGCTTCTATTTTTTTCTAACCACCGTTTAGAACCAAAGCTACATTGTAACGTTTATCCATTCAATTAAGCTTTGAGCACTGTGACAGCTACTCTTCATCATCAACTTGAGTGGATGTCAATTCACTTAGGAGATTCTAGGGAATGGTGTTGGTGTGTCTGTAAGGGAATCTTCAGAGACTATTAACTGAGAAGGGTAAGATGCCATCTCATAGGCTGAGGGGTTGCCATGGAATAGAGGAATCAGAAATGGAGCTGAGCTTGCTCAGTTCTACACATACCATGAGTAAACTACATTGCTTTGCCCTTTCTGAACCCTGGACCCCTCAATCTCTCTCTCCCCTCTCCCTTTTTCCTCTCCCTCTCTGCCTCCTGAGTTCTGGACTAAAGGCATTCGCCATCATGGCCTGGCAGTTTTTATTTTACTTCTTAACTCAGTATGAAAGCCAGGTTAGCCTAAAACTCGTAGAGATCCTCCTGCCTCTGTCCCCCTACCTCAAGGGCTGGAATTAAAGATGTGCGTCAATCACAAAAAGCTAGCTCCTTGGGTCTTCTTTGTCGACCTTCAAACCAAGGGGTTTCCAGGATAGATTTGCTCAACTACTGAGTCCCTTTCACTCCTGGAAATGGTTTTCACAAGTTGTCACTAGCTAAACAAAAACCATCTTTGCTTCCAAAGAGGAAACGGAAGAAAGGTCTGTGTGGTTTTAGCCTCTGAGAACAAGAACAGAGGTTCCTCAAAGTGCAGGTCTTGGAACCCCTGGGGAGGAAGCAGAACAAACTGATTCTGGGAGAGGCTTTGAGCAGCTTCTCCTCATACTGGAATTGTGCCATTGAGAGTGAGCAGTTTAGCCAGGTGCTAGTGGCACATCCCTTTAGTTGCAGGTCTTTAAATCCAGCACTCGGGAGGCAGAGGCAATCAGATTTCTGAGTTTTCGACCAGACTGGTCTATGAAGTGAGTTTCAGGACAGTCAAGGCTATACAGAGGAACCCTGCCCTGAAAAACAAACAAACAAACCAACCAGCCTCAGGAACAGAAACATCAATTAATTGGGATAGGGAGATGGGTCAGTCAGATGAGTGCTTGATATATGCACGTGACGAACCTGAGTTTGGATTCCTAGCACTCTGGTTACATAAAAAAAAAAAAAAAAAAAAAAAAAAAAAGACTGGGTGTAGCACCCACCTATTCCCAATATCAGGCAGGCTGAGACAGCAGAGATCTCTAGAGTTCACTGGTCAGCCATTGTAGAAGAATGACTCTCTCACTGTACACATACATGCACACACACATGAACACACACACACACACACACACACAGAGAGAGAGAGAGAGAGAGAGAGAGAGAGAGAGAGAGAGAGAGAGA
>NW_021604712.1:2080351-2086543 GCF_004785775.1 Grammomys surdaster | reverse complement strand
AGAGAGAGAGAGAGAGAGAGAGAGAGAGAGAGAGAGAGAGAGAGAGAGAGAGAAGCTTTTCAGGCACCAAGCACAGATGTGGTACACAGGCAGACAAGACAAGTATACACATAAAATAATAAATAAATGTAAGAAAGAATTTAAGTTAAAAAATTTAAAGCGGCAGTCTCTACTAAAGAGATGAAACCAGGAGTTGTGCACATACTTGTAATCTCAGCATTCAGGGATAAGGGCCAGAGAATTAGAAGTTGAAGGCTAGCCCTGGCTACCTACTGAATTCAAAGCCAGCCTGGGATACTTGAAAACCTGTCTAAAAAATTAACACAAAACAAAAACAATACATGTGTATACTGTATCACCTAGCCTCCACCTCAAATTCATACATTTGTCGATTATATCTAGATGAGATTTAAAAGAAATAAAAATAAAAAGACAAGGGCTGAAGCTGGAGCTGGGGCCTGCTGGGAACAAGCAGAGCTTACTCTCAGGACTACCATTTCATTTTCAGAATCCATTTAATCACAGAAAGAAACTAAACTCCAGGTCCCAGGCCCTAAGGGAGCTGGGGACTTCCCTACAGCTGAACAGCTTCTGTTGTAAACAGTGGTCTGAGTCCAGACATCTCAGGAACAACTTGTAAGGAGACAGTCGTCGGAGTCCAGACATCTCAAGGATAACTCCTCCATCTTGCTGGCAGGGTCAAACATGTTTGTGTTCCCAGGCCTAGGAATGAACTCCGATCCCATTTCTCCAAATGTTTTCTTAATTGTCTATTAACTGGTAAAGAATATAGAAAGTGCTGTGATCTAAACCAAGGAGCATAAGTTATAAAACTATATAACCAGTTGCTTGTTATGCCTGAGTAGACTATTTGCAACTTGCCTACTCTTTTGTTCCCTTATCATTCTAAAATTCCAGGCCAGAGTCCATGAGGGGACCTGGTGGCAAAAGGCGAACTAGGACCAGGTGCCTGGATATGTCCCAGTTTCCAGTGAGTACTCCCTTGCTTAACCCATAGTGCCAAAAATAACATAATACTACAGTCCCCTGCCCATAGCCCCACCCATGGTTTGAGTTTTCATCCTTTAAAAATGTTGTTTATTCCCTTCAGAGATATGTTTCAGATTGATATGAAATATAATACCTTGAGGGGTGGGGGATGTTACCTGACCAGGACCATGGCAAGACATACCCCTGAAAAGTCACACCATGTAACACATCTGGTACAAAGGAGGTTTATATGGGGGGAGGGAGGGAAGTGAGGACCTAGAGAAGGGTTAGAGGCAGACAGATGAGAGCAATGCCATGAGGGCAAAGAGGGGGGACAGAGAAGAGCAGAACAGGGAGAAAGAGCCAAATGGAGTAGAGAGTAGGCCTTTTATACACCAGGACACCTGCACCTGCTGGTGGCAGGAAATGGTGGCAGATGATGACGTAAGCCATTGCCAGGGGTCTGGGAAGACCCTAGCGGAAATCACCTATAAGCTAACATTCCTCCCTTCTAAATTTAATGAAAAATGAGGAGCTAGGAAGGGGTGATGGTGGGGGCATGTTCTTTAAACCTGTGAGGTTGTTTTGTTCTTTAAACTACTTCCTGCTGACTGGGGGCGGGAGGGAGGGGCGATGATGTCATCTATGGGGACCCTGAGAAAATTGAGAGGCTGGCCAAGTCCTGGGAGAGCTGGCTCTTTCACTGCTGCCCAGGATCTGTGAGGATATCCGGGGCTAGGAAAGTGCAGGCCCAGTTGGAGCATCTGTGAGGTTAGACCCAAGCACCTGTGAGTAGCCATCGTAGAGTTGTCCTGGATGCAGATTTCGGGTGAACACCTGGACTTGGCAGGATTCTGGAAAAGACGTATATATTAAGAGCAGATTACGTTAAGTTAGGGAGAAAAAAAAATTTCTTAAGTATACATTTGAAACTTTTGGGTCCATGGTCTTAGTAGCTGGGGGGAGGGGAGTCCCAAAACCAGGGAACTGGGAAGGAATCCTACACTCTGGAATGCGTAATAAGTGAGAAACTTAGTTTATTTGACCCATTAAAGGTGGGTCTGAGTGGATTTCCTGAAGCTTACAAGAATCTTTTTAAGTTTACAAAAATAGATAAATTTTGGACGTGTTAAATTGTTGGTAGACTGTACTGAAATCAATATTGTAGGAAAAGGTAGTAGATACCACATTTGTGTCATAGTAGAGGCTTGGTAAACACTTTTTGTGTTGTTAAAAGCATGAGCACTCCCTCAGGTGAGCTCACAGAAGACAGAAAGCTTCTGTGAAGCAGAAGGGGCAAGAGGTGCTTCTTCCCTCTATCCAGAAGATTGGCTGAATATAGATTTAGCATAATAAGAAGTATCTTTAGGTTTAAGCTTAAAAGACAACCAAAGGAAACTTACAATCTTGAACTTGTGACTATGATAGTGAATGGCATCGTAGTGGGATGCTTTACTAGAGTTACACTAATAACTTATCAGAATTCCATTGATCATTGTTAGAACTCGGAACTGTCAAAGTCCTAATACAGCGGGGGGGGGGGGGGGGGGAAGAAATCGGAAGCATTTCTCATTCCTTGTATGTACGTTGAATCAGTTTCATTCATTCGTTTATTTATTTATTTCTTTATTTTTATTTTTTTAAGCTTCCCGATATTCCAGGAGGTCTCCCATCCAAGTACTAACCAGGCCCGACCCTGCTTAGCTTCTGAGATCAGACGAGATCGGGCACTTTCAGGGTGATATGGCCGTAGACCTTTAATCAGTTTCTTACCGTTAAAGCTTTCACTTGCATTTACCGAACTTAAAACACATTCTTAGACCCTAAAACATGTCCTTAGATCCTCACAACCTAAGCGTTCATCTCCTCAGGCCTTACATAAACTTCACATGTTTTTTCCTATCCAATTGCTTGCCATGAATAGGACCACTATTGCTTCCCAGTGGTTGACCACTGGGAGCAGTCCACCGTAAAGTGAGTTTGTTTAGATAAGGGAATATTGAAAAGTTATATCTGAAACCTGTTTATCTTTAACATGAGGCTTGTGAGCAAGGCAAACCTGTTTGCTTTTCTAGTAGGAGACCTGATAGTTTTAACTAGCTAATGAACTGATTAGTGATTGACAAGGTAGTGGATTATCTTGGGATAAGGGGCTAGTTGCCTGGTATTCTCTAGCTGTCAAGCTATGGTTAGCTTAGCCCTCAATGTGAACAGAAACCTGAGCACTCAGAACATAAAGCTTTCGGTTTTAAGCTTCTGTCTCTGAAGTGAGTTTTCTCAGCTTCACCCCCACCCCCACCCCAGCAGATGCCCCAGAGTCAGGAAGTTCTCAAGTGCAGGAACTCTGTGTCATACCATTGCAGATGGTCTTGAACTTTTGATCCTTCTCCCTCCACGTCTCAAGGCTGGACACAGAAGCATGTGCCACCACACTGGTTTCATGTATCTACCGCTAAAGAACCCCCGAAATGCTGCAAGATTCGTGGCTCATTTGCTTATTACTGGAAATATCAATTAGGGTTATCCTGGACCTTTGAGGACTGAGTGGTGCTCTTAGCATTCCCTGGCTCTGATATCATCAACCCAGAAAAAAGGGCTATGTAAGTGTGCTGTGTGTGGTCAGTGCACATTTGTCAAAGAAACAGGGTGGGTGGGTGAGTGGTGGGACTGGGGAGGGGGCACTGCAGGGCTGTGCACTGAGGTTACTAGCATCTACTAATGAACTTACTTAATAAGCTTTTGTTCCTGCTGCTGCTCCTCCTCTTCCTCCTCCTCCTCTTCTTTGAGATAGGGCCTACTCTGCACCCCTGGCTAGCCTGGAGCTTGCCTTGATTATCCCAGCTCTGCCTCCCCGAACTGAGAGGAGAATGGGTGTACATCCTGTGCTGTGCCCAGCTATCAGTAAGTTTCTCTTACAGAACTCTGCAACAGATTTTCAGGGAGAGACTTCTGAACCAAAAGGAGACCATACATGTGCTTTTGCTTGATCTTGCCAAATTCCCCTCCAAAGAGCTGTGCCTTGCCAAATTCCCGATAGCTTCTCCTGTTTGTGTCTGTTTTTACATACATATGGTACATATGCATACATTCAGGTAAAACACTCATACACATTCAAAATAAAATAAATAAATCATAAAAAAAAAAACCCAGGCCTCTTCATCTTTGCAGCCCTTCTGTCCTCTAAAGTGTACACCAAACAGATGTAGGAATCTTTTTTGTTTATTTGGAGTGAGACAGGTTCTCTTTGATTTTTTGAGACAGGGTCTCATGTTGCTCAAAATGGCCTCTAATTTGCTATGTAAAAGGATCGTAAATTCAAAGTCATTCTTAACTACTTAGCAAGCTCATGGCTGGCCTATGAGAGAGAAGAAGCTGTCAAAAACAATGAAAAAGTTACTCTCAGAAGCCTAAAGAGTGAGCTCTCTTAGCAAATAACCTGAGAGGCAAACAAGTCCAACATTATTTCTTCTCCTCAGAAGCAGAAATAGGACAGAGGTAGCAGCACTCACCTTTGACCCCAGCACCACAGGGCAGAGACAGGCTGATCTGTCACTAAATCCAAGGTCTGCCTGGCTTACATAATGAGTTCCAGGACCCCCAGAACTAAATAGTGAGACTCTGTCTCAAAAAACAAAACAATGCCAAAGGAGGACCGACCTCTGTCTTACTCATCTATTACACAATGTTTATATAAACTATACCCCATTGCCAAAAAATGGTGCCGTGCTCACCTCTCTCCTCCAGTACCTGCCAAATGCCACTGTGGAATCTCACACCTGGCTCTCTCTTCACCTTCTGATTTAGTGACACCCTAGCTAACTAGAACCCCCAGCTCTGCCCTTTATCCCAAGACTAACGGCCCAAACTGAAGTTAGTCAAGACCTTGCTTCATCCCACCTCCAGGCAATGGGTACTTAACCACAGTCACATGTTCTCCTACATCTGAAACACTCCCTGTAATGACTGTCAAAGCCATACACAGTGCACTTCTCATTCCTAGAATGAAATTCACTGCTGTGCAAGGGTTAGAGCAAAGGCATTTGTAAACTGGCCTCAGGAACATCCTAGCAGTGGCTGTGCTCATAAGTGAATAGTATATATTGTTCAATTATATATATTATAATATATATTTAGTAAATATATACTATATTTACTAAAATCCAGTAATTTGCCTCCTCACAGAGTGATTCTTGGGGTCCCTAAAGCAGGAGGTAAGGGTCTTTTAGGGGAAGAATAGGCAACTTCAGTGTACGCGATATGAAGAAAGAATGCCAATTCAAGGGAAAGCTGAGGGTAAGAACTCACTTCAAAACCTGTGAAGGTGTTTTGTACTTGTGATTAATATTTCTTTTCTTTCTTTCCTTTTTTTTTAGTTTGTTTGTTTTAGTTTTTCTAGACAGTGTTTCTCTTTGTAGCCCTGACTGTCCTGGAGCACTGTAGTCCAGGCTGGTCTTGAACTCACAGAGATCTGCCTGCCTCTGCCACCATTGCCCAGCTGTGATTAATATTTCAACTTTGACAATTGACCGGTTCTAAGTAAAAATTATCCTCAATAAGTGACATGATGTCGAAAGGAATCAGTTGCAAGCTGAGAGCCTTAAAGCAAAACCGGAGGTTTCCTTAGAAGAAATTCTGCCTCATGATTGATGTGGAAATTCTACCAGGGTTTCTAGTTTGCCCCATACTTCATGTATTATCATTTCTTGATGTTTTGAATGTTCTTGTTTGCTTTTTTATTTTGAGGCAGGCTCTTACTTAACCTAGCCTGGACTCAAATTTGCTAGATAGCCTAGAAGATAGATCTTACCGCTTCCATCTTCCAAATGCTGGGATTATAGGCATGAGTTATAGTGCTTCTTTGGGGTTTTTTGTTTGTTTGTTTTGGTTGGTTGGTTAGTTGGTTGGTGTTTTCTGTTGGGCAAGTGGGTGGTGTTTTTGTTTGCTTTTAATGCTCAGAACCTGATTCTAAGCCAGCACTCTACTGCAGGACAGTATTTCTAGCCCTCTGAACTTGAACTCACCAACCCTCACAACTACGTAAGCTGATTCCTTACATATTCTCTCTCTCTCTCTCTCTCTCTCTCTCTCTCTCTCTCTCTCTCACACACACACACACACACACACACACACACACTATTTTTCTTTGAAGAATCCGTACCAATATAGTCATACTCATTCTTTTTTTTTTTTTTTTTTTTTTTG
>NW_021604712.1:1989035-2080251 GCF_004785775.1 Grammomys surdaster | reverse complement strand
TTTTTTTTTTTTTTGGTTTTTCGAGACAGGGTTTCTCTGTGTAGCCCCGGCTGTCCTGGAACTCACTCTGTAGACCAGGCTGGCCTCGAACTCTTGAACTCAGAAATCCGCCTGCCTCTGCCTCCCAAGTGCTGGGATTAAAGGCGTGCGCCACCACTGCCTGGCAGTCATACTCATTCTTAATCATGGTCAAGAGAACAGGATTTGTTTGCATAAGAGATTGCCAGTGAACTGACTTGTAAGCTATAAATAGTACCGTTAGCAAGCTTCCTATCTGGGCAGTAAAGAGAAAGATGGTGGCACCTGATAGCTGGAAATGGTTTAGAGATTGCACCTATAAAACAAAGACCTTCTAAAGACATTTAAGGTGGTGATGCTTTAAATGTGTGTGTGTATGCATACATACATATATATATGTATATGTATATATATGTATATATATAATTGTATGTGTATACATATATACATAAGATGTGTTTATGTATTTATTATTGGTGTGTATGTGAGTGCTGGTATTTATGTATGTACCATAGTGCACATGTGGAGGGCAGAGAATAACTTTCAGGGTCATTTCTCTCCTTCCACCGTGGATTCTGGGGAACTTAGATCATTGAGCTTGTGTGGCAAAAGCTTTTACTCACTGAGCCATATTGATGCTTCTTAAAGCTATTAATACAAACCGGAGATGTGGCTCAGTGGTTAAGAGAACGTTCATGCTCTCGTGGATGCCCCAGATTCAATTCGCAGCATCCACACAGCAGCCTGCAAACATCTCTAACTCTAGACCCAAGGGATTCAACACCGTAGTCTAGTCTCTGTATGCACAAGGCACACATGTGGTGAACAAACATACACGCAAACAAAACAGCTATACACAGAAAATACATTTTGAAACTAACTATAATATATAGCTCAGGTCTAGGGATACAACTTAACAGTAAAGGACACACTTAGCTTATGTAATACTCTGAGTTCAATCCCCAGCACTAAAAGATAGATACACAGTAGGTAGAGAAATAATGCCACAAAGCTCAGATCCAAAGATGGAAAAAAGTTTGAACTTGTCTTGACCGATAACCATTTAGGAGCCAGGCATACGAGCACAAACCCCAGGACTTAGTAGAACGAGTAGAAGTTTGAAGCTAGCTGGGTTATTATTAGTAAAACCCTGACTCAAGAAAACAAAAGTGTAGCCGGGAGGTGGTGGCGCATGCCTTTAGTCCCAGCACTTGGGAGGCAGAGGCAGGCGGATTTCTGAGTTCGAGGCTAGCCTGGTCTACCAAGTGAGTTCCAGGACAGCCAGGGCTACACAGAGAAACCCTGTCTTGAAAAACCAAAAAGAAAAAAGAAAAAAGAAAAAAGAAAAAGAAAAGAAAACAAAAGTGTTTGACATGACGGTGCACCAAAGCTTTCCAGGAGTCACAGGCAACTGAACTAATCTTAACGGCAGGTGAGGATATTAATGTAGACTGTGCAGTAGCAATTTGTGAATATTGATCAGATTGAAGAACTCTGCAGGGACTGTGCAATATGCTGAGGACACAGTTTTGAGAAAGGGGTTCTTGCAGTAGCTGGACCCTCAAGCAACAGAAAGAGGATTTTCTACACACACATTAAATTCAGTGTTTTGGGGTTATTTGTCAACTCAAAGAGTTGATCCTAAGGAACATCCTGTAAATCAAACATTGGGAAAGGGCTGGAGAGACGGCTCACCAGTTAAGAGCACTGACTGTTTCTTCCTGAAGACCTGGGTTCAATTCCCAGCATTCACGTGGCAGCTCACAACTATCTATAACGCCAAGATCTGACATTCTCACACAGACATACATACATGTAGGTGCATATAGTATAAAAATAAATAAATTTTAAAACAATGGGAAAAGTCAGTCCACATAAACAAAGTCAGAAAAACAGCAAACTAAAGGGCTACTGAGATGGCTCACGGGGGTAAGGGTGCTTGCCACCAAACTTAATTTTCTGAGTTCGATCCTTGTAACCCATATGGTGGAAGAAGGTAAGCAACTACTGTAGATTGTTGTACATGTGCATATGCGTGCATGTGCATACTCACACACACACACATCAATGAATTAATCAAGCAAACAAACAATGGGGGGGGAGAGAGACAATAATAACAGAGCAAACTAAACCGAGGTACCACCTCAAGACTTATAAAAACAGTATTTTGAGCAGTACACTCTATTCTGAGTGAATACTGGGGAAGTCCAGCAGTTCAAGGCCAGCTTCAGCTTGACAAAGTTCAAGGCTAACCTGGAATACATGACACCTTGTTTACTGTATTCTCCTTTATAATTTATATATGAAATTATACTTTAAATTTGTAATACCAAATATTTTTTCCTTGAGAAAAAT
The DNA here is from genome assembly GCF_004785775.1 of Grammomys surdaster. Classification (NCBI taxonomy): domain Eukaryota; kingdom Metazoa; phylum Chordata; class Mammalia; order Rodentia; family Muridae; genus Grammomys; species Grammomys surdaster. The sequence goes on along the minus strand of NW_021604712.1, from coordinate 2,077,878 downwards.
TAAGTTGTCTTTATTGGTTTTCCTGTAAAACACCAGGCTATATTAGGCAATGCGATATATTGTATATTTGTAGTTTGTAATCTCTAATACAAGACATCCTTATATAGGTCAATCCTGGAAATACCATTTAATAATAATAATAAAAATAAAAAAAAAAACGGCAGGCCGAGGGTGGACCCCCACTTTAATCCCACCACTTGGGAGGCAGAAACAGGCGATTTCTGAGTTCAAGGCCAGCCTGGTCTACAGATCAAGTTCCGGCAGGGCCGAGGCAAAAAAACAAATCCTTTATTTAAAAAATAAAAAAAAAAAAAAAAAACCTCTGTTTAAATATTCTTTGCAAATAGTTGTAGAGTCTGTTTGTTTTGTAACAGATTTACTTTTTGTTTGCTTGTTTTATGTGTATGAATGCTGTGCCTGCATGTAAGTCTGCTTGCAGCATGCTTGGGTTGTGAATCACCAGGTAGGTGCTGGGAACTGAACTGAACATGGGTCCTCCCTCTGTAAGAGCAAAAAGATCTTTTAAGCATTAAGCCGTCTCTCCAGCCCCCGTTTGTAGTGCTTTAAATGAATAATGATCTCACAAAGTATATTATCTCTAGGCTGAAGTTATAAGTAGCTCTGTTTGTAAGACATCAAGCACAAAATGACTGAAACAACCCATTTTGTCTGTATAATTAATTCAACACGTTTCCATGATTTTAGGAATTATTGCTTTCTAGAGTCTCAAAATGTAAAATTAAAATGTGAAGGTTGTAATTTAATTCCTGGCCTATTGCCTCTATGTCCCATTTAAAATAAAACATGTTCTCCTCTCTCTCTCTCTCTCTCTCTCTCTCTCTCTCTCTCTCTCTCTCTCTCTCTCTCTCTGAGTGTGTGTGTGTGTGGGGGGGTCAGTGCGCTGGTCCTCCTTTTCACCCTTGTTTTGACAGGGTGTATTTGTTGTTTTCGAAGTGTGTATACCAGGCTAGCTGGCTGAGTGCTTTGGGGAATTCTCCATTTTTCTTCTGCCCTTAGAAACACTGAGACTACAGGAGCTCACAGTAAGCATTCAGCTTTTCATATGGGGTCTGGGGATTCAAACCCAGGTCCCCATAATTACATGGCAAGCGCTATAACCACTGAACTATCTCTCCAGACTCATATTAGCTTTTCTTACTTTCTCTCTCTCTCTCTCCTTTTTTTATCATCTACTTCTTTAGTGTGGGAAGGGATATATGTACACATGTGGAGGTCAGACAACAACTTTATCAGAATCTGTTTTCTCCTTCCATCCTCTAGGATTCAAGGATCAAACTCAGGCTTCATAGCAAGTACCCTTACCCTAAGAGCCATCCTGTTACTACACCTGCCATCTGCCCCCCCAAACACACACACACACAATTAACCTTTACCAGAAAATAAGGTTATATATTGCATACTGATGACTACATTTTGACATGATATCTTCTTAATAAAAGTTACAGCCTGGCAGTGGTGGCACATGCCTTTAGTTCCAGCACTCAGGAGGCAAAGGCAGTTCCAGGACAGCCTGGTCTACAAAGCGATTTCCAGGACAGGTAGGGCTACACAGAGACTCGAAAATAAATAAAATAAAAAGTTATAGATGCAGATTTTTCATCAAGCATCCTTACCAAATCAGTTGTTTCACCTGCCCCCCAACCCCCACACTAACTTTTAATGGAAAATAAGGTGGTATGTTGATGGTTGACTTTTGGTCTGATACTCTCTTAATAAAGTTATAGCTGTGGTTGTGTGGGAGTGTTAAGCAACACTACCAATGGCAGCAAGCACTTCTGCAATCCTCAGCTGACTGGCTGTAAGCAGAAGGTGAAGTTTGGTCTTTCTCAGATGGGTTCTTGAAAAGAAACTCTTAAGTAGGTTATTCCAATATCAAAGGCAGAGAGATGAATTATGGATGAGTTGGGTGGATGGAGCTGATCAGATAAAAATGCAAAATTTCTAGGCCAAAACTAATCCAATTAAATCAAAGCTCAAAAGCCATGCAACACTAAAGAGCCCGTTTATTAATAATATGAAATAGAATTAATAATCATAATATCTGAAGAAGTCATTACAGCCAGCATGATAAGGCCCTGCTGATAGGCATCTGAGGGTTTTGCACCAGATATCTCTCAAGAAAATGTTACATTCGTGGCTTCAAGCGTCTGAAAACAAACGAAGGCTCACCAGCCCCAAGGTCGCAAACCTCAGCCGCAGTGAGATTCTATTCTCCACCTATGGATTGAGCAAAGACAGAGAGAAACAAAACCGGAGGGATGAAAATACTTGTAGGAGCAAAGGCCTGTTGGAAAACACTTAGCAAAACACACCAGACTCCGACCTAGCAATACCATGTGACTCTCAAAAGAGAAAAGTCAAGTCACAAGGACATGCTGTGTCACTCATCCAGGCCTTTCATCCCAGCTCTGGAGAGTTTGAGTCTTGAAGATCTTGAGTTCTAGACCAGACTGGACTACGTGAGACCCTGCCTTCAAAACAAGTAATAAATTTATAAAAATAACATCAATAAAATGAAGAGAAATTGAAAGGTGCTGTTAAGGCAGAAGCCTGGAGGTGGGATAGAGTGGTGGGGAAGAAGGCGCAAAACAAAAACCAGACAGTGACAAACAAGCAAAAAATAAAATTGCCATGGTAATTAACTGCACTTGCAAGTTTCTTACCTCTCTCCCCCTTCTTATTCTTTTTTTCTCTCCCTCCCCCTTTTGCTCCCCTCCTTTTCTCTTACCCTCTCTCCTCTCCTCTCACCCTCTCTCTCCCCTCCTCTCACCCTCTCTCTTCCCTCCTTTCTCTGCCTCTCTGTCTCTCTGTCTCTGTCTCTCTCCCTCTTTGTCTGTTTCCCCCCCCCCCCCCTTTTTAGCTGTGACATCTTTAGTTTTTCAGCAGTCAGAGTGCCTTTATCTCTTTCTAGATCTTGAAGATCGAAGGACACGTTTTTTGAGGCTGGCACCTGTCTTACTCTAGATTACCTTCGGTGGCCAGTAGCCACTTATTTTCAGTCATTTTCTGCTGAAGAGGTGAGCTGGCGAGGTGCCAAGAGGAAGTCTATTACAGTTTTCAAAATGCAGCTTTTGTTTCATATCTCGTTTGCTCAATGCCAAGGTAAAGATTAAGAGAGATGCTGCCCCATCTGTTTTGCTTAATATAAAAGAGCTCAGGAATGTTCCAGAACATACGGCCACTAGTCACTATTGGATATAGAGCACAAAGTTGCCGGGAGGTGGGACACGAGTGAAGGAATTACATAAAAGCTGTTTTCCTTTCTGAAAGTAGCAGGATGAGTTTGTTTTGTGTTGATCGCAGTCCTGCGGATGAAAAGGTCAGTCTAGACAGAAGTATAAACAAGCCTGTTCCTGGTGCTGGCACGTTCCCTCAGTGGTTAAGAGCAGCCACAGCTCTTGCAGAGGACGAGGGCTCCATTCCCACCACATATATGGTAGCTCATAGCCCACAACAACTCTGTCTCCAAGGCATCTGATGCCTCCTGCCCAGGATGCATTCTGACCTCTGAGGCTTCCTGCACATGGAGTACATAGACATATACCTAGGTGTGCACGTGCACATGTGCCCACATATACCCACACGTGCGCGCACACACACATACACAAATTAAATGCAAAAGAGAAGTCTGTTCCTGACTAAAAATAACACAAAGCTGCTCTAAGAAAGCCTTGTGATGGAATATTTCCCAGCTTGGTTGGAGGTGTAGCTCGATAGAAAACCCTTTGTTTGCTATCAGAAGGCCCAGGTTTCATCCCCTAGCACTATGGCACACACACACACACACACAGAGAGAGAGAGAGAGAGAGAGACTCCTCCACTCCTTCCTATCTGGTTGAAGGGGACTTAACTACAAAAATTCCCTTCACGGAAAAAATTCAACAGACCTAATAAAAATAAGTTAGGCTAGCAGGATGGAAACAGGAAACATATATTAAACCAGAAACTCAGAGTTGAGTTGCAGTTACTAGGTGAGTGAATGTAGATCCACGTGTACCAACTGGGATATTCCAGACTGCCTGCCGGCTGCCAAGCTGGGACAAGAAATCCAGGAAGACAGCCAGGAAAAATCTAGAGGTCCACATAGCCAAGAAGAGCACGGGTGTGCTTTGCAGTACAGATCTAGGCCTCAGTGTTGGTCCTCGGTAAGAAGGGGAGTGGGGGGAGGGGGAGGGGAAGGGGAAGGAAATGGAGGAGAAACAAACATGAAGACTAAGGAGAGAAGACTTAACAAAAGTTGAAAAGGAAGATGAGAGATAAGGAAGAAAAATGAACAACAGTTCCAAATAACAGAAGCACAGCAGCACGTGGTGGTGGGGGGGCAGGAGGATGGGGGCTTCAGCATCATCCTTGACTGTAGAGCAAGCTCAAGGGCGGTTTGGGCTCCAGGAGACTCTATCTCACAAAGCAAAACCAGGGCTGGCAAAATGGCTCGGTAGCCAAAGCGAAGTACAAGGCTGACAGCTATTTTCAATCTCACAGAAGCCTCATAGTGCTGAGGGAACACCCCTCAGAAGGTGTCTCTTAATCTTCACATGAAAAATGGCACATGTATGCCCTATGCACATATAAAACACAATAATAATGGGGGGAAAAGCTGGGCGGTGGTGGTGGCGCACGCCTTTAATCCCAGCACTTGGGAGGCAGGGGCAGGCAGATTTCTGAGTTCGAGGACAGCCTGGTCTACAGAGTGAGTTCCAGGACAGCCAGAGATACACAGAGAAACCCTGTCTCGAAAAACCAAAAACAAAAAAAAGGAAGAAAAAAAAGTCTTTGAAAAGGAGGAGGACTCTGTCTCAAAACACAAAAACAAACAGCAACAATAAAAAAAAAATAATTGTAAGAGACATAAAAATGATCCAGGAGGTTAAAAGTGCTTGTTAAGCAAGTTTGACGAACTGAACTTGATTTCTAAAATGGTGAAAGGGGAGAACTGACTTCAGAAAAAGTAGTCCTCTGACCTCCAAATGTGTGTCACTCCACCGCGCACTCGAGTGTACTCACTCTCTCGCTCACACGCATGCACGCACGCAGTAGAGTGCACACCGTGGACACTAACAGATCAGAGGAGGATATCAGGTGTCCTACTCTCTGTCTTTGCCTCATTCCCTTGAGACAAGGATACTCACCACCGCACCTGAAGCTAGGCTGGTGGCCAGCGAACCCTAACATTGTATTTCTGTAATGCTCCCCATGGTTGTGGTCACAGGAACGTAGGGCCACGCCCAGCCTTTTCTGTGGGTCCCTGGGATTCAGATTCTGGTCTTCCTGCTCTCATACTAGTTAAGCCAGTCCCTCAGGTCGTTATTCTTTATTTTGTAGAGGCGGTGTCTCATTGTAGCCCAGACTGACCTGGAACTCCCTCTGTCACCCAGAATGGCTTTGAGGTGAGGAGGATCTTCCTACCGTAGCCTTCTAAGTGACCCAACATGCCTGATTAACCTTATTGACACTGAAAAACACAGTTTTCTAGATTGTCTAAGACAGAAAATAGACCAAACCAACGCTATAATGCTGCTGGACTGATCTTTAAAGGTATTTATGTATTTCGATTTTTATAAAAGTACATAACAAAATCTACCGTTTTGACTGTTTTCATAAGCGTACAGTTTCCTGGTACTGAGCGCACTCCCGTACGATGTAACCATCACCTCAGTCACCTCCACAATTCTTCACTGCAGTTATTTTCAAGTGAGAGGGCTGCTGTTTTCAAGTTTGGGAAGGGAACTCCATTATACAAGAAGGAAAACAGGTGAGCAAAGTCAGCCATGTGTCTGATCCACAGGGAGGCTTCACTAAGGCTGAGAGGGTGAGCAGGCTACAGCCCTGCTTTCAGGGACAGCCCTAGTATTGGGCTGTCTGTGCCAAGCTGAAGAAACCAAGCACCAGAATGGAGTAGGCAAGCAGGGGGCCAGGCTTATCCTAAACCCAGCACCTATAACTCTTTAAGTCAATGTCTGGTTAGAGGCCAAAACAGTAGTAGGTTCAGTGTTGCTTTAATTCAAAGTCACATGGACTGGGGATGTAGCTCGGTTGCTAGAGCAATTATCTAGCATGCCTGAGGTCCTGGGTTCAATCTCCAGCATTATTTAAAGCAGGCATGATAGCCCAGGTTTATAATCCCAGAATCCAGATCGCTACTGGTTCAAGGTCAGGGTGGGCACAGAGTAGGGCTGCCAGCAATGAGCACAGTGGGGAAAACCCAGATTCACAATTGACACTGTCACCAACAGCTGCCTGAGGAGTTGTGTTGAGAAACCTCCACCCAGGTGAAACTTGCATTTGTGGGTTTTGATGAAGAAAGGAGATAGCCAATGAGAAGTAGAGTTGGATTTTATAAGAAACAGGAAGAAAAGTGTTGCAAAAAAAAAAAAAAAAACCATAAAAAGACGTGGCAGCATGGATGTAGGCTTTTTCAGGGGAGAATTTCACCCAAGCGTCTTTACCATGAGGGTACATGGGACTTCGGGAGCTCAGGACTCATAGCTCCAAGGGCTGCTAAGTACTACTTCCGCCCACCCACAACCACCCTGCTTCGTTTTAAGTTTGCTCAAAGAGTGTAGTTTATATCCACCTTACAGAGTTTCCTTAGTAAACAAAGTTATAATACCTCTGTTACAACTTTCCAGGGGCGGGGTGTCTAGGTTTGGGAGAGAAGGGGAGTGTCTTTCTTTCTTTCTTTCTTTCTTTCTTTCTTCCTTTCTTCCTTTCTTCCTTTCTTCCTTTCTTCCTTCCTTCCTTCCTTCCTTCCTTCCTTCCTTTCTTTCTTTCGAAAAATCTAAAAAAACAAAATCCAAAACAGAAGGACAAAAATAAACAAATAGATATTTAATTTTTTCATTATTTATTTATTTATTTATTTATTTATTGGTTTTTTGAGACAGGGTTTTTCTGTGTAGCCCTGGCTGTCCTGAAACTCACTCTGTAGACCAGGCTGGCTTTGAACTCAGAAATCCACCTGCCTCTGCCTCCCAAGTGCTGGGACTAAAGGCGTGTGCCACCACCGCCCAGCCAAGCATCAATTTACTTTTCAAAACGTATTTAATTTTCTGTATATGCATATTTTCCCTCCATGTATTATATGTCTGCCACGTTCGTGCTCATTGTCCTTGGAGCCGAAACAGAGCATTGGCTTCTGAGGAACTGGAGTTACTGATGGTTGTGAGCAGCCACCTGAGTGCCCAGAACCCAATCTGGGTCCTCCTAATAGCAAATGCTCCTCCCCACTGAAATGTCCCTCCAGCCACCTTCCCTTTTCTTTTCTTGAGACATGCTTTAATTAGCCCAGGCTTGCCCCCAACTCATTTCATAGCCAAGAGTAACCTTGACTTTTTTGATTAATTTAAGAAATACTAAGTATGTATGTATAAGGATTGTGTGCACAGGAGTGCAGGTACCCACAGAGGTCAGAGGCATCAGATCCTGTGGAGCTGTAAGTCGCTGGAGGCTATGAGTCACCGTACCATCTGACCTGGATACTAGAAACCAGACCTGAGTCCTCTGGAGGAACAGTACATAGTATGTACTCTAAACCAATGAGCTATCTCTAGCCCTGACCTTGAACTTCTTTCTAATCCCCTTTCACCCACCTCCTGAGTAACCCAGTAATCTTATACCCAGTTTTATGCAATACAAAGGACCAAACCCAGGACTTTGTACATGCTGGGCAAACATTCTACAAACTGAACTGCTGAGCCAGCTCATGAGTCAAGCTTTTGTACAAACCACAGACTCCAGTGGCTTGGGTAGGTGGAAGGAGTTGGGGAGCACACCTAGCAACACTGTAACTGTAGACATTGAAGGCTGTTCACTTCATAACTATTAATCTTTCTGTCTCTCTCAGCTCACTGTTGAAGTGTAGAGAACTATCACACACCGTGGTCTCACTGTTAAAAGACTTCTGCTCTATCATGGCCGACAGCACTTAGGGGCTGGGCTCTCTGCTGTATCTGAAATGAAGAATCCTTGAAGGTGCTCTCCCACAACAACCTGACCCCTAAGGCTGGCAGCCAAGAGAAACCCCTCACGCAAAACTAGGCAGAACCCAGCTTTCCATGGCTTTTCTGAGAAAAAAAAAAAAAGCTTTGATGTCAGGGAGTTAATCTGAGCTGAGTTAGGCAACCCACAGTTTTATTCCACAAACAGTCATTCAGGTTAGATTCAGAAAGCTGCCTGAACTCGCTTTCCACTTTGCTCTGGACTATAAAGCCAGGCCTCCTGCTGCATGAGTCACAGGACTGTCTGGTCTCTGGGACTGAAGGTCGTCTTGGAAAAGATGACAATGTCGTCTTTAGCTAAAGATGCTGGGAAAAGCACACCGAGTTGTTAGCTACAACAGACCGACAATCAGTTGAGCAGCCTTCTGGAGACATTTTTTTTCTGAGCTGTCTCCTGGCTTAGCTTATGAATTCTTTTTGACTGCAGTCCTAAGAGGAAAGGCCAGCAGTAATAGATGCTTTGTTGGCCCGAGGAAGGTGTACATAAACTCACCTCCCCCATCCTGCATGACGTAAGAGTTCTTAGAGGAGCATGTGCAGCTGCCGCAAAGATGAGAGCTAATGGATTTTGTTCGGCTTCTCAGAGCTTCAGATCTGAAACAACCTTAACAGCCAACGTGGGGGTGGGGTGGAGACACAGGGACACAGACATGATGTCAGGACAAGAACAATGCAGTTCCATCAAATACACATCACTGTAAAAAAAAAAAAAAGTACAGTCCCTTAAGGAAAGCATGCATTAGGTATTGGTAAAGAGTAATCTAAAAGCTACACTGTTTATTAGGAATAAAAGTGAAGATCAGGAGCGCCTCAAACTGAAGCCCGGAACTCAAGTGCGCTACAGTGATAAAGGGAGAGGCTGAGATGGAGAAATCTTCACGTTTTCCCTCCATGTCCAACCTTCAGCTCACCCATAAGCAGTACCGGGCAATAAGAAGGCACTTCCGGTTAGACCCCAACCCGTCGGAGAAGACTCTGCAGGCCTTGGCTGATGCACTCAACCTGAAAAAGAAACACGTCAAGGCCTGGTTTCACAAGATGCAGAATCAGAGGGTGCGCTACTTGCTTTCTAAGATCTACAGGCAGCAGAGAATGTTGTGTCGCCAGTATGTATCAAGAGCGACCAGGCAGACGAACCCCAAGGAGTCCTCTCAAAATGACCCTGGACTCCCAGAAGCTTTGGAAGCCTTGAAGAATCTCACACTCTCTGGATTCCAAAGCACAGTTGGTCCGTCACAGGATTGCTGACTTCAACTTAACTTCCTTGTTGGGGCAGGGGACGTTGGGATTTATGTCTATGGAAGGTATATTAATAATAAAGTTTGCATTTATAGAAACTAAAAAAAAAAAAAGTGAAGATCAAAGCAGAACATTTAGTAGCTACATAACATGTGTTTTTAAAAATGTGTATCTAAGCCGGGCCGTGGTGGCGCACGCCTTTAATCCCAGCACTTGGGAAGCAGAGACAGGCGGATTTCTGAGTTCGAGAGTTCGAGGCCAGCCTGGTCCACAGAGTAAGTTCCAGGACAGCCAGGGCTACACAGAGAAACCCTGTCTCGGAAAAAAAAAAAAATGTGTATCTATGGTTATATATGCAAGAATATTTTTGTTTGGATATACAAGGATGAGGCTGGCTCAAGCAGTGGGTATGCAGGCGGAGATGAGATAAAGAGACATATGCAGGTGCTGGGGGAGGTGCCTTAGTCGGTAAAGTACTTGCCACATGAGCATGAGGACATAAGTTCGATTCCCATAACCCACATAAAAAGCTGAGTCTACTATAACCCACTTGTAATCCCAGGATAGGTAGAAAAGGGCAGAACTTTGGGACTTTAGTGGTCCAGCACCCTGGCTTAACTGGTGAGCCCTGGTCCCAGTGAGAGACTGTGTCTCAAAAAAAACAAGTTTGGAGCAGACAGGGTGATCACTCAGCAGGTAAAGTGACCACTGCCAAGCCTGAGGTGAATCCATGGGACCCACGTGGTAGACGAAGAAAGAGAATCGATTCCCAAAATTTGTCCTCTGTCCTTCACATACACACACACACACACACACACACACACACACTCACATACACACTTGGACATATCACATACACGCACATACATGTACACATTCACACACACATAGATACACTCTCAGGTGTGCACACACATACATACACATTCATATACACAAACAGATGCACAGACATACACGCATACACTCATACACACATACACACACAGGGACACACACTAAAATAATGTAAGTTTTTAAGCTATTAAAAAACAAGAACAACGGTGGTGGCACACGCCTTTAATCCCAGCACTTGGGAGGCAGAGGCAGGCGGATTTCTGAGTTCGAGGCCAGCCTGGTCTACAGAGTGAGTTCCAGGACAGTCAGGGCTACACAGAGAAACCCTGTCTTGAGAAACCCTGTCTCAAAAAACAAAACAAAATGAAACAAACGAACAAACAAAACCCATAGCCTGACATATTACAGTTTTAGAGCAGGTAGGATGGTTCAGTAGCTAAAGCAGCCCACTGGGAAGCCTGAGGTGAAGCTATGGGAGACCTGTGGTAGATGAAGACAGAGTGTGAGGCTGGCTAACTGGATAACCAAGCCATTTTGTAGTTGTTTACTTAAAATTGAGACAAGGTGTTGGTGCATCAGAGCTCAGGCTGACCTTACACTCCTCACCATCCTGTCTTAGCATTCCGAGTGCTAAGATTGCTGGACTCAACCACCATGCCTATCTCTAAGTATTTTACTTATTTATTTATTTATTTATTTATTTATTTATTTAGATAGGGTCTTTTTATGTAGTCCTGTAGAGCTCACTATGTGGATGAGACTGGCCATGAATTCACAGAAATCCTCCTGCCTCTGCCTTCCAAATGCTAGGATTAAAAGCCCAGGCCCATCTTTTTTGTTGGTGGTGTGTCTTGCATTGTGGTTTGTTTATGTTTTGGTTGGGGGGCGGTTGTCTTGTTTTGTTTTGAGATAAGCTTTCCCTGGCTGTCCTGGAACATACTTTGCAGAGCTGAGGCTGGCCTCAAACTCAAAGATCTGCCTGTCACTACCTCCAGAGTTCTAGGACTAAAGCTTCTTGGCAGTGCTTTTTAGATTCTAGCCAAAATTGGTTATGATGTAGTCTCCATGTAACCTGTGGTGGTCTGAATATGAAATACAGCTCCCTCTACCACCACCTCCCACCAATAGGCTTATATGTTTGAATACTCGGCTTTTAGTTCGTGGAATTATTTGGTAGAATTAGGAGGTGTGGCCTTATTAGAGGAGATATGGCACTTCAGGTAGGCTTTTTGGTTTCAAAAGCCCCATGCCCTCCCTTCCCAATTAGCTGTTTGTGGGTCAGATGTAAGCCCTTAGCTACTATTGCCATACCTGCCTGTCTCCTGCAGTGCTCCCTGCCATTCTGGACATAGACCCTATCTCTCTAGAACCATTAGGCCCAAATTAAATGCTTCCTTTTACAAGTTGCCTTGGACATGTTGTTTTATTATGGAAATATAGTTTATTTTAAACCAAAGAAAGCGAAGCAGAAACGCTCTATTAAAAGGGAAGGGAAGGTGGTATGAACTGTGGTAAATAGGAAGGCTCCTAAGCTGAGAAATAATTCCTTTTCTTTCTTTTTTTTTTTTTTGGTTTTTCGAGACAGGGTTTCTCTGTGTAGTCCTGGCTGTCCTGGAACTCACTCTGTAGACCAGGCTGGCCTCGAACTCAGAAATCCGCCTTCCTCTGCCTCCCAAGTGCTGGGATTAAAGGTGTGTGCCACCACTGCCTGGCATAATTCCTTTTCTTATTATTATTAATTCTTTTTTCATGTGGGGAGGTTATTTGAGGAGCTGGGGAGAGGGGAAATATGATCAAAATATATATTTTACATTTACATATACATATATATACATATTATCCGTATATGTATATATACAAACACACATACAATACGTGTGTGCTTTGCCTGCATGTGTGTCTGTGTACAATGCATGTGCAGTGCACACAGAGGCCAGAAACAATTGCTGGATCAGCTGGGCCTGGGGTTGCAGATGATTGTGAGTTGCTATGTAGGTGCTGGGAATTGAACCAGGGTCTTCTGGGAGAGCAACCAGTACTCTTAACTGCTGAGCCACCTCTACAGTCCTGAAAAAAAAAATGCACCTAGAGGAAAATGTGCAGGTGCATGTGCTTCTAGCATAAGGTAGGACTCCAGTCTGCTGAGCCCAAAAAGAGGCAGTGGAGAGAGTAAGAACAGGAGAAGGGATTAGGGAGACCATGAATAGCACAATGGACCCTGAGCCTGGCAGTGGCAGGGAGGCAGAGGCAGGCCTGGTCTACAGAGTAAATTCCAGGACAGCAGGGCTATACAGAGAAACCCTGTCTCAAAAAGAAAAAAAAAAAATCAATGAAAGTGATGAATTTCATTTTTTTGTTTTTTGTTTTGTTTTGTTTTTTGTTTTGTTTTTTGTTTTTTCCCAAACAGGGTTTCGATGTGAAGCCTCGGCTGTCCTGGAACTAGTTCTATAGACCAGGCTGGTCTCAAACCCTGAGATCCATCCGCTTTGCCTGCCTCTGCCCCCTGAGTGCTGGGACCACCAATACCACCATCACAGTACGGTAAACTTCTAAAAAATATTTTTTTTTCTGGTTCTGGTGGCATATGACCTTAATCTTGTGCCTTGGAAGGCACAAGAAGGCAGATCATTGTGAGTTTGACATCAGCTTTGTCTACAATAATGCTCCAGGCTAGCCAGAGCTGTATAGAGAGACCCTGTCACAGAATAACAAAACTAATTTTCTTCGATCTTGCAAAAAAGCCTGACAACGGTTTAATCCCTAGAATCTATAAGGTGAAAGGACAGAGCATACGACCTACACACATCACATGGACACACTCATACTCACACTCATACTCACAAACACAGACACACACAGATATACACCAGATACACATGCACACACACCACAAACATACATGCATGCTCTCTCTCTCTCTCTCTCTCTCTCTCTCTCTCTCTCTCTCACACACACAAACACACACTGAAAAGTAAAATTAAAATGTATAAAATATAAGCCTCATGGCCTACAACAGTCTCCAAGAGTAAGAAACCTAGGACCACTCCACCCACCCCAGCTCTACCCACCTCAGAAAGGAAGGGAGAGGCCCTCAGCTGCCGTTATCTCTGACTCAACTCAACCCCCTACACCGAGCAGCTCCCCACACAATTTCCATCTCATACTACCCCACCTGCACCCCACCGCCTCTAGAAGTAGGGGACTCCTTTAAGGAGCCTCTTTTAAATATCATCAGTAAAGTTCACAGCACCTGGAGGGGAAAGGAAACTCTGAATACAGCAGATTGCTCTGCATAATGGGGGTGGGTCTCATTCAAACTGTCACAGGCTTTGTCCTCATTCCCTGCACACACCCCAGGGAAGAGGGAACTTCAGCTGTGGCCTTTTGATTTGAACTTGACTCTTCCCTGGGTCTCCAGCGTGTTAGTTTACCCCCACAGTTTTAGATTTCTTGGACAATTTCCAAAAATCAATCTCTATAAAAATTTATACATGCCGGGTGGTGGTGGTGCACGCCTTTAATCCCAGCACTTGGGAGGCAGAGGCAGGCGGATTTCTGAGTTCGAGAGTTCCAGGCTAGCCTGGTCTACAGAGTGAGTTCCAGGACAGCCAGGGCTACTCAGAGAAACCCTGTCTCGGAAAAAAAAGAAATTTATATATGCTTTTGTTTTTTTCTGGAGATCCATTACTGGTCTAACCTAGTGTACTAGATTGACCCAAATAAGGAGATTCTAGAAGTTCCTTCTTTAAATCTTAATCATAGAAAATGTATCTCCAGAGACTGCGTGTGCTACCTGCCTGGAAAAGCCTTCTGCAGGGTGGTGGACATCAGCCTGATCCATTACCCGCCAGGGACTCATCTGTCAAAAAAGCTGCATTCAACAGTGCAGAAATAAGCCTTTCATTAGCGGAAAATGCTAGTTGGCTCCTGTGACACGGGACTGTATCTGGTAAAACTTAATTATGCTTCTAGCTACATAAATTAGTTCAAATAAATACGTTTGAAAATACCCGATTACCATCTTGAACCTACAGAGAATTAATTGCAAGAAAGCAAATTACTAATGAGTTAAGAAAAAAAATTAATTTTCTCACTGTATCTCCCACAAAGATTAGTGCTTTGCGCGGTTATTTTATTTGCTAGTTCTTCAGGACAAAATGCTATTTCCTTAATCAACACATCAGAAATTTCTTCTTTTTTTTGTTTTTTGTTTTGTTTTTGTTTTTGTTTTGAGACAGGGTTTCTCTGTGTAGCCCTGGCTGTCCTGGAACTCACTCTGTAGACCAGGCTGGCCTCGAACTCAGAAATCCGCCTGCCTCTGCCTCCCAAGTGCTGGGACTAAAGGCGTGCGCCACCACCGCCCAGCACATCAGAAATTTCTACACTTCCAGAATAAGAGAAAGACAATCTACTGGGAATGAAGGGAGTGCTGGAAACGGCCTAAGTCTTTCCCCCTTATTCCCTTACCATGGACACACACACGCATAGACACACACAGACACAACAACAATCTACTGGGAATGGAGGGAGTGCTGGAAACGGCCTAAGTCTTTCCCCCTTATTCCCTTACCATGGACACACACACACAGACACACACACAGACACGCACAGACACAGACACACACTGACACACAGACACAGACACAGACACACACACACAGACACACACACACTCCCTCCCTCCCTCCCTCCCTCCCTCTCGGGCTTAAGCGTTTCCCCAGCTGCGGTCAACTAAATATATCTTGGGCCGTGTTTTCATTTCTTCACCCCTCTCTTGAGCCAATCGGAAGAACAGAAATAGCTCGGAGCCCCCTGGGAGGGCATGCGGAGGTACCGCCTGCTTACAGGGCTTCTCAGGCTCCTCCTGCTCTGGCCGGGACGCCTGCAGGCTGGAAGCCCAGGCTGCGTGCGCACTGCGGCTCTGAGGAGTAGGGGCGTGCAGGGGTTAACGTGGCTGCAGCTTATTCCGGCACCACCTGGGCCTCGGCATCAGTGACTCATTGTTTCCGCCCTTAGCTGGCCCAGCTCTGCGTGGTGGTGTCAGTAACCCAAGCAAAGGAAAAAAAATTTTTTTCTCCTCTTTTCTACATAGTTTTCTCAAGCTAAGTATAGAAGCAGGGACGTAGGGTCTTTCTTCTGCGGCAGCTGTAGCCAAGGTTTATTTGCGGCTCCCTTTGAGCTGTCCAGGGGAGGACAAAGGTTTAAATTTACAGTCTACAAAACAGAAAGAGGCCGAAAGCCAGGGTTCCCTTAGTTGATGGCTGGGTCATGGTTCTAGAAAAGAAAGCAAACATAGAGAGGCAGGCAGATTTCTGAGTTCGAGGCCAGCCTGGTCTACCGAGTGAGTTCCAGGACAGCCAGGGCTACACAGAGAAACCCTGTCTCGAAAAACAAAAAAAAAAGAAAAAAAGAAAAAAAAAAGAAAGCAAACATAGTGGATTTTAGTGACATTACCTACAATTTGTGTAAATAAACATGTTGGCCAATAAAATTGCTTCGTCTGTAAGATCTGTATCAGATACGAATTTTCTTCATCTCTGTTTCTTTGAGATGTGTGTGTGTGTGTGTGCCCCAGAGTGTCCTTATAGAGATCAGAGGACAAGTTACAGGAGTCAAGTTTCTTTGTGAGATCCAGAAATAGAACGCAGATGGTCCAGCCTGTCTGCAGGGACGTAGGTCTACAGGTCCAGCCTGTCTGCTCGTCCATCTCGGAGGCTCTGCATTCTTGGTTTTGAAGGAGCATGTTATCTCTCACCTCCGGGGCAAATCTTTCTTACTTTGGCCTAGATTCATACTATTTGGGACGAGAGGGTCTCAGAAATTCCTGAAATGGGGTATCTTTGCCTGGCTAAACACACTTCATCTCAAAAGGTTTCTGGTACAACTTTGAAGATTTTTTTTTTTTTTTTTTTTTTTGCTGTCTTTCTGTAGACTCTGCATAGATACGGCCTCTACAAAGTAGAGTATTGTGTACATTCTCAAATCTTGTTATTTGGCCTCATTCTATTTATCTACATTTTAGGTGTTTAAAGTAAAATGATGAGGGTGATGATGATGATGATGATGAGAGCACTTGCCAAGCATTTATAAGGCTGGATTCTATTCCAATACTGTCAAAACAGCAAACAGATGAAAAATATTCAGATGGAAAAAGAAATAAATGCAGGGTGTTGGGGATGAAGTTCAATTAGTTAGAAGAGTGCTTTCAGCCGGGCGGTGGTGGCACACGCCTTTGATCCCAGCACTTGGGAGGCAGAGGCAGGCGGATTTCTGAGTTCGAGGCTAGCCTGGTCTACAGAGTGAGTTCCAGGACAGCTACACAGAGAAACCCTGTCTCGAAAAAAACAAAAAAAAAACAAAAAAAAAAAGAGTGCTTTCTTAGTATGCCAGAAGCCCTGGGTTCGATTCCCCTGCACCTCTTACTGGTCCTGGTGCATGACAGCAGACTTAGCATGTGGGAAGTGGAAGCAGGAGGATTCAGATTAAGGTCAGCCTCTCTACTACAAAGTGAAGCCCAGGCCAGCCTGTACTCTGTGAGACTTTGTCTCAAAGGACAAGAACAAAACAAATGAGTGGAAAGAAGGAGGAATAAGAGGAAGAGAAGGGAAGAAGGGATGGAAGGGGAGAATGAGGAGAGGAAGGATGGAGGAGAGGAGGAACTGGGAGGAAGGGAAGGAAAACAGGAAGAGTCCTGTTGTAGATCTGCATGGTAGATTCTAAGTCAACCCTGAGAACAGCATGCCACCAGCCACCAGTCACTCTCTTTGTTAAATTACGTAACCCTCTTGAATGAATTCCAAAACACTCAGACTCTTTATAAAAGCCAAAGACAGAAGACACTGGAAAAGAGAGGGTGGACTTAGGGCAGGGAGGGTAAGTATGGAGCTCAATACAATCCCAGGCGATGCCATTGTTACAGCATGAGTCAGTTGCTGTACTCACTTTATTCTCACAGTAACAGTAGATCTGTCCGGCCTTGACAAGTTTCCTAGGATATGTCTACTCTATCCTATGAATGGGGACTCATTTTGGGGTTCTGAATCAGAAAGAATCAAAATAAAAAAGATTACATCTTTCAGATCCGTGCTATCATTCAGCAATGTGGATATTTTTCTTTGCTTGCCAGAATCCTTAAAGTCAGGTATCAAAATATTTGCTTCACCTTTCTGGAAGCAAATGAAGGCCTTCAAAGGTTCTGCTTGTTTTTGTAGGCAGGGCGCTATTATTACAGCATGCCTGCAGAAACGGTGCCAGTTTAAATACCCCGGTGTCTCACATTTAGCCAGAAGTAGGAGTGGTTCTCTGAATGAGCCTTTTTATATTACGTACAGGAAATCTGTGTGCAAAAAAGCCTTGTCAACTATTAACAGATTTATGGTGTTTGTACTAACAATATAACTGCTAGGCCCAAAGGGAACCCCCACACTATCCAAAATGACAGTGCCACTAACTGTGTCCCAAAATGGCAGTCTAGGCTTGGCTCAGGCTGAATTCTGACAGGGTAAACAGAAGGATGGCTGGAAGAGATATAAAAGCCTACATTCGGCATCCCTCAGGAACCTGTGAAACAAGTTTCTGTCTGTCTGAAAGAGAGGTCACTTCTTATCTCTCTGTGCAGCCTTCTGTGACAAATGGAGCACGTGGTTCTATACACATAGTATATATGAAAGCAACGTGACAACCTCCAGGCTCTTTACGTCCTTATCAACACTAATAACATACTCCTGTGATGGATATGAAAGGCACCAGGCTCTCTTGGCCTTTATACTTCCTTCTCCTCTCTACAGTAAACTTCCGGGTTGTTCTAGATTCCAAACCCTCCCTTGCCTAGCTATACATCTTTCTCTTTAAAACCAGCAAATCCTGCTCACCCTCTAACACCTAACGGATAACCATGGCAGCTTTTTTTTTTTAAAGATTTATTTATTTATTTATATGTACACTGTACATATAAAGTACACTGTAGCTATCTTCAGACACCCATATGAGGGCATCAGATCTCATTGCAGATGGTTGTGAGCCACCATGTGGTTGCTGGGATTTGAACTCATGACCTCTAGAAGAGCAGTCAGTGCTCTTAACCACTGAGCTATTTCACCAGCCCGCCATGGCAGCTTTTGACTCCCTAAAATGTCTACGGCTATTCTCTCTCTACTGCCTGGAGAGATGACCACACGGGAGTTTCATATTTACAATGACCTGCCCTGGGAGTGATCCAGTTCAGTGGTTACACTGTGCCCCACTTACAATAACAGAGCAAGGTGGTTAAGCCATCAGAGGACTGTGTCAAGCCAAACAGGATGGACACAACACCTGCCACATGCAACTGAGGAAGATGATCCCACACAGGCTAAAATTAAATTTCTGAGCAGCTGCTAGGTTCACAAAGGAGTGCCTTATTTCCATTTTCTGGTCAGTATATCCTAGATGAGGGGACAGCTCTCTATATTGTCACCCTCAGCAGCCTGAGAACTTCTAATCTTTTAAAGACTTCAACTCAGGCCAAGCCAGGATTCCCAAAGCAGAAAGAAAAAGAAATTTCAGACAGCTGGTTTGAAGCAGGGTTGGAAATTTTATTAAATATGTTTCAACATAGGCTTGAGGGTTTGGAAAAAGACAAGTGCTCAGAAAGAAACAGACCCATGTATGGGGTGTGTGCTAAGGGGTGGGGGGGAGGGTTATGCTTAACTGTTTCAGCCTTACAGGTCATTTTGGTGCCTCTTAGGTTACATTTCAAAAGATTGCCAAGAAACCTTTCTTTTTCCTTCTCTTTCCCCCTCCCCTAAGATTAAAGGGTGGTCCTGGAGATGTGTTAGAAGAGATTATGATCCAAAAAAGTAAAATTGGAAGCCACACAGGGGAGGCCAAGGTGGTGACAAACACCTTCAAAGCCAGCATTTGAGAGGCAGAGGCAGGCCGATCTCTGGTTTCAAAGCCAGCCTGGTCTACACAGTGAATTCCAGGGCAACCAGAGTTGCATAATAGATAGACTCTGTCTCAAAACAACCAAAAAGTAAAAAAAAATAAATAAATACATTGGAGGAGAGGTTTAGCACATGTCCTTTCACTGTAAGTGTGGTTTCTCATGAGATTCCCTGTAAACTGTAGATGGGAAAAGAGAAAGACCAGAGCAGTTGTTACATAAGCTAGGATTCTGTTATTTTTTTTCCTAATTAAGTGTGTCCTCTGACAGTTTCACACATAATGCATATGACCGCTCTCGACTCCCACCCTCTTATCTTTCCATATCCCCCTTCCACGTCTCTTTCTCCTGTTCACAGCCACTCTTTCTGTTTGGTAATTCACTGAGTTAAACTAGGGCTATGTGACCACGGGTTTCAAGCCTGGTGGGCTTGGAACTGGGTATGCAACTGAAGAGAGTGACACGGCTTTCCCTAGAACCTGCCAATAGCCGGCAGTTCAGCAGTAAGTCAACCGACTGTTGATAGGGCCAGTCTTGTGTGGGCCCACTGCAGGCAACTGTCGTCCTGAGTCCACGCCTACAGTGATTGACGACTCTAGAGGATGGACTTTCGCAGCTCTTCACCCTTTAAATTCTTGCAAGGTTTCAATCTGCTCCTTCTTCAGAATTATTCCCTGAGCCATACAGGAGGTGGTGTGAATTGTGCTGGATTTCTTGCTTTGCTGCTGGTGAGAGGTTTCAACCAGACTGCATGGGTGAGCCTTTCTTCCCACCTCCCGCCCAGGGTTTCTCTGAGTAGCCCTGGCTTTCATGGAACTGTATAGACCAGGCTGGCCTTGAACTCATAGCAATCCACTTGCCTCTGCCTTTCGAGACAGGGTTTCTCTGTGTAGCACTGGCTGTCCTGGAACTCACTCTGTAGACCAGGCTGGCCTTGAACTCAGAAATCCACCTGCCTCTGTCTTCTGAGTGCTGAGATTAAAGGTGTGTAACAGTTTTCCATCCAGAGACAGCAGTTGTCTCCTAGCAGGACCTATCCTTTCATCCTGGAGATGGAAAGATTAGATTAGATTAGATTAGATTGTCCCTAACCTATCTTTTCATTAGAAAGAGGCTCTCAGGGTTTACAGCAGTGGTTCTCAACCTGTGGGTCTTGACTCCATAGGGGTCACATAACAGATATCCTACATTTCAAATATTTACATTGAGCGGGGCAGTGGTGGCGCACGCCTTTAATCCCAGCACTTGGGAGGCAGAGGCAGGTGGATTTCTGAGTTCGAGGCCAGCCTGGTCTACAAACAAAAACAAAAACCAAAAAAACAAATATTTACATTGTGATTCATAACAGTAGCCAAATTACAGCTATGAAGTAGCAATGAAAATAATTTTATGGTTGGGGGTCACCACAGCATAGGAACTGTATTAAAGGATTTCAGAACCACTGTCTGAAAGAGAGTCTCTGTCCTTCCTAGTTGGTGACAGATCCATTCTTCTTGAAGTCCAAGGTGAAGGCAATTTGTTCTTTCTCTGATTGCCTATAGTTTTTCATGGAAAGGTTTTTGTCTGTGTGGAGGTAAGGGCCTCACTATGTAGCCAAGGCTGGTCTCGAACTCATAGAGACCTTCCTGCCTTAGTCTGTTTAGTACTGGAGTTACAGCTGAAAGCCACCATACTTGACTTATCCCACATTTCATAAGTGTAAAATTCTCTGAAGCAGCCTTCAGAGGTTGGATGGAAACACAGAGAATATTAAGGTAACATGATCAGGGGAAAGGAACCCTTATTGAAGCATCCCAGGTGAAGCCACTAGCCAGCAGAAAAGCAAGAATTCCAGAAAAGTTAGTAACTGCTTAGCTCCTTCTCCCTTCCCAACCATAAACATGTGGTTTTCTACAAATCTTACCAGAAAAAAAAAAAAAAACAACAGCTATAAGGACAGGACATGCACTAAAGTCTTCCAGCAGACACCCTACTAGCTTCTGGCTTTACCTTATCAATATAATTCCAGCCAAGGCATCTCTACAGCTGCCCTGTAAACTCACTTGTCAAAAGAAAGATGGGAGGCTGGAGACATGGTTCAGCAGTTAAGAGCACTGACTGTTCTTCCACAAGACCCAGGTTCAATACCCAGCACCCACAGGGCAGCTCACAACTATCCGTAATTCCTGTTCCAGGGGATCCTACACTCTCACACAGACACACATACAGACCAACACATCAATGGATGTAAAATAAAAATAAATACACCATTTTAAGAAGAAGGTAAGAAGGATGGGCCCTGAGAGATGACCAGGTGGTTAAGAGCACTTGTTTTTGTTGCAGAGGATCCTGGTTCGGTTCCCAGCACCGACAGGACAGTTCATAACCCCAGCTACAGATCCAGGGGATCGCCTTTTTCTGCCCCCCCCTCCTCAGGTACCTCTCTCTCTCTCTCTCTCTCACACACACACACACACACACACACACACTCAGTACACATGAAATACTCATACGCATAAAATAAAAATAAATTTTAAAAAGTTAAAAAGACGAAAGAGGGAAAAGATTTCTTAGCCACCTTTTGAGCTGTAACTTGAAAGTCCCCAAAATGATGTATATGGCTAGTGTTGGGACAATTGACTGTGACTCTCCCTTAGGAATTGAGTACAGCCGGGCGGTGGTGGCACTCGCCTTTAATTCCAGCTCTTGGGAGGCAGAGGCAGGCGGATTTCTGAGTTCGAGGCCAGCCTGGTCTACAGAGTGAGTTCCAGGACAGCCAGGGCTACACAGAAAAACCCTGTCTCGAAAAAGGAATGGAATACTATAGTTGATTATGACTTACACTCTGCTATGCTGTCTTAGGCGGCACAAACCCAGCACATAGACAAATCTTTTGTTTCTAACCACCCCTCTTTCTTTTAACCTCATGTTCAAGCCTTTATCAAAACATCTTTACTAAAATCTCCAACTTTGCTTCAAATCAGCGAGGGCTCAAATTATTTTCTGCATTGACGCTGGCAATCCTGGTTTGTCCTGGGTTGAGGTCCCTAAAGGATTTGGGGCTGCAGACGGCAACAGTATAGAGTGTCACCGTCTTCTCACCACTGACACTTCTCTTGTTTGACTGTGCTTTAACTACATTTATTTAAGTGTGAGGGTCACAGGAGCCACAGCATACATGAGGAGGTCAAGGATAAGCAGTTGGCTTTCTTCTGTTACTATGTGGGTCCTGGGGATTGAACTCAGGTCACCAGGGTCAGAAGCAAAACACCTTTACCTGCTACACATCTTGCTTGATTGTGGGGTTTTTGTTGGTTTTGTTTTTTGGGAGGAAGTGTCTCACTCTATATCCCTGGCTAGCCTGGCACTCACTGTGTATCCAGGCTTGCCTCAAACTTATTGCAACCCTCCTGCTTCAGCAGCCTCCAAAGAGCTGTGATTACAGGTATGAGGTTCTACTCTCAGCTTTAAAAAACAAGCAAACAAAACAACACAGGGTTCCATTATATAGCCCAGGCTAGTCTCCAACTCAAGAGGTCTTCCTTCCTTCACCTCCCAAGCGCTGATAAATAAGTGTTTAACACAAACCACACAGGCAGGCTTCTTCCCATCCTTGCCAAGTGCCCAGGTTAAAAAAAAAGAAAAAAAGAAAAAAACCTGCTGATTAGTTCTTAAACAATATTACTTATTCTTTAACAGTTTAATGCATATATACAATGTATCTTGATCCAACAGCTGGGCACACCTGTGAAGGGTTTTTCTTAGCCGGATCATTCGATTTGGGAAAACTCATTGTGAACCTGGGCCATGCCTTCTAGTGGCAGCCTACATACATAAAAGGATATGGAAGGAGGAAGCTTTTGCTTTTGCCTGCTTGCCCTTGCTCTCAATACTGTTGAGGAATTATTTTGCTGGTATCGGAACCTACTTCTTTGGGATGCCAATGGATACTGTGAATAAGCCTTCCTGAAATGAAGCTGTGTCTGGGTGTGAACGAAAGAACTCCTGAAAGGCATGTCTGTATCTGCAGAGACTGATGGACCAATTAGAGTTTTGTAGATTCAGAGGGTAATTATCTTGGGCTTGCTTGAGTCTCCTGACAGCCATTCCTTGCCTCACTCTGAATTAGAACTAACACCTCATGATCATAAATAAACAAACCTCTTAGACAATATTAACTTAGCCGAACACTAACTTCCACCAATTTAGGAATGTCAGTCAGATAACATTTCAGCCCTATGAATACCAATGCATTTTAAATGTGCTTTGATTTATGACTTTCTATAAAAACCCTATAAAACTGTTCCCATGCTGGGACATTGAATTTGGGGTAACAAATCTATGCTCCCCGGCCATGTTCATTCAAAATGGCTCTAGAATAAATTATCTCTTACTCCCTGGAAGATGAAAGCTGTAGTTTTTGTGTCGACAAGTTCTAGCCTCATGAACGAACAATTATCAGATCCTTGACCTGTCTTATCAGGAGACAGCCATTATTGGACTAGCTGGACCACATTCTGTAAGCCACTCTAAAAATATCTTTTGGCTGGGCAGTGGTGGCGCACGCCTTTAATCCCAGCACTTGGGAGGCAGAGGCAGGTGGATTTCTGAGTTCCAGGCCAGCCTGGACTACAGAGTGAGCTCCAGCACAGCCAGGCCTACACAGAAAAACCCTGTCTCGAAAAAAAAAAATCTTTTGATATAAACAGATTAATTCCATCATTTCTGTTCTTCTGAACCCTCACAAATACTGCTTTCTCCACCTCCTCTTTTTAAATAATATATCAAATCCAATTAGTGTGTCTCCACGTACATGAGTATGGGTGTATCTACACAAGTGAATATGAGCAACCTACTAGTATCCATACTCCGGAAGAAAAATTACTCCTCTCCTAGAAGCTGATAAGTTGTTTCTCTGCTGGTGAAATGAGCCAATTTAAGACAGATTATATTATATTAAATGCAGGCTTATTGGAAATCTGCTGTTGGAAGAGTTCACTGGCCCCAAGGACCAAGGCCAGGGAAGATGCCATGGACAGGGAGAGAGAGGAGAAAGGGGGGAGAGAAAGCATGTGCAGAGAGAGAAAGAGGAGAGAAAAGAGAAGGGGAAGGGAGACCAAAATGTCTGAATTATATAGGGGAGAGCCTCTGTTGGGAAGGGTAGCCCAGCCCATGGGCTGGAAAGTTCAGGGGCTTTATGCTAGGTAAGGACTGTGAGATGCTGGGAGAACTTGTAGGCCAGGTCACCTTTGGTACTTGAATATGCACCTCAGCCCCTTGTCCTGGGGTTTGAAACCAACCAGAAACCATTAACTGTCACTGGCTAATAGTTAGAGTGAGGCCTCAGAAGTTCCTCCCTTGTCTATGTTGGACACTGAATGGCTTGGACTTGTGCAGGTAGTCATAGATGCTGTGAGCCCATGGATGGTACAGCCATATGATGTCATGTTCAGAAGACGGTATTTACAACTCTCCTCCCTAGTCACTGGCTCCTAACATCCTTCTCCCTCCACAAGGCTCCCCTCCTGAACCTTGGGAAGCTGGGGTCCTGGTGGGAATGGGGAGTTGATACATGTGTTCCATTTAAGATTGAATGCTCACTGTTTTGATCAGTTGGGAATCTTCTACATTAACTGCTCCCCCTGAAAAATAAACAAAACAAACAAAAGCAGCTGGCAAAGGTCAAGAGCATCACTAGGAAAGCTGCTGCTATTTTTTTTTTTAAGTGTGTTGGGGGTGCAGATAGGTGCAGGTGTGAGTGCAGGGCCCATCGAATCCATAAGAAGATGTTGGCTTCTTTGCAGCTGGCGCTATACCCCAAGTGCTGGGGACTGAACTCCCATCCTCTGTTAGAGCAGCAAGTGCTTTTAACCACCAAGCCATCTTTTGGGGAAAAGCTGCTAATTCTTAAGGGAGCCAGAATGGCTGCTCTGGCTGCCCCTAATTCACCAGGCCCCACTCAGTACCCTGCAGTTCTACAGATTTGGAAAGGACTAAATAGAGAAGGAAAAATAAAAAAAAATCCCATGACTTTAAAATCAGACATGTAGGAGAAGGATGAGTTGAGTTTACTTCCGGGCAGCACAGCATGTTTTGGGCAGAGGAGCATTTTACTTTTTCTGACCGTCCATTGTGGATAATGTCAGCAAAAGACAGGGAGCTCTCACATGTTCAGAAAGTCTCCTGACTTGTTAAACTGTGTAGAATTGTTGCTTGTACAGTCAAGGAGGTGCAATGGTTAAAAACCCTTTCTTGAAGACCAGCATGCTATGTAAAAAATGGCACTTTTGAAATGTGATTTAACCTGGGGTTTTGTGTGAAGCAGAGTATCAGCAGTCTCCTCTGCATACAACTATCTGGGTGGTTGCCTCACCTGATACAGAAGAAAGGCAGTGTTTACAGAGACACCCACTTTAAGCTGACAGTAACCAACCTAACATGGCCTTCCTTTGCAAGTGTTGCAAAAGCAATACTTAGTTTGGTCAACAAAACTGTCTGCTGTATACAGAACGCTCTGAAAAGGTAGTTGCCTGAGTGAATAAACTTATTGTTTAAAGATGTCTGATTTACTAGGTAGATGAGGGTGACCCTGAATTTATACTCTTCTGCCCCATCTACTTAGTGCTGGGACTACAGACATATGTCGCCATAGATTATGCTATGCTCGGGATTGAATGTAGGGCCCAGATCACGCAAGTCAAGCCCTCTACTACAAACTAAAGTTTCAAGAAAGAAGATATAACTGTGTTGAATGTCCTAGAAAGGCTGATTAGAAGGTCAATGATTGTGGAAAGATTGCAGTGTTACAGGTCTGGGGCCCTGGGAACAGTGTTGTTCTTCTCAGCGGAAGTTCTAACATCCTTGTGTGATGGGGTATGTCAGTTTGTAGCATAGCTGCTAACAACTCCAGAGCTAAGATGGTGGTCAGATAGTGTCTGAGGCCTATAGCCCAGTTTGCCCTGCTTGGTTATAACCTGAAGTTTTCACAGATGTCCTTGACATACTCAAAGGTGTCTTGACTTTCATTGTTCTGTTATTATAACACTTTAACAAAGCTGCTTCCAAGTTAGAATATGAAATTTGGAGTAACCAAGAGCTGTGTTCCCTGGCCATAGTCACTCATGGTTAGCTCCAGAATAAACTATCACGAATCCTGGGGAGAAAGCCACATTTCTAGCTGAGTTACAGCATTGGCTTTGAAATCTTGTTTGCTAAACTTGCTTTTCATTCTACTTTCCTCTCTTTGTCAAATAACTTAGCATCTTCCCTACTGTCAAAATAGCTATAAAAACCGGGAAAATAACTTTAAGAAGGAAACTGGTGGGCTAGGTTTGTTTTCATTCTTTGAGGCAGGGTCTCATTATGAACTCATAACAATCCTCCTGCCTCAGACTCCAAGTACTGGGAATGTATATTATCATGTCTGACTAAAGAAGATAAATTATTAGAAAAATAGAGATAGATTTGTTTTATGTGCTTGATAACAGATACGAGTGCTTTGTGTTCACAAATTGCCACATTCCAATTATTCTTGAACGATTTTTATTTTATCTGCCCCCCCTGTCCCGCCTTGCTACGAAGGAACATTGGCCTTGGGCTATTGAGATGGCTCAGAAGACACATGCACCTGCTACCAAGTCTGAAGACCTGAGTTAGTTCCCCAGGAGAGAGAGAACTGACTCACAAGTTATCCTCTGACTTCCACGTACACAATGGCATCTTTAAAAATGTAATTAAAATTTGCCTCCAAGGAACCTATTTGTGCAGACTGCAATATAAATGATACCTCATATTTAGTCTTGGTGGGGGACAGTAGGAAATGGTGGAGGTGGTGTCAAGGTAGAAATTTCGTGTCCTACCTAAAGTGGCAGCCACCTCCCTATACCTGACACCGGCTGCGAATAGTCCACACGATAGCCATTACTTGTTTATCAAGAGGAGTAAGCAGAAGCTGGGTGTGGTGATGCTGATGTGGAAGAAACCCGAAGTAATGACTTAGAAGGAGCTCAGTGTGACAGAATTAATGTCATAAAGGGTTTGCTTAGAAGACAGGAAATCATACAAAGAAGAATTTAGCTAAAGAAGCGGCTGTCTACCAAATACCCAACATAAGTAGTTTGCTAATCAGGCCTATTGTAGCCAAGCAAAATTTAGGATGCTAGAAAGTGAATGTTGCAGGGCGGTGGTGGCGCACGCCTTCAATCCCAGCATTTGGGAGGCAAAAGCAGAGAAACCCTGTCTCAAAAAACAAAACAAAACAAAAAAGGAGTGAATGTTTATTTACTGGGATTGACCAGCTGTTAGGCTCCATCTTCCTAACAAAGGAGGCACCCCCCCCCCCCACACACACACACAAAGAGCCATCAGGTCCATCTTCCTATCAAAGAACAATGCCTCTAACTGGAGAAACTCAGGGTGGCTTTCCAGGGTCACAACCTATGTCACCTCCTGGCCTCCCATAAAGTCCCCAGTTCTCTTCTTTTTACAGATATAAATTGTTAGGTAGACCAGATGACTCTGGGTAACAACTGTTTGAAAAAGAACACCACCAGTCTACTTAAAATAACTCTGGAAATGTCTTTTTTTTGTTGTGTGCATCTCCCAATTTCCTAAGTGGCCAGACTTGCAGTCTCCTGACTGCCTGGCCTTTTTTTTTTTTTTTTTTAAATAAAACACAACAGCCAGGTTTAAATAGTTAGAATGTGTCTTTAAAAATAAATAAATAGATAAATAAATAAATGCACACATACATACATACATGAAACTGTCATAGAATAAATAAAAAGATTTTTAAGCTGGGCAGTGGTGGCACACGCCTTTAATCCCAGCACTTGGGAGGCAGATTTCTGAGTTCGAGGCCAGCCTGGTCTACAGAGTGAGTTCCAGGACAGCCAGGACTACACAGAGAAACCCTGTCACAAAAAAACAGAGAGGCGGGGGGAGAGACTGAGAGACTCCTTCCTCCCTTCCAGCATTTATTTATAGAAATTTGTAAGAGAAAATTCTGTCTCTTCTTTTTTTAGGAGTATATAGATTCTGAGGGAGAAAACTCTGCCTGCTTTACTGCCCAGGAAAATCTTTCTCCATGGCCCACAGAGCCTCTTGCTTTGAAATGTAATCACCACTGAAGGTAATCTATTTTCCAGTTTCTGTAGGCACCCTGCTGTAAGTTACAAACCTAACTCTTGTTACCAAAAATAAATTTAAAAGTAAATAAGTGGTTTTATTCCTTTTGGGTACAGCTAACAGATTATCAGCTACCAATCATCAGATGAATTGGGCCTGCTATAAAGTCCTGTCTTGTCAGGACTTGGTGTTTGTCTTGGATCTGCTGGTTGGAAGACTGTTTATTCAACACTGAAGCGATTTTTCCATTTCTACTTTGTGAATAGGATGGTAGGTGAAGGGAGATTCCTTATATGTAATGATAGTTTTTTCAATGACAGCTACCAAGGTTTTCTAGGTTTAGGCCTTCTGCTCCAAGGTAAAAATTGCTCTGACCATCAATACCCAATAAAAAGGTGACAATTCTGCTTTGGACTTACTTTATCCAAAGAAACTTTCCCACCTCTCCCAGAAAGCGCTGCGTGTACATTCTCAGCTCACTCGCAGCATGCAGAGGGAGTGCAGGCTAGAACAAAGTAGCCTGACATAGGCTCCTTCTGGATATTTTAGGCAATAACAATTTCCTTTTGTCTTAGTTTTTAGATCTATAAAACATTCCCAGCTCGCTTGCAGTTTGCAGAGGGAACGTGGGACAGATCGAGATAGCCTGACACCACCAGCTCCTAAAACTGGTAGCTTTACAACACAGCACTTGGCGGAGTTAAGTTTCAGGTGCTGTAATTAGTATTATTTAGCAAGGCGGAAAAGTCCTGAGATACACAGCAAAGCTCATATCCCTAAAGAAACTTACACTCCAAAAAGGATTTTCATCACCATCTGACCCTATCTGGGCGTAAACTAAATTTTAAATAGAAAAATGAACAGGTATTTTAAACGAGGCAATTGTTATCAGTTCCCCACGTGAACACGTTCCTATAGTTAACCATCCCTGCTCAGTTTAAATTTCCTTCTGAGCTAGACTAACATGAAACAAATCCGACAAATTTTATCCAAAGAAACATGGGAGCAGGGGCGGGGGCGGGGGCGGTGCATCAGTTTTGAGGCCACCATCCCTGTCCTGGAAAGGCTGAGAAAGCACAGCTCGGGTCTTGGGGCACGCCCCAGGCTCTTCTTCCATCTAGAACACTTAACTGAAGGGGGTTTTGTACACTTCTGACAGTAGTCACCGACATTCCACACTCTAGAGCCTGCCACACAACTCTTCTCTGCTGAGTTCAGGGTGTGCCACTGGCTTTGTTCTCCGCGCACAAAAACAAATTTCGGGGGCCATCTTGGAAATAGAACTCTGGGCGCCTCGGCGGGGGGCTGGCGGTAACTAGGCAACGGGGTTGCACTCGGCGCCGCGCAGCCGCAGACCGCCGCGCGCGAACGCCCTGCTGCGTGGGCGGGGCTGGTGGGGGAGGGCGATGGAAAATTACCGTAGGTTCTTCTTAAAGGCACAGGGACCTTTCCTGCTAAAGGTTCAAGCGCCAGCCGACTTTGTGTGCAGCTTTCACAAAGCCTATTTGCGATGCACAGTCTACCTTATTTTATTCTGTGAATAAGAATTTTATTTATCTTCTCAGAGGAATAGAATCCAATTCAAATTAAGTTCCCTGTGTAGCCTTAAGTCTCTAAGTGGGCAAATATTGGAATAAATCGGCTTCCTCAAAATCAAGTCAAGGAGTTTGGGGAAGGGAGACCAAATCAAACAAAACAGTCACCAAATCCTAAAATATCGAATGGCAAAGAAAGAGAGCTAAGGAACTCAGGAAGGGAATGAAGTGAACACCCAGGAATAAAGTCACGACTGTGCAGCAGCATTAAAAATGTACAGATTTTGACGCAAGGAAAATTCATTCTTGACAGATGGATTGACAGATTATAGCATATACTAAAAATTAACAGAAAAACAAGATGCCTGTTAAGTAAAGCGGGATCAGAAAACTCCGTGTAGGTCACTTTTTTACAGTAAATAAAACCAGAAGACTTTTTGTTCTGCCTTTTAGGAAAAAAAATACAGCTTTTTAAAGTATTTGGTGGCACACGGGTGCTGATGGCGGGTGCGGTTATACCACAGTACGCTTGTGGAGGTCGAAGGACCTTGCAGGGAGTTTGTTCTCCCATAAATGTCCTGGGGACTGAACTCAGGTCTTCAGACTTAGCAATAATCACTTTTCCCCTCTGAGGCATATCTCCAGGATCCACCTTGCTTCTTATCAAAAACATTTCCTTCGAGTTAGCAGCTTTTATGATTTACAAGTTAAGGAGTAATTCATAATGCTCTTACTTAAGTGAAAGAATAATCGGGGGCTCCGGTGAAATGGAAACCTGCAGGAGATAATCCGCTGCACTGCAAGTCTCTGCAGTTAATCTCCTTACCCAGAAAAGCCTAAAAAACAAAACAAGAGAGGTAGGAAAAGAACGGAAAGAAAAGAAAAAAGAAAGTGTCCTTTCTGAAATGAAGCCATTCACACATTTGGACTCTCTTCAGTCCATTTCCGAAGACAGAAGGTCTTTTGCACTCCTCAGATGGTTTACTTGTTATAAATGCCTCTCTTCCAAACTGCAATTAAGTCTATCCTAGTAAACAGCACTGAACATCCTCTGAAGCACCTGGGAGTCTCACCACATATGGGGGTGATGTTCCAGTCTTATCATGGCACTAGCAAACCAATTTTCAATCCCAGAATGGACCATTTCGTCCCATGCTTCTCAGTCATTTTAAACCTGATTTACACGTCTACCTTAAACCCCTACAATAAGCCCCTCTGGTCCCTATTGTAAAGTCTCTAAAATGTCAATGTTTGCTTAGTGATTTGTAAAAGGTACTGTGTTCCTTTCAGAATTTGGAACTGCGTGTGGTACTCTATACTAAGAAAATGTTTTGCATTGGTTTAGTGTGCAGCCTGTGAATTTTTAATTCGGCTATTAAAGGTCCACACGATCGATCGTTCTAGAAGCACAGAAATAAGTCCTTTGGAATAACAAAACAACGACGACTACAAAAACCACTGAGTGGTGTAGAAGAGATGCCACCACCTTGGGGGTGGGGGTGGGGGAAG
Organism: Grammomys surdaster; assembly: GCF_004785775.1. Taxonomy (NCBI): domain Eukaryota; kingdom Metazoa; phylum Chordata; class Mammalia; order Rodentia; family Muridae; genus Grammomys; species Grammomys surdaster. The sequence continues at coordinate 2,046,712 of NW_021604712.1, read as the reverse complement.
ATTTAATGTCTGGGAACTGTGTCTTGGAAATAAAAATATACACACTTGCAGCTGGTGGGGCCATGTACATACTGGCGTCATGTTTCATTACCACAGGTAAAGAACAGAAATCTGAAACTGCTGCCTTGTAGCCCAGACAGTGTTTTTAACATTTGCAGTCTCCTTGCAGAAAGCATGGTGTGGAATCACAGATGATGCCGGCTAGACAAGGCAAGTTCTGGTGTCCGGGAGGGACAGTGTCCTTACCCCCTTTCTTCCAGAGGTCTGTTTTCTAGCACAGACTGTTTTGCACGATTCCTAATAGTCTAGAGTAGTCCCCAGTCTCTGGGAGAGTAAACAGAGAGAGAAAGGCCAAGGGGAGAGCAGATACACAGAGAATAGAAACAGAATACAGAAAGTCACCAGAACTCTCCCTCTTAAATTCAATATATAAAGTGGATCAAATTACTAAGAGATCAAATTACAATAAATTAGAATCCAATTCTCTTTAAGCTATAATGAAGTGATTTTTAAAAATTTATTCATTTTTATTTTATGTGCATGAGTATTTTGCCTGCATGTATGTCTTTGCACTATGTGTCTTGTGGTGCCTGTAGAAGTCAGAAGACATGCTGAATGCTCTGGAACTGGAGTTAGGGATTCGTAACTCACTATGTAAACGCCGGGAACTAAACCTGGGTCCTCTGCTATAGCAATAAATTCTCTTAATCACTGAGTTATCTTTCTAGACCCTGAACAAAGGATTTTTTTGTTTTTAAGAAAGAAAAATGTTTAACTATTTGTTAAAAGGTTTTAGTAGTTTTTGCAAGGTGGCACATGACTGTAATCCCTGCACTTGGGAGGCAGAGACTGTTCTGCAAATTCAAGGCCAGATAGATCTACTACTTAGTAAGATCCAGGCTAGTCAACGTTACAGAATGAGACCCTGTCTCAAAACACAGAATGGCAAAAATTTAGCAAATACAGTTAGGTGACTTGAGTTGTCCATATTTAATAAAAAGAGAGGCCGGGCACTGGTGGTGCATACCTTTAATCCCAGAACTTGGGGAGGCAGAGGCAGGTGGATTTCTGAGTTTGAGGCCAGCCTGGTCTACAGAGTGAGTTCCAGGACAGCCAGGGCTGCACAGAGAAACCCTGTCTCGAAAAACCAATAAATAAATAAATAAATAAATAAATAAATAAATAAGAAAGAAAGAAAGAAAGAAAGAAAGAAAGAAAGAATAAATTACATTGTTTGGAAAATTCTGAGAATTACTGAGTCTGAATGAAGGAAGTCAATATATTGTTATGACCACCAGTAAATTATTTTTCTTATTGTGATGCTGAGGGCTCTTAGATCAGCTTGGCAGGATGTGGAATCTAGAAGATAACCCTACAGGCACACCAGTAAGGAGTTATTTAGCCTTTAGCTAGCCTGTGGTCCTGCTTGTGAGTGATGTTTCTGATTAGATGAAGGAAGACTCAGTGGGCAGGTGGGCAGCACCACTCCTTATGCTCGGGTCCTGATGACCTAAAAGGTGGAATATGGGCTTATTAGATAGGTGGCCCATCTGGTAAATGCACTTGTAGCAAAAACCTAATGACCTAGTCCCCTGAGTGCAATTTCCAGAAGCCATGGAAATAAAGATGGAAGGAAAGAACCCAACCCCACAGTGTTGCCCTTTGATTTCCAGAAGTTTCTAGAAGTGGTACATCCACCTGCACATATAACATACACAAATACATACATGCATGCATACATACATACATACATACATGCATGCATAAATATATAAATGTATAAATAAGAATGGAGAAAGCAAGCTGGGCACAAGTGTCCATTGCTCTACTTAAACATGGATGCATTCTGAGGAACTATTTCAAATTCAGGCTGCTTGCCTTCCCTGCTTCAAAAGACTGTATCTTGAATGGTGAGTAAAAATAAGCCTTTTACAAGTTACTTTGTCAGAGTATTGTATCACAGCAACAGAGAAAGCAACTAGCACATACACTGGATTCCTGATATACTGTGGGCAAGTTCTAAAGTATGCCTAGCTTAGTACTTACTTTTCTGTGGCTGTGATAAAATACCATGACCCAGGCAACTTGTAGAAGACAGATTTTATTTGGGGCTTATGATTCCAGAGGATTAAGGTCCATAAGGAGAGGTGTATGACATCGTGGGGTAGACATGGATACTACTCCTGGAAGCTGAAAGCTGAGAATTCTCATATCTTGAACCGCAACCAGGAAGCAGAAAGAAAACTAGGAATGGCTTGTGGCTTTTGAAACCCTAAAGTCTGTTCTGAGGCATACTTCCTCCAGCGATGCCACCTCTCCTAAACCTACCCAAACTGTGTCAGTAACTAGGGAACAAGTGTCCAACCATCAGAGCCTATGGGGGACATTCTCATTCAAAACACCACAGCTAGTGTTTGAGATACACTCATACTAAAACCCACTACTTTTTTGTTTACCTGAAATCCAAAATTAGCTGAGTAACATGTGTTTAAAATACATACATACATATACATATACATATACATATACATACATATATATCGCCAGGCAGTGTTGGCGCACACCTTTAATCCTAGCACTTGGGAGGCAGAGGCAGGCAGGTTTTTGAGTTCGAGGCCAGCCTGGTCTACAGAGTGAGTTCCAGGACAGCCAGGGCTACACAAAGAAACCCTGTCTCGAAAAACAAAAGAAAAAAAAACAAAAAAAAAAAAAACAAAAAAATTGTAAGTGTATGTGTATCTGAGTGTATGTATGTACACCATATAATGCAAGCATCGAATTCCCTGGATGAATGGTGCCAGACAGTTGTGAGCTGACATGTGGGTGCTGGGAATCGAACCCGGGTCCTTTGGAAGAGCTTAAGTGCTCTTAACCATCTCTTTTTGGCCCAGTGTGTTGTGTTTTTTTGCTTTGTTTTTTTGTTTTGTTTTGTTTTGTTTTGGAGACAGGGTTTCTCTGTGTAGCCTTGGCTGTCCTGGAACTCACTTTGTAGACCAGGCTAGCCTTGAACTCAGAAATCCACCTGCCTCTGCCTCTCAAGTGCTGAGATTAAAGGCGTGTGCCACCACCGCCCGGCTGTGTTGTGTTTTTATTTTCTCCCTCTTTCTCCTTTCTTTTTTTTTTTTTTTTTTAATTTTCTAAATTCAGCAGTTTTAGCTTGGGGGTTTCTGGAAGACAGGGGTGGTTAGATCTCTCTGCTTGTGTTAGACTGACAGCCACCACCAAGGTTTCAGTTCAAGATCTAAGTGCGCCCGCTCAGCATATAGGTGAGTCACCCTGTGCCCTGGCCTGCACGGGATTAGAGGAGACCCTAGGGAAGGGGCCGAAAGAATGAAGGGACAAGAGACACAAAGGAGTAGAGCAAGTCTGTGGTTCTGATCAAGCTCTCAAACTTTACTTTCAGGCGGCAGGTTATAAGGACACAGCTAAATGGGAAGTTTAGGCAAGGGTCATTGCTTAGGGCTATCCCACTATCAAATCCTCATTGCCGAAGACCATCCCACCGTAGTAACCGGCTTCTAGGAAATACCTGACGTACTTTAAGTTCCTGGGACCTGAGACCCAAGACCGTCCTTTCTTAACCTTGTCTGACTAGGCTTTCCAGATAGCAGGTAATTTCAAGGGTTTGGATCCTGCCAACTCTGATAAATCACCCAGGACCTCTAAGAACGCTTACAATTAGTTTGTTCTTGTACCCATTCACGCAGCAAATATTGATAAAGTATCTCCTATGTGCCAGGCATACGTTCTGGGAGGAGTACGATCAAGAAAGTGAGATCCTGGGCTGGTGAGATGGCTCAGAGGTTAAGAGCACTGACTGCTCTTCCAGAGGTCATGAGTTCAAATCCCAGCAACCACATGGTGGCTCACAACCATCTGTAATGATATCTGATTCCCTCTTGTGGGGTGTCTGAAGACAGCTACAGTGTATTTACATATAATAAACAAAAAAAAAAGTGAGATCCTTCTCCTTGGTTAATCTTTGTACTTGCAGATGGATTGCTATGTAACGTAATTACGGACGTAAAGGATGACTGACTGGGGAGTTTGGTCTGAGGACACTGAGTCTATTAGACAGAGGTTGGGGAGGGAACAGGAAGTGACTCAGCTGCCTTCAAAGGAAACTGAGCTGTCAGAGATGTTGGGAAGGTCTTTTTTAAAGTTAATTTTTAAAAATTTTATTTACAGACTTATTTAATGCATGGGAGTGTTTGGCCGGCTTGGCTTGCATATATGTATCTGCAACATGTGTGTGTCTGGTGCTCGTGAAGATCAGAAGAAGGCATCAGAGTCTCTGCGCTAGAGTTACAGCTGTCTGAAAACAGCCAGGTGGGGCTGGAGACACGACTCCTCGGTGGTTAAGATCATAGTTCACCTCTCAGCCCTCACATATGACTCACGGCCATTTATAACTCAGTTCCGAGGGATCCAACGGCCTAGTTTGACCTCCACAGGCACTAAGCACACTCGAGGTACAAATACTATACCATGCAGGCAAACGCATAACATTTCCTAAAAAACCTAAACAAGCCAGATGTGATGGGACACACCTTTAGTCTTAGTACTCTGGAGGCAGAGGCAGGTGGATCTCTGTGAATCTGTGGACCAGCCTGCGCTACAAAGTGAGTTTCAGGAAGATCAGAGTTACACAGGGAAACCTGGTTTTGAAAACATCAAATCAAAAAACCAAAACCAGGCAACCAAAGGCAGTGAACCTTGGCAAAGGATCTCAATTTCAGATGGAAAGTGCTGATACGGCTATTGACGTGTATCTCTGTGGAATCAGATCTTCAAGAAGGTTTTCAGACTTTGAAACTGCAGGTACTGTGTTGTCCAAGAGATAAATTTCTGTCCTGGAATATTGCCAAGTAAAGGAAAACAATTGTTGAAAAATAATGATTACCATATGTGTACATCTTAAAGTTTTCCCCCTACCTACCCCACACACATATACCATAAGCATTTAACTCAGAATCCCTCAAATGCTAGAATACTTTTTAGTACCACCATTGGGGATTAGAACCTGGGGCTATGTGTTTATGCTAGGGAAGTGCCCTACCACTTAGCTATAGTTCCAGTCCTCAAATAAATAGACTTAACAAACCCAGTTTTCTATCCTTGTGGAATATAAGTTCATGAGATGATACATGGTGACCCACGCTTGTGCCCCAAAACTCACTTTTGAAATAGAGGCAGGAATATGCCTTCAAGTTCAAAGCCAGCTTGGCTTACATAAGGAGTTTCAGGTCAGCCGAAATGTTGCGAGACATTCATTTAAAAATTGTTGAATGATGGACAGCCTGGAGACCTGACCTCCAGAGCTCATGTGGTGAAAGGAAAGAATCTATTCCTGCTAATTGTTCTCTGGCCTCCACAGGCATGCTGTAGCAAGAGCAGACCTTTTCCCAACACAAACACAGAATAAAATTCATGAGGGGACTGTAGAGAGGGCTTAGTAGTTAAGAGCTCTTGCTGCTCTTGCAGGGGACTCAGTTTTGATTCCCAGGATCCGCAGGGTGGTTCACAACCATCTGTAATTCTAGTTCTAGGGGATCCAATGACCTCTTCTGATTTCTGCAGGAACTATGTAGGCACATATATACAAACAAAACACTCATATACATAAAATAAATAAATCTTATTTTAAAAAATTAATGTCAGGGACTAGAGAGATGGATCAGAGGTTCAGAGCACTGACTGCTCTTTCAGAGGACCTGGGTTCAATTCCCAGGACCCATATGACAGCTCACAACTGTCTATGATGCCAGGGGATCCTACACCCTGATGTAGACATTTAAAAAAAAAAAAGTTAGGCAGTGGTGACAGTGTGAGAAGCAGAGGCTAGCAGATCTCTGAGTTCAAGGCCAACCTGGACTACACAATGAGTTCCACAACAGCCAATACACAAAGAAATCCTGTCTCAAAAAAAAAATTCATTAAAATAATAAAATGAAAAAAAATTAATGAACAAACAAATAAATATTCTATCCATTTAAAAAGAGGGTCAGAGAGATGGCTCAGAGATTAAGACTACTACTGGCTGGCCAAGCGGTGGTGGTGCACACCTTTAATCCCAGCACTTGGGAGGCAGAGGCAGGCGGATTTCTGAGTTCGAGGCCAGCCTGGTCTACAGAGTGAGTTCCAGGACAGCCAGGGCTACACAGAGAAACTCTGTCTCGAAAAACCAAAACAAACAAACAAAAAACAAAACAAACAAAAAGACTACTGGCTGCTCTTACAGAGGTCCCAGGTCCAATTCCTAGCACCTACATGGCAGCTCACAACTGTCTGTAATTTTTCTTCCAGGGACTCTGACTCCCTCTCATATGCAGGCAAAACACCAATCTACATAAGATAAAAATAAATAAATTATAAAATGAGTGATCAGAATTGATATTTTCCCAAGGAAAAGAGAGAGCAGTGTTTTCCCCCAAATAGATTTTAAATGAGCACATATCATCTGCTATTTGATACTATATTATTCATGCCTTTGCTTTATTCTTCGGTTGCTCTGTGCTCTTTGAATCATTTTTAGAGAACAAAGGAGATTATGGCAAGCATGTGCCTAGGGGGAAAACCTCAGAACTATTCAGGTCTTTAACCATCTTTGAAGACAGCCATCTTTCCTGCCCCTGTGGATCATAAGACAACTGAACATCATAACTGAAAATTGCTACCGACATGATGATAAACGGTGGTTAAAGGCCTTCAGCCTTAAAGACAAAGGAAAGGACCCCATACAGCGAATCCCAGAATTCATTTACACTTGAACAATTTAAGAAAACTGCAAAGCTTATCACCTTTCTCTACATTGGCAATTTCAGTGGCAATGACTGTCTTTTATGCACATCCATACATCGAAATGAACCACGCATAGAAATGACTGAAAAAGGAGTCTCCTCGTGGTTAGTAAGGTGACAGTTCCTTTCAAAACATTCAGCTTGAAGTTAACCAGTATTTCTTGGATACAAATCTACATTAAAAGATATCAATACATGACTTGCACTTGATAAAGAAAACAACAAAATGAACAGGAGTGATTTTACTTCAGATTATTGGTTACCACTGGGTATTGTTGTTTATATGCCTTTAAGGATAAGCACGCTTTCGCTACCTGCAGCTTGTCCTTGTGATTCTACAACTTTACTCATGAGATTTCTCTTCGCCCTCAGGAGTATAAATTGTCTAACGCTCTGAATCAAGTTGGCTAGTTCATGAGACTCTCTAGTCTACCCCATTTTTAGGCTCCATTCTCCCAGGTCCAGCCTTTAGAGCAGGAAACAGTGGGTTAGTGATATACTATAACTAGAAGGTTCTAGATGCAATAGAATTAACTATACAATTTGGAATTAAAATGTTTTAAGAGTTTTTTTTTTCTTTTTTTTTTCTTTTTGGTTTTTCGAGACAGGGTTTCTCTGTGTAGCCTGGGCTGTCCTGGAACTCACTCTGTAGACCAGGCTAGCCTCGAACTCTCAAACTCAGAAATCCGCCTGCCTCTGCCTCCCAAGTGCTGGAATTAAAGGCGTGTGCCACCACTGCCCGGCTAAGAGATTTTTTTTTTTTTTAAAAAATCAGATACATTGTAAATTGTTTTATAGCAACAACGACAACAAGAAGTCTCTGTGTCCAGTGTGGTGGGTTAAGCCTGCAATTCTAGCACTAGGGAGGCAGAGGTAGGCAGATTTCTGTCAGTTTAAATCCAGCCTGGGCTATACAGGAAATTCTATATAGGCCAACCAGGGCATCCAAATGAAACTTTTTTCCTCAAAATAAATAAAACAAACAAAATCACTAAACCATCAACAACAAGTTTGTAAGAGTCAGCAAACAGGGCAGGGGATGGATGTATCTCAGTAGTAGAATACTGCCGTACACAAAAAAAAATTAAAATCAGCATCCATTAGTAAAAGAATGGCTAGTAATTATATTTATGTTATAACACTATGTAGATTCTAAAATGTTGAAGAATCAAAAAATTTTTTAAAAATTGTTTATGGGACTAAGTGATCAGTAGTGGGCTGCGAGAACATGGAGGTCGGAGAAGAGGTTTATACAGTGGACGCTCTCCATTTCTCTCACCCGTGTGTTTTACCTTGAGATCGAACTCGGGTAAACCGGCTTGCAGCCAGCAAATGCTGTACCAGGTGACCCTTCACCCCTTTAAAGACTGAACTTCTGTATGAAGCCCAGGCTAACCTCCAACTCAGAGCATTTCTCCTGCCCCACCTCCCAAGTGTTGGGATTGTGTATACGTGCCAGCAATCCAGACTATAAACCTTGAAGATTCTTACTGACCTAAGAAAATGCACATTTTACATGACAGCACAAAATGTCGACTACAAAGCTGTATGTACACCATGTAATCAACTAGACAATTTGTCTAACGGTAGTAATTCTTGCGAGTGGGATTCTAGATGATATTTTTTCGTTGTAGTTTTCATGTTCTTTTATTCAGCATTTGAAATAAACTTTTTGGGAGAGGGGGCTGTGAGGGCTCAGTCTTGGTCCTAAGGTCGCATTTAGCCACATCTCCCAGCTCTTGAAATGAAACATCTTAAAGTCAGTAAAGAAGGTACCAGATTCCACACGCAGTGTTCGTCTTCCAAAGGAAGCTATATTGAAGGCTAAATGTATTTGGATGGCTTCTTTAAAATTTCTTAAATTCTTTTTAAAGTTTGCTGTGATATTTCATTAAAAAGAGATACGTTTTATATCAGGAAGTCTGTGCTAATGACGTTCTGGAGACAAAACTTTAAAGCCCAAGGAACATTCGTGTTTGACAACTGTAAACAGCTTCTGGAGACTCTGTCTGGACCATTCCTACGAAGGAGAAAGTAAAGAAACACTGAAAAATATACGAAGTCGGCTATTACGCTGCTTGTTGAGGAACTGCTAGGGATAAAGCTGTATTCTTTCCTAGGACAAAGGAGAGGAAAGGAAAGGTTACAGTCCTTTGTGTTTCAGAATTGGATTCCTTCGAAACTCCTCAGCGCTTGGCGCTAATGGTGGCTGGGAATCCTTACGCAGTGTTTTGGTTCCTCAGAGGTCTGGAGTGCATTCGGGAATGGCTGCCCAATACAATTCAAAAGAACACAAAACCCAAGATGTGGAGTGAAGTAGGTCCCCAAATTCCTTGGTCAAAACTGCGCATTTAAGCTTGGGCTCCGCCCACCCCTCCCCCTCTCCCTGCAGTCATTGATCACAGCGTCTCATTTGTAACTTATCACTTAATATCAATGCTGTTTTGATCACGAGCTTTGAGATTTGTCATAAAGTATTCACCCTCCCTCCCAACTAACACCGTAACAGTTCATTTTATCCAAAATATTTATTTACTAAACCTCTAACGTCTTTGGGAGCCAGGTGGTATTTGGAAGCCTGGGAGGGGTCGTATAACTTGAGATAGGCCAAAGGCCTTATAATTCGTAAATATGGGAAAGAACTTGAAACCTATTCTAAAAATCTTTCAAACATTCAGAATAACGTGTGTTAACTTTTTATTAAAAACAAAACAACATAACAACCCCACCCCTCAATCTCACATGGGTGTTCTCCCGGTATAAAAATAAACTCCACCGGGTCAGGAATGTGTACCGGGTGGGGTAAGAGATTTGGGTATGAAGGGGAGGCTTCAGGCTTTCAATGCAATTCGAGAATGCTAGACAATTCTGCCTAATTTCCCTACATTTTAATACCTAGAGAAACAGACTTGTAACAAAACAGACAAGTTTAGATTCAGCCACGCAGGCCGCCCCTACAAGGAAAAGATCCCGAAGCGCCCTGGGGTGGTAGGGGTGGGGTGATGGCCGCTTCCCTGCGGGTTCCACCTCTAATCCCGCATCGGCATTTCACGGTCGGAGATCCGCATTTCCCCGGCTCACGTTTGGCCTCGCCCCGATCTAATCGCTCCCCTAGGAGGACGGGAATGCCCAGGGGAGAAAGACAAAAGGAGAATGCAAGGTTAAAAAAAGGCACCGCGAGGCCCACAGGGTGTCCTGGATCTCGGCCAGACGTCTCGTGACCGGAGAGCCGGCGACCCCACCCTGGGCCCGTCCACGCGGCCTGGCAAACAGGCGGAAGCCGGCTACGCCCAGCACGCAGGGCCCGGCCCGACCCTTCCACCCCGCCCTTCCGGACGCTCCCGGCTCCAAGGGCGCAGTGGACGCGCCCCTCCCCCGCGGCGCCATCTTGTTGTTTTCCTGCATTCCTCCTCCTCGCCCCAACCCCCGTCATCCGGGCCACGTGGCGCGCGGCAGCGGAAGAGACGGCCCCAGCCCAACTTCCGGCCAGACCGGTTCCAGCCGGCTGCGGGACTCAGACTCGCGGCTGCCCCTGGTGGCTAAGCTGGGCGCTGCGGCCACGCCTTGCCTCCTCCGCCATTTCCTGCGCGGCTCGCGGCACGTCCACACTCCGCCGCCATCCCGGTGGTGCGCGGGTGGAGAGGGGCAGGCTGACCCGCGTCAGGCGTGGCGGGCGGGTGTTTGTGTGTGCGTGTGTGTGTGTGGATGCCGCTGCAGCAGAGATCGACGCTTGATTTAAACACTTGTGCCGACCCTTCTGCCCACTGCAGCCTGTCCTGACTTTTCTGTTTATACGTTTCCCGTTAGACTTCTCGGGTGTTTGCTGTGGACGAGACCCGTGCATTCTCTTAGTCATCATAGATGGCTTCCAGGACAGTGGTCCCACCGCAGATCGCAGACCACCAAGGCTGGGGCTGAGGATCCTGCATCGGAATCTAGGGCAACACACGTTTTCCTGTGAAGTTCTCAAATGATGACTGGTCAGCATCTTTAGGGACCTCCTTGGCGGTCTCCCCACACTTACCTAAACTGAAAGCTTTGGAATGAATGAGACCTGACAGTCGTTAACAAGCTCCTGTGGGGATTTTGAGACGTACTGAAGCCCCTTTATGTACCTGGCAGCCCTTCTAATAATAGGGAAGATACCTTCAGGGAGTGCTAATGCCCAAGCCAGACTCTAATCTAGGCAATTCATGTACTTTTCGGATTGTACTCTTCCTGTCACACTGGTTTGTCAGAGAGGAACCTAGTTCACATCCAAAATTGTACGTGCACTTCCTTGTACGGTATATACATAAAACCTATGCAAAGGTATCAAAGTTTCAACATGGTATACCTCCAATAGAGGAGATAGGTTGCTAGGAAGGATGGGAAAAGATTTTTTTTTTCCCTTGGTAAGTGTAATTTTCCAACTTGAACTATTTGAGCATTTATTCCAAAGAAAATAAGGAGTTATATTCAGAACAGCGTTAGGGTTAAAACCGGAATCAAGTCTAAATGGTTCCAGATTCCATGTCTTCTGTTGACTACACATGAAAATCTATTTTAAACGTAAAATATTCAATAGGCTTGTATTTTCAGCAATAAGATTTAGCTCAAAATTTAAACTCCTGAACAATAACCGCCCCTAACTGTGCTAGTTGTAATATCATGTTGTATGATTAAAATAAAATAAATAAAATGAAACCAAACCCTTAACGATAAAGTCTCTGTCGCCTTGTGCTTTCTAATGGTCTCGTGGTTCAGGCTGACCACAAGTTTCAACTCTAAAGTAGTGGAAGAACCAGACCCTCCTTGTCTCTGCCTCCCAAATGTTGGGATCACAAGCTTGTGTCTCTTCACCTAGCCTTTGTTTTGTTGGGTTTTGTGTTTTAGACAGGGTCTCACTCTAATGTAGGCTGGCTGGGAACTCAGGCCTGACCTTCTTGATCTCTAGGTAGCTCCCGTGACTCACCCTCAAACGTGCTTACATTACAGGTGTGAGCCACCATGCCCAATTTAGAAAATAAGTTGACATTATCGCTGACAGAGACAAGCTGAGGGTGGCATCCAGACTGACAGCCTCTTGCCCCCAGGCTGCTAAGTGTGGAATACCAGGCATGTGCCACCACAGCTATTTTCATGCTGCTTCTCCCCTATCCTCCCCTCTCCCCAGACAGAATTTCTCTGTGTAGCCTACTATGCAGATCAGGCTGGCCTCGAACTCATAGAGATCCGCCTGTCTCTGCCTCCCTGCTCTGTTTTGCCACTTTTCATGAGGAGTTTGAAAGCGATGCAAGCCGGTGCAACTCTGAATATGTTTCTCAACCTCTCACGGCTTCAGAGTGTTTCTCTGTTTAAAAAAAAAAAAAAAGTAAAAACACTTGTCTCACTGGCTTGTGAGATGTATTGAATTACTACACATGTAGATAGATCTGAGGATTCAGCCAATAGTGGATCAAAAATAACTGAGACGTGCCTGTACTGAGCAAGCACAGATTGTTTTCTGTGTCATTTTCCCTTAAGCAATATGATTTAACAGCTACTTCCATACATACATCTGCATTGTATTAGGTAGTTATAGACAATTAAGAAATGATGTAAGAGGCTGTGGGTAGATGTTTGTAGGTTGCATTTTATATTAGGAACTTGAGCATGCTCAAATTTTGGTACCCATGGCATGGGGGTGTGTGTGTGTGTGAGGCCTGCCCTCCCCCAGCATAGCTGAGGCCATTTTGTTCCATGCCTGCCAGTCATTTTATAGTGTTGCTGTAATATGCCTGCCAGTCATTGACACCAAAAAACAGCTTGACTCTGAGCAGTGTCGTGCTGACCACATACCCTGTCATGGTCTGTATATTCTGAGGTTTGTTAATCTTGAGAAATCCCACAACCATAAGCTCTGTTAAGGACAGATCAGAATAAAGGTCAGTTAGAACTGTTCCGTCTAGTCACCCAGAATAGCTTGAGAAGGCTGACCGCCCTGCCACACCACACATGAGCTCATTATAACTTTTGTGGTTTTATTTTTTTTTTCTTTATGAGATGGCCCTGAGACATGTTTGAGGTCCAGCCTCAGCTCCCAGGTCTAGGCTGTGACCTTGATGGATCAGTCTTGTGATGTGCGTTCAATAAACCAGCCCTGTTAAACTGAGACCAGAGTCTGAGTGGTTTCTGTGGCAATTCCTGAACCCCAACGGTAAGAAATATTTGTCCAGGAATATCTATGATCTCAGAATTTAGGAGGTAGAAGCCAGAGGACCAGAAGTCCAAGGTCATCCTCAGGTACTTAGTGAGTCCAGGGCTAGTTAGTCTAGGATACTTGAGACTTGGTCTCATAAAGATATAAAACCAAACAGACTTTTTGTTTGTTTGTTTTGTTTTGTTTTTGTTTTTTGAGACAGGGTTTCTCTGTGTAGCCCTGGCTGTCCTGGAACTCACTCTGTAGACCAGGCCGGCCTTGAACTCAGAAATCCACCTGCCTCTGCCTCCCAAGGGCTGGGATTAGAGGCATGTGCCTCCACTGCCCAGCCCAAACAGACTTTCTAGGCATGATTAAGTTAAGGGTCTTAGGATGGACTCTCAGTGTCACTATCATGTGTATCTTTATTTGTGGACAGGAGAGTTCAGATACACATAGAAAGGATGGCCAAGCCATTGCAGATGGAGGGACTGGAGCCTCTTTAAGTCACAGAAAGCCCAGAATGACAAGCTGTACCAGACAACACAAAGGGTGAAACCTATCCTCCCCCAGAGACTTCAGCAATATGAGTCCTTACCACCTTGATTAGACTCTAGGCCTCCAAATCTCTGAGAACGAGTACAAGCCAGCCCTTTCCCCTTTGTGTTTCTGCTTGCTCCAATTTTACTTATCCAAGGTTAGCCACAGCCTCAGAGGTGTCTGCAAGAGCAGGAAGTTCTCTTAATCACCTACCTAGTCACCTCCCCAGCACATGACTGTGCCAGGTCACAGAAGGTCTTCCTTTGACTAGTTACTACTGTGCTAAAAATAGAACCCTTTCTCTAGTGTAGAGTCCAAGTATCTGTAGTTTGAAATAAAAACAAGAACCACTAAGGAGGCTGAAGTAAGATGATAGAACCCAGTTTAAGGCTAATCTGGGTTACAGGGTGAGAGCCTGCCTCAGCCTTCCCCCTTCCCTGAATAAAACAATTCAAAACAGAGCCCCCAAACAGCAATTAATCTTCATGGGATCTGATATATCATCCTCTGTAAATCTCTTCATCTGCTGTGTGCTATGTACTAACATTCTATGATTTTATACATACACACGCACACACAGTGTAAAAAAAATGTAATTTTGGCTAGGTGGTGGTAGTACACATCTTCAATCCCAGCACTCAGGACTTAGAGGCAATTAGAATGTGTTGCTCTCTGTGAGTTTGAGGCCAGTCTACAAAATGGTTCTAGGACAGCTAGGCCCTTTACACTGAGAAACTTTATCTAGAAAAAAACAAAAATAAATAAGTAAATGAATATCTAAGAAATTAAAATAGTTTCTGGGTAGGCCTCCCAGTACTCAGGAGGCAGAGGCAGGTGGATCTCTGTGAGTTCAAGGCCAGCCTGGAAAAGTTACATATTGAGTTTCGGGTTAGCCAGGGCTACAGAAAGAGGTTCTATGTTAAAGAAATTTGTTTCCTGGAGAATCTAGTGTCAGTGGGTTTTTTGTTTGTTTGTTTGTTTGTTTTAAACAATGTACATTGCACAGGCTGGCATTGAACTTTCTGAATTTCTGCCTCAACTTCATGAGTGTTGGGATTATCAGCATGCACCATTGTCCTTGGCTTCTTGTTAATTTTTAATAAATACTTGTTGAGTTGTTTCTTCATGTAGGTCACAGACACCATTTTCCTTAAAACCATTCTGAAGGGGCAGACATGGAGGCATATGTCTTTAATTCTAACTCTTGGGAGGCAGATGCAGGAGATTTCTGTGAGTTTGAGGCCTACCTGGTCTACATAGCAAGTAGGCCAGGGCTACAGTGTGAGGCTCTGTCTCAAAACAACACAACAAAAACAAAAGCAGCAGCAGCACCAGCAGCAGCAGCCAAGAACAATAACAACAACAACAACAACAAAACACTTTAAGAGGAAGATAATGGCCTACTTTAAAAATGAGACACCGTTGACACAGAAGGTGAAGTAATTCCTAGGGCTTGCATCTTTCTCAGGTATGGTACCGCCCATAGTGGGCTAGGCTGGCAACTTTCTCAGGGATGGTACCTCCCATAGTGGGCTAGGCTGGCAACTTTCTCAGGGATGGTACCGCCCATAGTGGGCTAGGCTGGCAACTTTCTCAGGGATGGTACCGCCCATAGTGGGCTAGGCTGGCAGACAAGCATCAGCAATCATGAGTCACCCCACAGATGTACCCACAGACCAGTCAGAGGTAATTCCTCAACTGAGGTTCCCTCTTCCCAGGTGACTAATTTGCATCAAGTTGACAAAACTTAATCATCACCTTACTAAATGGAACGAGGAGCCCATGGAATTAGATAATATTCCAAAACAGATTCCTTTTCTTTGCTCAGAGGCATAGGTGGAGTTGCTAGGCTGGGCAGCTGCAGCAGAAGGCTGGCTGTGGCTCAGTAGAGTGGATGACAGGAGCCAGGGGAGTGGGACACAGGCCAAGGCAGCAAAGAAAAACAGGGTAGCAGAGCCAGGGCAGGAAGGCCTCAGCCCTGGTGCTGCAGGCTCTCACTCAGCAGCCTGGAGGAAACAGTCAGGAGAGCTCACTGGATTGGCCAGAGTAATGCCTAGGTTCCTATGTCAAACTCCCAGCATTCCTGTGGTTTTCTAGGAGTTAACGTTGAAATGCCTGCTTTCTGGAACGATGTTCCACTGCCCTCAGGCTCTTGAAGGAATTGTACAAAGCTTATTAGTCATCAGCAGTTTCTGACCGTTTTAACAAGAGAGAAAGGGAAAAAGAATCTTACACCTCACAGTATATGGGAGAAACTGCATTGGAACCTTTGACTGCTAAAACAGAGGTTCTCAACCTGTGGGTCTCCTGTGTGTCTGTGTGTGTAGAGTGACCGTTTCAGAGGGGTAGCCTAAGACTTTTGGAAAACACTGGTATTTTCATTCCTATTAATAACATTACTTATGTAATGTAACTGTAGTATGCAATGAAAATTATTTTATGGTTAGGAATCACCTCAACATGAGGAAGTATATTAAGGGGTCTCAGCATTAGGAAAGTTGAGAACCACTGCCCCAAGACATAAGAGCTAAAGAAAGGAGATAGGAAGAAATTATGAAAAAGACTTTGCTAAACAAACAAGGGATCTGGGTTCTGTTACTTGATATCCATCTAGCTATTAACAAAAAATGCTGTCTACAGAGGTAGGAAACAATATAACAAACCCTTCTGTGAAGTCATCCAATTTTAATGAGTATCTGTTCATAGCCAATCTTGTTTAATGTATTCTTACACCCACATCATTTACCTGATTAATTAATTAATTAATTAATTATAGATATAGAGACACTCTATTAAGGACAAGAAAGCACTCACTAGGTTGAGAGTAGGCTGAAGGAAAAAGCCCCAAAACCTTGGTTTGTTTTTGACATAGAAAAACATCAAGCCCATTTAAAAGATTTAAGAGCAAGTCTGGGTGTGGTGGTGCATGCCTTTAATTCCAGTACTCAGGAGGCAGATAGATGTAGTGAATTCCAGGACAGCCGGGGCCACTAGAGAGACCCAGTCTCAAAACAAACAAACACACAAACAAACAGTGTCCAGGCTGATCACGAACTATCATTTTACCGTCTTAGCATACTGACTGTTGAGACTGCAGGATCTGAAGGGCTAGTCCACCTCCATTTTAGGCTTAAGAGCCAAACTAGGTTCATTCTTGTTTATGATTTAAACTTCTGTTTCTCAGGGATTGAGCTATGCGCAACCTGTAACCTTAACTACAAATGGTTCTGTACTGTCTGTTCCAGGAATGGCAATCTTTGTTGTCTTTGTTTCAAAAGTTAATAACAGTCTTGCAACCCTACTTTTGTTTCAAAAGGGTTGCTATGGCTACGTGTTGTTAAGGCCACCTTGCAATCATGTCTCAGGAGGTCATTAGAACTAACTTGTTATGCTTATGGTCTGCTCCTGTAACCCCTATTTCCCCATGTGGAAATTCCCTACCCCTGAGCTATAAAAACCTTGTTTTAGCCTGGCAATGGTATTGTGTGCCTTTAATCCTGGCACTCAGGAAGCAGAGGTGGGTGGATATCTGTGAGTTTGAGGCCAGCCCCGTCTCCAGAACCCATTTCAGGCTACATAGTGAAACCCCATCTTGAACAAACACACGCTTGTGCACAAGCTGCCCCTCCCGCCTCCCACCCTTGTCTTTGTCATATCAAATACTAAACTCTCAAACCCTACTTTAGGGGGAGGTAGCCCATGTGCACAAAGCTTGCTTTAGTTAGTTTGGCTATGATGATTTGGGTCGGTGGTTTTTCTCCTTCCAGCTTTGGGATTAACAGCTTGTTCCTCTGTGACTGACTACCACCTTTAATAATTGTCACAAATTTATTCCTCAATGAGACAGCCAGACGGGGCTGGAGAAATGACTCAGCAGTTGAGAGCACTGACTGTTCTTCCAGAGGTCCTGAGTTCAATTCCCAGCAACCACATGGTGGCTCACAACCATCTATAATGGGATCCGATACCCTATTCTTGTGTGTCTGAAGACAGCTACAGTGTATTCACACATAAAATTAATAAACAATTCTTTAAAAGACAGAGAGGAGAGAGAGAAGAGAGAGAGAGAGAGAGAGAGAGAGAAAGAGAGAGAGAGACAGAGACAGAGACACAGAGAGACACAGAGAGACACAGAGAGACAGAGAGCCAGACCATCAGACAGTGGTGCCAACGCTGAATGACAGATACATCTTTATTCAGGGAACAAATTGCTGGGCTACTTCCAGGAGAAGGGAATACAGCAGCCCTAAAAAGACAAGTTTGGGTTTTATAGGGTGGTTTAAATTTGTGGCCAGTGTGGCTGGAGACTGTTAAGGAAAAAAACACTACTGGGAGGCAAATAGAACTGCAGTAAGCAAAATTTTGCGAGGTGGTGTGTGGGCTCTGGTGGGAAAGCAAGAAGAGGGGTGGTCAAGCTGTTTGCTGAGACCAGGAGTCCGCAAACTCTTTGTTTGTTTGTTTTTTTTTTGGGGTTTTCGAGACAGGGTTTCTCTGTGTAGCCCTGGCTGTCATGGAACTCACTCTGTAGACTAGACTGGCCTTGAACTCAGAAATCTGCCTGCCTCTGCCTCTCAAGTGCTGGGATTAAAGGCGTGCGCCACCACCGCCTGGCACTTTTTTTAAAGTGTTTTTTTTTTTTTTTTTTTTTAAGATTTTACGTATTTTATATATGAGTACCCTGTGGCTGTCTTCAGACATGCCAGAAGAGGGCATCAGATCCCATTGCAGATGGTTGTGAACCACCATGTGGTTGCTGGGAATTGAACTCAGGACCTTAGGAAGAGCAGTCAGTGCTCTTAACCACCGAGCCATCTCTCCAGCCCAAGTGCGCAGACTCTTGAGATAGAATGTTCTGTTTCCATTTCCCAATAGGGCTGGATCCCACACTGGTCATGTATCTGGGTGAGCCCGACCATGAATACTATGAATGTATTTGTCTTTACTATTTTAAGCCTATCCATCTCTTTATCTCTACTGACCTTTCCCCAATCTGTGACTCTCTCTAGTAACTGCTGTTTGTTTGCTTTTTTCCTTTAATTTTTAAAAGACTTTTTTTTTTTTGGGTGTGTGTGTGTGTGTGTGTGTGTGTGCTAATGTTGGTGTGCTGAGAGAAGCCAGAAGTCAGAGTTGGATGCCCTGACCCTGGAGTTACAGAAGATTGTGAGCCACCATATAGGTGCTGGGAGCTGAATCCAGGTTCTCTGCAAGAGCCACAAGTAGTCCCTTGCTCTGTTCTTAAAAAGGTATTTATTTTTGTGTATATATGTGTACTGTATATGCTCATATGTGTACTGTGTGTGCATGTGTGTGTGTGTGGGGCACACATGTAGAAGTCAGAGACTAGCTTTTAGGAGTCGGTTCCTGCCTTCTACCTTACCTTAAATGGCAGCCTCTCTTGGTCGAGGCTAATGGCCCAAGAGGTGTTTTTAGAGCTCTCCTGATCCTCCTCAGGATCTTCCTTTTGCCACAGGAGACTGGGATGATAGACAGGCCATCCACCTTTCCCTCGGCTTCAGGGATCACTGTTACTTGTCTAATCCTGTCCCCGGCCCCTGCTTGTTTTGTTTTTGAGATTGCACTTTACTCTGTACCTCAGGGCAGCTCAGAACTCACAGCAATCCTCTTTCTTCAGCTTCCCAAGTCTCTGTTACCTATCGGCTCTCTCAGGCATTCAAACCTTCCAGTTAAGTGCAAACTAGCCCTGGTCCAGTGCAGTCTTATGAAACAGCAAATGATCCAGTGTCATCACCTCTACCCTCAATGATTTACATATTTTCAGAATCTCCTTCAGGACCAAGACTCCCCAAAAGCCCAGCCCAGCTCCAGTGACCACCGCCCTCCACTGTCTATCAGAGAGGCTCCTCCTTGGCTCCCCCTTTCTGTCTCTCACCTTCCACCTCCTACCTGGGCTACTTCACCGTGTGCTCACGTTTTTTTCTCCAGCATGCATCTGTTCTTCTGCACATTGAGTCACCACCCATATCACGAAAGGGTAGTATTTCATGTGCACATACATCGTTAATTTCTCTACCTTAGACTATAGGGTTCGTGGGGGCAGGGGTTACATCATCTTCTGTTGACCTGCTTATCCTGACAGCCCCCGCTGGTGCTGGGTACCTAGTAGGCACGGAATACACGTGTTGGTGACAGAATACTAGAGCGTAAGTGGAGAAGGCTTCCTAGCCTATTACTGTACTTAGCGCTGTTGCTGCCATCTAGCGGTAACACAGTGTTATATGCTGGTCCTAGTCTAACACTGCAAACGCTGCGGCCTTCAGGAGGAGCTGGCGATCACTCTGTGTATAATAGACATCTGTCAAGCACTTGCCTTGTCTGGGGTGTCCTATCAGGTATTTTATGCCGCTGCCTGCTTGAAACATGAGTGATCGGCCTTTGGAGGTCACAAACAAAGGAGGCTTTGTACAAGCTCTATTGCCATTTTATTTTATTTTATTTTATTTTATTTTTTTGGTTTTTCGAGACAGGGTTTCTCTGTGTAGCCCTGGCTGGCCTGGCACTCACTCTGTAGACCAGGCTAGCTTCGAACTCTCAAACTCAGAAATCCGCCTGCCTCTGCCTCCCAAGTGGTGGGATTAAAGGCGTGAGCCACCACCGCCCGGCTCTATTGCCATTTTATACTGTCCCTCACTATTTGAGCCATGTATTAGTGAGACATACTAAACACCCCCCAAAATAACAAAAACCAAAACCAACCAACCAAACAAACAAACAAACACATCAAAAACCCACTGGAATCCATTGAATGACTGCAGACATCCAGAACAAAACTCTCCATGGTAACAAGAAGTGTATCTTTGTGAATAGACTTTGCAAATGGCTTGTCCTTTTCCGTAACTTTACACACTCAGCTAATTGGTGACAGGAGAGGGGAGGACGTGCTCTCGTATTGACACCCCAGGACTGTATGCAGTATCTGTGCATACCTCAAATCTCCCTTGGTATATATTTCCTATCTGTTTGACTTTGTGACTGGGTAGTCTGTCTGGCCTTCATGTCCCTACAAAGTTGTATATCTTCTGTAGATTCAACAGTAAAGTGTTTTTGATCCAGGTTACGGTGGCTCATGCCTGGAAACCCAACATTACTTGGTAAAGGGGAAGGTTACCAGTTTGGGGCCAGTCTGAGCTCTAGAGGGGATTCCAGGCCAGCCTGGATGGAGGCTGAGTCAGGAAGACCACAAGTTCAGGGCCTGCACTGGTCATAGACTGTGTTCAAGGCCAATTTGGGGGAATTGAGTGAGGCATGTCTCAAAAGAAGAGGAAGATGAACAGGGGGAAAAAGAGAAGGGGGAAGAAGAAGAAGAGGAGGAGGAGGAAGAGGAAGAAGAGGAGAAGGAAGGGTGAAATCTCTAGTGTGATTGAATACAATCCTATTGTAACCTGCAGGCAGAAATGAAGATACTCTAAATAGACACTTGTGTCCCTCAATCTGATTATTGGACTACTGCAACAATGAACTCCAAAGAAATGGAAATTTCTCCAGGAATCTCATGTTGAGGGAAGAAAGAGACATCAGGCAGAGGGGAAACCCGTGTCCTACAAAGAGATTTCAAACTGTTGTAATAACTTGTTAGATCACTTTATAAAATGATACTGAAACCCAAATAATAGTCAGCTGGTAGGCAGGACCACACCTTGACCAGGACCACTTAGATGTTTTACCCTCTATCATGCCTTTGATCCCAAGACTTAGGAGTCAGAGATAGGCAGATCTCTGAGTCTGAGGTCAGCCTGGTCCACAGAAAGAGTTCCAGGACAGCCAGGACTACACGGAGAAACTGTGTCTCACAAACCAAAATTTTAATCTTGCTTCAGGACCCAGGACACTGGCTTGAGGGACTGGAGGGGTCTCTTTGTATCTCTTTCCAATGTGGTCATACCAGATAAACCTTCCTTTCTGATTTCCTCTTTTTTTTTTTTTTGTTTTTGTTTTTGTTTTTTCGAGACAGGGTTTCTCTGTATAGCCCTGGCTGTCCTGGAACTCACTCTGTAGACCAGGCTAGCCTCGAACTCTCGAACTCAGAAATCTGCCTGCCTCTGCCTCCCAAGTCCTGGGATTAAAGGCCTGCGCCACCACCACCTGGCTGCTGATTTCCTCTTTTAATTTGAGTGTTTTAGTTGGCTTGTTGAGGGTGAGTGGCTGGACCTAACTGGGGGCACGGACACAAACACATATATACAGAGACAGACAGAAAAACATATACACACAGAGGGCTAGGAACATATTTCAGCAGGATACTTGCATAGCGTCTGTGAGTTTTAGTTCTATGGCAGCTACTTCCAGTGTGTTTCTTTTATTTTCTGAGACCAGGTCTCTTGTAGCTCAGGCTGGTTTTTCTCTGTGTATCCAGAGATGACCTTAAACTTCTGGTCTCCCACGGTCCACGTTGGAGCCATTACAAGTGTGCTGCCATACTTGGTTCAGGCTGTGTTGGGGGAATCAAACCTAGGGCTTCAAGCAGGCTAGGCCAGCAGTGTACCAACTGAGTCCCAGCTCCAGCTCTGGACTCTCTTGGTAATTACAAAAAGGACACACACTTGGAGATGTGCACACTCACAGGTGTGCACACTCACAGATGTGCACACTTACAGATGAGCACACTCACAGATGTGCATGCCTTTGTGGTTGCCTGTCGTTTGTGACCTTTAATGTCTTTACATTTTGTGCCAGATGTTTTTAAAAATAATTGAACAACCACCCAAAGGAAGAATGGTATTTTTCAGCTCTTACCTGGAGGGGATGCTCACAAATAAATGTTAAACAAACTAGTAAGATTCAGTTGTGGTGGTATATACTTATAATCCCAATACTCCCAAGGCTAAGACAGGAAAATCATCAGTTCAAGGACAAGATCCTGTCTTTAAACAAAACAAACAAATTGGCATTAAAGTGAAAAAAAAATCTAAAGTAAATTAAACTTTGTTAGTTGACTTTCTTGATTCTCAGTAAAGATTAACCATTGACCCACCACAGGGATTTTGGCAGTAGTTAAGTCATAGCAACAGGACAGAGATCCTATCTTTCCAATATTTAGGGATTGAATTGAAAGCGCTCTATCTAAATGACTTGAAACCCCGGACCACCCAACGTTCATCTCAGCAGGTGCTTTAGTGCAGGCTTCCGGGTTCCATCCCCTCTAAGGTATCCATAGCAACAAGGAATACGCTGAAGATGAACTGAAGATAGCCTCTTCTGAATCAGTGCATATGTCAGACTCAGAGGCCCAGCTGAAGGGCTGATGGGTCCCCTTTGTGCAGAGTGAATGTTGCCTGATTGCCGAGGCAGCTGTCAGAGCAAACTGCTCTCATTTGTCTGACAGCCTCTCCAGGGCCCTGCACTTCCGCGGTATCCGCCCTGCTTTGGGCCACGGAGTGAGAGGATCAGATTGTCCTTCCTCCCCCTCCTTAGACGCCTGAGAATACACGGTGGCACACTAACGCTATGACAGACAGGTGAGTGAGTCATGTGTGTCCTGGATGTTTGTGACAAATCTTTTTTTTTCTGTTTTAAATACTCCATTTTATTTATTCATTAAAAATATCTTTAGCATGGCTGGAGAGATGGCTCAGCCCTTAAGAGCACTGTCTGCTCTTCCAGAGGTCCTGAGTTCAATTCCTAGCAACCACATGGCGGCTCACAAACATCTATGATTTGATGCTCTCTTCTGGGATGTAGGTGTACATGCAGATAGAGCACTCATATACAAAACATTCATATACACAAATAAAATAGAGATAAAAATATTAAAATTATGCATGAAGAGTGTGAGCCATATGCCCTCATGTGCATGTGGAGGTCACAGGACAACTTTTGGAAACTGGTTTTCCTTCCACCAGGTGGGGAATCTAACTAGATAGTCAGCAAGCACCTTTGCTCACGGAGGCATCTCAGTGGCCCTCAAACACTCCAGTGTAATAAAAAGGTGGTATTCTCATTATGTCTTGGCAATTCTATCATATAATCACAGGGGCAGAGATATGTATCGCCAGATGATGGCAGGAACATGTCTAAAGCTCCCAAGGTGCATTCTCAGTCACTCCTGCTGTTCTCAAACACCCGACAGCAGGCACTATGGGTTTCAGAATTCTAGGCCTATCTCATCTCTCTGTTCTCTCCCTCTCCCTCTTCAGAGGCTAATTATGTAGCCCTGGCTAGCCTGGAACTGGCTATGTAGACCAGATTGGCTTTGAACTTGCAGTGATCTTCCCGTCTCCACTGCTGTACCATCACACTCAGTGAGAGTGTCTTGAGTTCTTAAAAACAATGTGCCTGCCGGGCAGTGGTGGCGCACGCCTTTAATCCCAGCACTTGGGGAGGCAGAGGCAGGTGGATTTCTGAGTTCAAGGCCAGCCTGGTCTACAGAGTGAGTTCCAGGACAGCCAGGGCTACACAGAGAAACCCTGTCTCGAGAAACCAAACCAACCAAACAAACAAAACAACAACAACAAAACCCCAAAAAACCCCAACAACAACAATGTGCCATTCACACTCACTGGGTGCCCTGAGCCATGTGCTCCCGTCTGCTAATGGGATCAATTGGTTCTTGCGATATCTGTCAGCTAAACGCACTCATTACAGAGGAGTAATCAAGAGTCTGTCACTTTGTTGTCAGCTTCATCAGGCTCTCTTGCTGAGTCACTACACGCATACATGTCAAGTGCATACAAAGTTAAATTCATTCTTTTCTTTTTATGCATTTATTTGTTTTCATCTTTTAAATATTACTTTATTGTTTCATGAGTTGAGTGTGGATGTTTTGCCTGGATTTATGTCTATGCACTTTTTTTTTGAGACAAGGTTTCTCTGTGTAGCCCTGGCTGTCCTGGAACTCACTCTGTAGACCAGGCTGGCCTCGAACTCAGAAATCCGCCTGCCTCTGCCTCCTAAGTGCTGGGATTAGAGGCATGTGCCACCACTGCCCGGCTGTGTACCACTTTCATGCCTGGTGCTCTCAGAGGCCAGAAGGTGTGGATCCCCAAATGAAGTTAGAGATAATGCTGGGAATTGAACCCAGGTCTTCTGAGAGAGCAGCCAGTGCTCTTAACCACTGAGCCATCTCTCCAGCCCCCAAACCATTTAAATGTTTAATTTACTTTTATCTTTGGTATGTGTGTAGTTTTGCAAATGGGTTGTGCATCTGAGTGTGGTGCCTGTGAAGGCGAAGCAGATTTGCCAGACCTGTCTGTCTGTCTGTCTGTCTGTCTGTCTGTTTTTCTTCCTGCCCCCTCCCTCCCTTCCTTCCTTTCCTCCTTTCAAGTACCCTAAGCTAGCCTTTACCTTCCTATTTAGCTGAGGATGATCTTCAACTTGTGTCTGCCCTGCCTCCACCTCCCAAGTGCTGGGATTACAAGTGTCACCATCATGACCAACTCTTACTTTTTTTTTTGAGGGAGGTGTCTTACTCTTCTTATCTTTTTTAGTACCTGAATTTAATTCTTATGTTAGTGTGCAAATCTTTTAAGACCAACCAAGTTCTAATTAAAAAGTACTGAGGCTATGAGCAGGTGTCATTGCTGATGTCTGTAATCCCAGCAATTGGGAAGCCAAGGCAGGAACACTGAGAATTTGAAAGCAACCTGAGATACCAATGAACCCAGTATCCAAAGCAAGCAACCAGTCAGCCAGACCAAAGGGGAAAATGGTGTTATTGACTCAAGGTTCATAACAAAGCATTTGTGAGACAGTTTCCGATTATTTAAATAGTTTTGATGTTAGAGCACACTGTGATTGAACGCCAAAGTTCAAATAATTGAGTACTGGGGCTGGAGAGATGGCTTAACAGTTGAGAGCACTGACTGCTCTTCCAGAGGTCCTGAGTTCAATTCCCGGTAACCACCTGATGGCTCATAACCATCTGTAATGGAATCCAATGCCTTCTTCTGGTGTGTCTGGAGACAGTATAGTATACTCATATAAATAAAATAAATACATCTTTAAAAAATTGCATACTGTGGCTTTGACAGGTCTCTTTACCCTTAAAAAAAAAAAAGATTTATTTTAGAGCAGGGGATGGCAGGACATGCCTTTAGTCTCAGTATTCAGGAAGCAGAACAGATAATTCTCTGAATTCCAGGCTAGCCTGGTCTACACAGTGATTGATCCACATCATCCAAGGCTACACACAAAAATTATGTGTGTATGTCCACATAACTGTCTGCCATGCTTGCACTGGTCCCTGAGGAGGCCAGAAGAAGGCATCTGATGCCTTCAACTGGAGTTTGTAAGCTGTCTGAGAGGGAGCTGGGACTTGGGTACCAAAAACTAAGCTCTAGAAAAGCAGCAAACGCTTAAGCACTGAGCCATCTCTCCAGCCACCGAACTTTACTTCTTCGGGACATATTTTACTCTTCCATGGAGGGCTAGAGGACCCAGAGGAAAAATAAAACAGGCAAAACATTTGTGGATATCTTCTGTATTTTTGATTGTTTGGATGTCTTTGTTTGTTTTCTTCAAGATAGGGTTTCTCTGCGTAGCCCTAGGTGTTCTGGAAGTCTGTAGATCAGGCTAGCCTCAAACACAGAGATTCTCCTGCCTCTCCTCTGGAGTATTGGGTTAAAGGCATATGCCCACTGATTGGGACCCAGCCTTATTAAAAAAAAATCAGTGTTTTTAAAAAGTTCATAAAACAGGTAGGTGTGGTGGCACATGCCTCTAATCCCAGCACTTGAGAAGCAGAAGCAGGTGAATTTCTGATTTCAAGGCTAGTTTGTTCTACAGAATGAGTTTCAGGACACCCAGGGCTACACAGAGAAACCCTGCCTCAGCCTTACCCTCCAAACAATTCTTTGACCACATAATTCTCAGATTGCCTTAACATAATTGTTCCCAGAAATAAAATCTGCCTTAAAACACCTTCAAGCCAGGCAGTGGTGGCGCACGCCTTTAATCCCAGCACTTGGGAGGCAGAGGCAGGTAGATTTCTGAGTTCAAGGCCAGCCTGGTCTACAGAGTGAGTTCTAGGACAGCCAGGGCTACACACAGAGAAACCCTGTCTCAAAACAAACAAACAAACAAACAAACAAACACAACAACAAAAAAAAGAGAAGTGGATCTGAATCCCTGGCCTCATCTTTTTTCCAGCAGAGTGACTCTGGGCCATGTAAGCTTGCAGTTTTTCCAGGTGAATGTGAGACTATTTTTTCTTCTCTATTGAGCTGGACTGGGAAGCGGTGGACTCTACTCGTATTTGTCTTTGAAGAGGAGGTAAGGATAAAGAGGAGAGGTTGCCGTCTTTAATTGGAGCATGGCAGGTGGTTTGTGACAGCAAATGGCACCCTATCCCTGAATGGCACCAGGCACACAATTCATGTAGGGTTTGCCAGGTTTGATGGAAGGATATGCAAATCTAACTCAATTCACAGCCCCACTTAACAGTTCAGTTGTAATTGCATCTAATTGAGGCTTATTCATAAATGTCATTGATGTAAAAAGACCTGCAAACGTAGAGGAGTCCACCTCAAAGAGGAATGATTACTTCACAGTGGAAACAGTGAAGAACATCACTGTTGCTAGGACAACGGAGAGTGAAGCTGGTTGCCCACGGTTACCCATGTACCAAATGTCATTGGTGTATGAGTGTTAGCTTTGAATGGGCCTCAGGAGCACAATGAGGAAGGACAATGGGAACTGCCTAAGTGAGTATGAATGACACAGCGTCCTTGCACCCTCCCCCTGCCTCAAGCATCTCGGAGGGCCCCCTTTCCCAGCCTTGTCAACTTACTGAAGAATCTGTCTCATTACAGGCTCATCCCCTGTTCATTGGAACCCAAAGGTGCTCAAACAGCACTTCCTTCAAAAGTCATTTTTTTGTGTGGGTGGAGTGGGATGGGTTCTTTCCCTTTAAAAGTTTGTTAAGGGGCTGGAGAAATGGCTGGGTCAGTAGCAGAGAGCACATACCTGCTCTTCCTGAAGAGCTAAATTCAGTTCTCAGTACCTGGATTGGGTAGCTTATAACCACTTGTAAATTCAGTTCTAAGGGACCTAACACCCTCTTCCAGCATCTGTATACAAATAGTATTCACATTCATGCACACATATGTAAATATGTGTGTGTGTGTATGTGTGTGTGTGTATGTGTATATATATACATATACACACATATACATGTATATACATCTTGGAACTAGCTCTATAGACCAGGCTAGCCTTGAATTCAGAGATCTGCCTGTCTGTCTCTTCTGAATGCTAGGATCAAAAGTGTTCAGTGTGCCCAACTATATAGAAATAATTAAAAAAACCTTTTTTTTTTTGTTGGTGAGTGAATTATCTGTGTAATGGTTTCAAGATGTAAAATTACGGGGCTGATTCATATAGATTTGTAATTCTAACTTGCTTTGCATAGATTTGTAATTCTAACTTGCTTTGCATAGATTCTGCATTGATCTGCATTCTCAGAAGCAGAGTATATGAAAATTTTGCATGGTTTAAATTAAAGGCTGCAACTTTCCTTGGTGCATTTTGTCCCATGGGGGAAACGTAATTATCTTAGTTTTCCCAAATGCTATGAAGATTGCCTGTTGCTGCCTTCTCTCTCTGCTTCTAGAAAAAGCTCCAAAGAGACCAGCACAAGTTTCAACAATCTATCCACCACATCCAGTGTCCTCCAGATAGGAAAAAGGCATTGTCCCCCTGTGTTCACTCTGGACCTGAACCCTGGGCATATGCCTTGGATGATTTTCAAGAATACTTGGGGTCTCACGGCATAGTAAAACATTACACACTGATTTAGGAACACAGGGTGGAGTCTGCTGAGTGTGGAAGAACTAAACATTCCCACAGCCCAAATCTAGATTTGAGGCCCCCCTTTTCCTTCCTTTCATTTCTTCCATCTGTTGTTCTTTTTTAAAAACAGGATCTTACTCCATAACCCTGGCTGTCCCAACTTCTGGCGGGGGGGGGGGGGGGGCTGTGCCCTGGAACAGTAAGATGATCTAAAGACCTTTCCACACCGAAGCTGCTGTTGGTCCTGGTGTTTATCACAGAGCAGAAAGCACACTAAGCTACCCCTCTTCTCCCCAAACCCTTCATTTTTCATAAATCTTTTCCTATTTTCATATCTTTTTGTTTTTGCAGTTTTTCTGTAACCTACTGTGATGTTTTTTATATACTTTGGGCCAGAGTGTAGCACTATTAGGAGGTGTGGCCTTGTTGGAGTAGGTGTGGCCTTGTTGGAGTAGGTGTGTCACTGTGGATGTGGGCTTTAAGACCCTCATCCTAGCTGCCTAGAAGCCAGTCTTCTGCTAGCAGCCTTCAGATGAAGACGTAGAACTCTCAGTTTCTCCTGCCTGGATGCTGCCATGATGATAATGGACTGAACCTCTGAACCTGTAAGCCAGCCCAATTAAATGTTGTCCTTATAAGAGTTGCCTTAGTCATGGTGTCTGTTCACGGCAGTAAAACCCTAACTAAGACACCTACCAAGTCTAATTAGGACTGCATGCATATGCATGAATGGGGTGATATTTGTTGGAGCACAGGCAAGTTACTAGAGGCTCTAACACTGAATTCAATGACAAACCGTTTCTCAGAAACCAGGAGCCTCTTGGCTTTCAGGGGTGAGGTACAGGTTCATGAGCTCCTCTCTCCAACATTTTAAAAAAATGTTTGTTTATTTATTTATTTATTTATTTATTTTTAACGAGATAGAGTTTTCTGTGTATCCCTGGCTGTCCTGGAACTCACTCTGTAAACCAGGCTGTCCTCGAACTCAGAAACCTGCCTCTGCCTCTCGAGTGCTGGGATTAAAGACGTGAGCCACCATCACCTGGCATAATGATTATTATTTTTATCTGTGACACTAGAGATGGAGTCCAGGGACTAGAGCGTGCTAGCCCTGAGAACATCCTGGATCTTAATTTTTCTCCTTCCTTCCTCCTCTTCCTCCTCCTCATTTTGAGATAGGGGATGAGGTTTTGTTATGAAGAAGTTGGGAAGAGCACTGAGGCTCAGGGGTTTACAAGGTCATGAAAGTTACAAGTTTACAAGGCTCCTCCTCTACAGTATATAGGCAGTAACCAATTGCGGGGGGAGAAGAGACTCTTGGAGCTGCCTGCAGGGTGAGCTGGGAGCTTCAAAGATGCAGCTTCCTTCCCCAGTGCTGTGGCGGGCTTTTTGATGACACAACTGCCTTTTAACCAGCTGTGCTCCTGCAAGAAACCCCAATGAAGCTGGGCTGTGGTGGTGCATACCTTTAAGGCCAGCACTGGAGACGAAAAGACAGGTCAGTCTCTGTGTTCAAGGCCAGACTGGTCTACAGAGTGTGTTCCAAGATAGGCAGGACTACACAGAGAAACCCTGTCTCAACAAAACAAAAAAACAGAAATACAAGCAGCAGCAGCAACACAACAAACCCCCCAAAACAAATACTAAAAAGAAACCCCAATGAAGTAACCAGTTCACCAATCTAGGTTTGAGTGGAATCAGTTTATCTATCTATTTGGGTACCCGATCTACATAGGTCCGTTCACATCTCCCCAGGAAAAGTCACAAATCGAGTTGCTAATTTCCTTTTACAAGAGACTTTTAATTTCCTTACAAGAGATTGTAATCCTCTTCCCTCAGCCTCTCACGTAGTTGGACTTACAGGTGTGGACCACCATATTGGTTAAGTTAAAGGTGCTGAGACAACATTTGTGGTTCAGGGTTTGTAGTGAACTTCTTTGAGTCCTTGTCAATAGGGGAGATGGCACACAGTGGACACACAGGGAGATCATGTGACGATAGTGGCAGTGACTGTGTTTTGCAGCCAAGACAAAAGAGGCCAAGGGCTTTGGGGAGTCACCAGCAATGGAAGAGAAGCCCACAGATTCTCCCCTAGAGCCTTCAGGGGACTAATCCTTCCACACTGGGATTTCAGTTTGCTTGAAACCGTCTGACTTTATTTTATTTATTTATTTTTTAAAGATTTATTTATTATATATGAATACACTGTAGCTGTCTTCAGACACACCAGAAGAGGGCATCAGGTCCTATTACAGATGGTTGTGAGCCACCCTGTGGTTGCTGGGATTTGAACTCAGGACCTCTGGAAGTGCAGTCAGTGCTCTTAACCACTGAGCCATCTCTCCAGCCCCTGACTTTATTTTTATCGCTTGTTAGGGCAGTGCTCAGAGAATAACACATCCTAGCCACATCATGAATGTATTATGTCCTCTAAAACTTTTTATTCTCAGGCTTCCCAGTGATGAGGATACATTACACTTATTTAGAAATAAAGGGTCTCAGCTGGGCGGTGGTGGCGCACGCCTTTAATCCCAGCACTTGGGAGGCAGAGGCAGGCAGATTTCTGAGTTCGAGGCTAGCCTGGTCTACAGAGCGAGTTCCAGGACAGCCAGGGCTACACAGAGAAACCCTGACTCAAAAAACCAAAAAAAAAAAAAAAGAAAGAAAGAAAGAAAGAAAGAAAGAAAGAAAGAAAGAAAGGGTCTCACTACGTTGCACAGGCTGGTCTTGAACTTCTGGGCTGAAGTGATCTTCCTGCCTCTGCCTCACAGAGAGTAGCTGGGACTATACGTGTGCACCACGGAACATGATTGCATCACCTATATCAATTTATCCACCTATGTATTAATTATCAGCTACCATCTACTATTATCTATCACCTATCTACCTCAGGTATTCAGTCTATATGTGTAGGTATGTACAAATTTGCATGCACACATGCAAGTGGAGACCACAGGTCAACCTCAGGTGTCTTTCTTAATTGTTCTCTACCCTATCTTTAATTTCTATCTATCTATCTATCTATCTATCTATCTATCTATCTATCTATCTATCTAATTTTTCAAGGCGGGGTTTTTCGTTGTGATATGGGCTGTCCTGGACCTATATAAGCTAGGTTAGTCTCCACTTCACAGAGGTTTGCTTGTCTCTGCCTTCTGAGGACTTGGATTAAAGATATCCTTCACCAGACCCCGGTATCGTCTTATTTTTGAGACAGATCTCACTGAACCTGTAGCTCATCAAATTGGCTGCTGTGACTTACTAATGAGCTCCTGGGATTTGGCTGTCACCTCCACCCAGTGCCGAGGTGTCTGATGCACATTGCTGTACTGGCTTTCGCCCCGATGCTGGAGATTTGATCTCAGCTCTTCAAGTACATGCAGCTAGACCACCTCCCCAGCTCTGAATTACAGATATATAATGGAAGAAAACAAGATCTCTGACAGGAAAGAGAGTAGAATACTGTAAAAATACAGCATCTGGAGGAGATCGAAGCCACTAGCGTCTGGCTGCGGTGGGGCGTGTGGTTGATAATGCGCTGGTGTCTCAGCATTCAGGCGTGGAGACTGCGACCACCGTGTCAACACTATCTCAGCAAATCCGTAGACAGAAATGCTTCAGTGTTTGTAGTGGAGATTTCGAAAACATATTAAATAGGGGACTGCTGGTATGGACAGAGAGCCTGCTCTCAAAACAAGTGACCGCTTACCCGAGGGAAAGAGGCATTCGTGGGAATCAAGAGACCAAGAAAGAAGCCAGTCAGAGCCAAGAGAGGGCGTAGTCAAAATGGTTGAGCTACATAGGGACCAGAAGCTGGGAGAAGGGAAGCAAAGACCAGCACCTAGATTGGAGAGGTTTAAGGTGGTGTGTGTGTGTGTGTGTGTGTGTGTTGGGAGGAGCCATGGAACAGAAACAAAAGCCAAGCAAGCAAGATGGGCACAAATCCTTTTTCCATTCCCAACCTTAACCTAAAAGTTATTCCCACCATTTCCGTTTCTCAGACGGGGATGGGAGTTGGGGCGGGGGTGGGTGGGTGGGTGTGGGGGTGGGACGATGACAAGAAGACAAGAAAGGTCATGAAGACAAGAGTGTCAGGAAAAAGGGAAGTGAGCTAAAGAAAACAAGAATGCAGATGCGGAAGCAGACTGACAAGAACGCCGTAGACCCAGCGTGGCTCCTGGTCTTGGGCTGGGCTTCTCTGGCTAGCCCGAGAGGGACCTTACACCTGGACTGGCTGGCTTTAAGTATTTCTTAATTTCTTCCTTCAGACTCTCCCCCTAATGAGTATCCACTTTGACCAACCTGTCCCCTACCCCCAGTGGAAAGTTTCTCTGTAAACCATGAATTTGGGTAAAGTTTTAGTTCATTTAAAATAAGTAGCAGTGGTTAAAGTATCAAGAAGTGAGAGATAAGACCAATTGCATTCAACATACTGGGCCAAATGTTTGGCTTCCTGGACGGCAGCAGCTAGGAAGAAATCCACTCCTTAATGAGGAATTTTACCAACTAAGGATTGATATGCAAATGTATGCAAATAATTCCTCCTGAGGCCTCTTGAGACAGGGATTTGGTCTTAACAGGATTACCTCACTGGGCCAATTCAGTTGGGTAGAAAAAGCCATTGCAAATGGGATTTTCATATTAATAAGAACTGCCGTGGATTGAGTATCAGGTCTTGATGTATCTATTTATAACTCTCTTAACATGGCTGTGATTAAACAGCAGACAGAGCTTTGTAGTTGGAAATCCGGCTTGCTTAGGGCGCCAAGGTATTCAAAAGCCAGAATCTATCTTTTTTTATTTTTTTTTATTTTTTATTTTTTTAATGTTTGCTTTTTTAAGACAGGGTCTCATATAGCCTAGACTGGGCTCAAGTTCAATATGTGACCGAGGATAACTTTAAACTGATCTCCCTGCTTCAACCTCCCCAGTGCTGGAATTATATGCGTGTGCTATCAGGTTCAGTTGAGAATCAAATCTTAGATAAGCTAATACTCTCCCTTTACCATGAAAGGAAAACCACCATTCACCCTAAAGGCTGTGTTCAAACAATGAAATTATAAGCATTACTGTCTTAACGTTAATTATAGGGCTGGAGAGATGGCTCAGCGGTTAAGAGCACTGACTGCTCTTCCAGAGGACCTGAGTTCAATTCCCAGCAACCACATGCTGGCTCACAATCATCTGTAAAAGGATCCAGTGCCCTCTTCTGGTGTGTCTGAAGAGAGCAATAGTGTACTCACATACAATAAATAAATAAATAAATAAATAAATAAATAAATCTTAACGTTAATTATAGACAATTTACAGAGTACATGATAGAACGTTTTTATATCTGTTCCTCCCCACCCTCCCATGATACAGTGTTTTTCTGTGTAGCCCTGGCTGTCCTGGAACTCACTGTGTAGACAGACCAGACTGGCTTTGATCTCAGAGATCTGTCTGCCTCTGCCTCCTGAGTTCTAGGACTAAAGATGTACATCACCACTGCCTGGCTTACTTTTTAAATTGAATAATTGAATAATTTGATTTTTTTTTGAGACAGGGACTCACTTTTTGCCCTGGATATTCTGGAATCCATAGAGATCTACTTTCTTCTGTCTTCTGAGTGCTGGGTTAAAGGAGTGTGTTCTACCATGACCAGCTACCTGGTTACTTAAACAGAAAAAAAAAAATGAAGTCTAACATAATATGTTCACGCCTACAATCTAGCATCTAGTACTCAGGAGGCTGAGGTATGGGTTTGCTGTGAGTTCTGTTCAACCTGTGCTGCAAAATGTATTTACAGGTCAGCCTGGGCTAGAGTGAGTCTCTCTTTCAAAAAAGACAAAAAGTCGTTTGGGGGATAAAGCCTAGGGTCTTGGGCATGCTAAGGCTAGCCCAGTGTATTTTTGAACTAGTAATAAAGTCTGAACATTATACATATTAATAGCATAGCATGCAATAAATACACATAGAGATTGCATATTTAAATATTTAAATCAGGCTAAACCTATTTATCTCACAGTTAGGATTTCTTTATGGTGAAAACTTCCCAGGCCTTTTTTATTTTGAGCTTTTGAGTTCTACAGTAGTGTTACTGATAGTCAATGCTCTGTGCACAGTTTACAGGGTTTCTGCTTCTCTCTGACTGTAGTTCAGTCCCTACTGATCAGCCTTTCCCATCCCTCACTCTAGGTCCCCCAGCTCTGGTGATCACCATTCTATATAGTTTTACTTTTCTTATGCACGTGAGTTCAGAGTCCAAGGAGGTATGAAACATTGGATCCATGGGAGCTGGAGTTACAGACGGTGGACGTGAGAGCTGGGAACTGAACTCAGGTCCTCTGGAAGAACAACAGCACATAAGAGTTTAATCACTGAACCATCTCTTCGGTTTTCCTTCGTATGTAACAGGTTCTCAGACTGTCCTAGGTCCCTGAACCTAAGCACAACTGCCACCATGACGAAAGCAACATCAGGCCTTGGAACCCAGCACATAGGCAGCAATGCTTGACAAAACAGGAACAAAGGGTAAGTCAGTGTTGCCAGGATGTGGCTGGAAAGTCTCTAAGTGGGTCTAAGATCCAGACAAAGCTCACTTGTACCTATGGGTCCTCCCAGCACTTCTCACCCCGCCCCCTCCAAACCACTCCCTCCCAGGGGCTGGGCTTTGCTTTTTGGTTCCCTCCCCACAGCTTCTGATTTCTATATAACTCAGTCATTTTGGCTAAGAACCCTTTTATTGCCGGGCGGTGGTGGCGCACGCCTTTAATCCCAGCACTTGGGAGGCAGAGGCAGGTGGATTTCTGAGTTCGAGAGTTTGAGGCTAGCCTGGTCTACAGAGTGAGTTCCAGAACAGCCAGAGCTACACAGAGAAACCCTGTCTCGAAAAACCAAACCAAACCAAACCAAACCAAAAAAAAAAAAAAGAACCCTTTTGGTTCTTCACCTCTCTTTGCTCCTGGTCCCCTTCCCTCCCTTCCCCTCCCCTCCCCTCTGTCCATTTCTCTCTGTCTCTGTTTCTCTCCATCTCTCTCTCTGTCTCCATCTCTCTGTTTTTGTCTCTGTCTATCGCTCTCTGTGTATGTCTATGTCTCTGTCTCCGTCTTTATCTTTTTCCCATCTCATGGCCCAGCTCAGTTTGGACCCTTCCAAACTGTTCTCTGGCTGTTCTCTCCCTCGTGTCTATAATAAAACCCATCTCAACCACGCCAGCAGTCATGTCCTCATTTTTATTCAGTACTAACTTCGTGTTTTGGCTTCTGTGGTTCTGTTTCTTGCTAACTGTTCTTGCCAACCGCAGTGTGTCAACCCAGGATATGGTTTTTGTGCTTCAATGACCAAGAACAGTGAGGTTTGGGGGCTGCATGATTTGGGCAAGTCCCAGCGCAGCTGGTGAGTTAGGTCTTTCTATTAGGCTTTACCAGTGCTCATGTGTGTTCAGTGTGAGGATCATGGGATATAGGTGGTTCTATTCTAGATGATTTTTTTTTTTAACACTGGAGTTTCTAGTACCCTCCATGTTTCCACAGGGAGAGAGTAGCTTTTCTTTCCTTTTTTTCTTATTGGCCTCACACCTATGGTCTTTCCAACAGTGTCTTCTATACAGTTTCCTGAAAAACAATGCCATAGGCTTGATGTTCTGTCAGAGGTTTGGTGTCTGTGGGCTTCGGGTTACTTATTTATTTATCTATTTATTTATATGAAATTATCTCAGGGAAAAGTGACAGCTGTTTAAATGTGATCCAATCACACAACGTTTTGGTGTTTCTAGGGCTATAGGCTAGAGACGAGAAAAAGAAAGAGCATGTTGGTTTCATCAATATTCACACAATGCATTTTATGGATCTACATTAATTATGTGTTGTTGACCTTTAGTGACTATGGGCTTAATTAGATAATTTCATTGTGTTTAAAGACACGACATAATTTATTTTCATATGCTCTTGATTTTTTCCCCCCCAAAGTCTACACGTGCCTTTTGTCCACTGTTAAGGCCCACATGTATTACCTTTTTTTCTTTTCAACTGTTTTCTGGTTTGTGGTTTGCAGAAATCTGATCTCACTGATAAATAGTACCACTAAATTGTTCAATTTCCTAGGCTACACTACAGTGACTTTTGCTTTAATGGAGACCTGGATTTCCAACGGACTTAAACTTGGTGACCTGAAATGGGACGTTTTCCAGTAGCACTTTGTGGCTAGACTCTTTATCCTCTCAGGCAGTAAGTCGGGAGCAGCTAAGGCTCAGCCCTCTGGCGTTGGTTCATGGAAATGCAGACTAATTGTGACACAGGAGTACTTGCTGCTCTTGAGGACGACGGGAGTTTGGTTCCCAGCACTTCTTTCTTTCTTTTTCTTCTCTCATACGTTACATTGTTACATCCTAACTGCAGTTTTCCCTCCCTCCACTCTTCCCAGTCCTCTCCCTTCCCCCACCCTGTACCAATCCACCCGCTGCCCCCATTGGATTCCCTTTAAAAAAAAGAGCAGACCTCTCAGGGATATTAACCAAATACAGTATAAGAAGTTACAACAGGACTAGGCACAAACCCTCACATCAAGGCTGGACGAGGCAACCCAGTAGGGGGAAGGGACCCAAGAATAGGCGGAAGAGTCAGAGACACCCTGCGTCTCACAGGTAGGAATCCCACAAGAACACTCAGCTACACAACCGTAACATAAGAGGACCTAGCCGAGACCCATACAGGGTCTGTGATTGTTGCTTCAGTCTTTGTGAGGACCCATGAGCCCTGTTTAGTTGATTCTTTGGGCCATGTTTTCCTGGTGGTCTCGACCCCTCTGGCTCACCGCAATTCTTCCCCCCGCCCCTCTTGTGGAGTTCCCCTGGCTCTGCCTAGCTTTTGACTGTAAGTCTTTGCATCTGCTTCCATCAGTTGCTGGATGACGCCTCTCTGATGATGGTTGGGCTAGGCACTGATCTGTAAGTATAGCAGAATATCATTAGGAATCATTTTATTGACTCTCCCCCCCCCCCGGGTCCGGTGTGCTTCTATTCTGGGTCTCTGGGCTGTCCAGCCTCTGGTTCCTGGCTATCCAGGTAGTGTGAGATATGGACTCACTCTCATGGTGGGTTCCTCAAGTTGGACCAGTCATTGGTTGGCCACTTCCACAAGTTCTGTGCCGCCGTTGCCACAGCACATCTTGGTACTGGTTTCCAGTACTTATATAGGGTATTCACAACTGCCTGTGACTCCAGTTCCAGGAGACAGGATGCTTGCTTTCTTCTGGCCTCTGTAGGGACCAGGCATAAATGTGGTGTACATGTATGTAGGTACTCACATTCACACACAATTATAAATAAAAAGTAAACAAATACATAAATAAATTTTAAGCAGAGGACTGTGTTCCATAAGTGCAGGCTGGGAAGTCTGACAGGAGGATGATAGAAGATGACCCAGCCAGACTCCAGAGGCTCCCCTCTTGTAGGCTTTTAAAAATGTTCAGGATACTTCGAGACTCTTTCTTGATAAAACAGTGATTTTGTATACTTCAAAAAGAAAAGCTGCCGGGCAGTGGTGGCACACACCTTTAATCCCAGCACTTGGGAGGCAGAGGCAGGCAGATTTCTGAATCAAAATTTAGGAATCATTTTATTGACTTTTCCCCCCCTCAGTCCTGTTTGCTTCTATTCTGGGTCTCTGGGCTGTTCCTAAATTTCTAAAACAAAACAAAACACCCCAAACAAAACAAAACAAAAAACCCCAAAAAACAACTAACTCATGATAGAATTGTATATTGTTATGTGTGTGTACATGTATACACACATGTATACACACACACACATACACAGGTTTTTTTTTTTTTTTTTGGTTTTTCGAGACAGGGTTTCTCTGTATAGCCCTGGCTGTCCTGGAACTCACTCTGTAGACCAGGCTGGCCTCGAACTCAGAAATCCACCTGCCTCTGCCTCCCAAGTGCTGGGATTAAAGGCGTGTGCCACCACCGCCTGGCCAAAATAAACCTTTACTCCCTGAAGTTGCTGGAAAACTTTCCCCCAGGTTTGACTGGTACAGACCTAGAGACTGCTGCACTGGGACAAAGGGGGCTAGGCTACATACTGAGCTGGTAGTGGAGCAAAGCTCCATCATTCATGTGGTACTGGATGTGTAGGTAGGTAGAATGTAAGAGTGAGGCCCTCACAGAGGATAGTGCCAACATTCCAGAAAGCTGCTGAGGCCAGGCAACATGCAGCAGGGTCATATTTCCTGCATGGATGACCCAAGTGGAACTCAGAAGAACTCAGGACATTGGCGATGCCAGAAATGCGGGCTGTCTGTCAAGGACACCTATATGGAGTTGGGGGTGGGGGGTGGAGCTGCTCAAGTTTTCTGAAATCTAGATAATGAAGTGGAAACTTACGGGTTCTCTGGAAAGTCAGTTGTGTTGGATGGTGTTTTGCTGGGGCAAACATGTGAAGGAGTGTTTCACTAAAGTAGACACAGATGAGAGGTTAAGACAGACATGTGAAGGAACGTTTTGCTAAAGCAGACAGAGGTGAAAGGACGTTCTGCTAAATCAAGCACATGAAAGAACACGGGATGAAGGATTCTTCACCAGGGACACACATGGATTGGTCCACCTTACATTGTGCAGTTGAACTCCATTTGTCTGGATACCATAGAGAAAGTGCATCAAAAAACTTCTGCGGGTACACCGCAGCTTCTTGCTGCTTCTGCAGACTTGGCTGACAGGCACAGCGTTGTCAGCTGAGGCAGACTCACGTGGATTTTGCTAAGATAGAGTCATGTGCTGAGGCAAGGCCCGTGGAGGGCACGTGATGTTTGGAGTGAGTATAAAAAGGACTCAACGAGCCATGAGCTGGGCTGTGCGACGCTTGTTGGCTTCACTGAGAGATGCACAGCCGAGAGTTTCTTCTGCTGTCCCTCCTGGTCCCTCCTGCTGACTTGTGTTGATTTGGCTGAGACTTGGCTGTTCCTGATAGGTTGTGCCACTGCTGCTGCCATCCTGACACTACCAAACTAGACTGCTAATGTATCCTCGAAGTGTTTTCAAATGGATCAAGCTGCTGATCTGT
The DNA here is from genome assembly GCF_004785775.1 of Grammomys surdaster. Classification (NCBI taxonomy): domain Eukaryota; kingdom Metazoa; phylum Chordata; class Mammalia; order Rodentia; family Muridae; genus Grammomys; species Grammomys surdaster. The sequence continues at coordinate 2,007,429 of NW_021604712.1, read as the reverse complement.
GAACTGAACTGCTGATTTCCTGAAAACATAGATAGGATTTCTAAACAGGTCCACTTCCCCTGCATCCTTTATTTCCCACTACCTCTGGTGGTTGATGGGCTAGAAGGGAGGTTAAAGCGTTTAAGAACCATCATTAAATATAGGGTTTGAAAAAAACTTAAGGTTACAAGATAGTGTCACCAAGAGCCCCTGGTGGCAATGTTTTCCCTCCTGGGTTTCAGTCCTGCTTTGGTCTGATCTTTTGCTACCTTCCTAGTCCTCCCACTCGGGACAGGAATGTCCAGTCTGTGCTGTTGTATATGGGAGGTATTTAATTCATTTAAAACATAATTTTTGCTGGGCGGTGGTGGCGCATGCCTTTAATCCCAGCACTTGGGAGACAGAGGCAGGTGGATTTCTGAGTTTGAAAGTTCGAGGCCAGCCTGGTCTACAGAGTGAGTTCCAGGACAGCCAGGACTACACAGAGAAACCCTGTCTCGAAAAACAAAAACAAAAACAAAACAAAAAAAACCAAAAACCAAAAAAAACCCCCCCAAACCCATAATTTAATTTTCATTTCTTTCTTTTTTTTTTTTTTTTAAAATAGGTATGTATGTGTTCGAATGCATGCATGCATGCATGCGGGAGCCTCAGGAAGTCAGCAGGTTCCCTGAACTGGCATTACAGGTAGTTGTGAGCCATCATGTCAGGGCTGGGAATTGAACCCTGGGTCCTCTGCAAAAACAGTAAGTGCTCTTAACCACTGAGCCATCTGTTTAGCTTCCCCCCCCCCCCATAGTTAAGAGAGTTTCAGAGGAAACACTGGATTTGGAAACAGTGTTAGAATTGTAAGACTATGGGGGTGCTGATTTGCATGGAATCTCTAGGGGGTGGAGCCTTGCTGGAGGAAATGGTTTGATGGAGAGTAGGTCTTTAAGTTCATGGCTGGGTCCTACTTCCTGTCCCATTTCTGTTTCCTGGTCCACTGGGATGTGATTAAGTACTGCCATGTGCTCTAACCACTATGGTGCCACCAGTCACCATCCCTTCCCGTTAGTGGTTGTATCCTTTTAAACTACAAGCCAAAATAAACCTGTACTAGTCAATTTAGTAAGGAGCAGAGGAAACTGAGAGCGGTAACGCCTGCTTTCAATCCCAGCATGCAGGAGGCTAAGGCATGACTGGGAGAGAAGCTTGGCATATGTGTAAGATGGCGGCAGCTGATAGCAGAGCACCTTCCTGATGGGCTTAAGGTCCTGAGTCTGATTCCCAGTACTACAAACAAAGGCAACAAAACCTGATGGTCCCATGTCCCATGTTCTTCATCAGAGTTAAACAGCCAAAGTTGGGATTTACTTTGTAACACCATGACACGAGACTGAGAGTGGGCTCTAGTGAACACCCGGAAGCAGCTGATTTTTCAGCTCAGGTCCTGACCCTGGCTGACACCTTGATTTTAGCCTTCTGAGAGACCCTGAGGCTGGATCTAGCTAAGCCCGGCCCAGTGTGTTAGTCAGCTTTCTGTTACTGTGACAAAAACCTCTTGGTAAATAACTTCAAAGGAAAAAAGGTCAGTTTGGTTCCTGGTTTTAGCCCACAGTTGTTTGACCTGCTTGCTTTGGGCCTTGGGCAGTGCAGTAGTTATATCATGGTAGGAGCACACAGTGGAGGCACGGAGAATGGCTTGGGTCCTCATATCTCCTTTAATGACACTTGCTCCTGACCCAACTTTTCTACATGCTCCCACCTTGTTCCACCACTTCCCAACAGCCTGCCTGGCTTTTCACTTGCATTCTTGAGCACTGTACAACCTGAGGCAAGTTCCATGTGGTAGGAAGTTCCCCATGGCCATTTGTTTCTGGTCCTCTCTTTTTTCTTGGGAACACCAAGAGGCTATGTCCCAGCTCCTTGCATGTGGCTGCAGCCCTGGTGTTAATTGTTGGGCTCTGAACAGAAATGCTCCCGGTCCCCCGTGGCTGAGTCCAGTAAGAGCTGTGGGCTCTCTTACTTTCTTTACCTAACCCTGTCCCTGGAAGGGGACGGTGATGGAGCTGACACAGGTGCAGAAGGTAGCAGAGTTGCAGTGTGGAGAGTACTTGGCTCTCTATATAACTGACCACTAGAGGGAGTCCTCCCCACTTACTGGACAAGGCTGTGGAAAGGCAAACCTGTTGCTACTTGTTAAACTGAGATTTTTTTTCCCCCTCAACAATTCTCTATTCTGGCAAATGTGATATCCAATCTCTCTCAATTGTGGCTATCTCTGGCTACCTGGTTAGTTAAATGGAATAACTTGGTGTATAGTGCTGGTGTGTGGTAGTGGTCCAGGGATGCCAGCTGTTGTTTGTGAGTTCTGAAGAAGATGCAGGTTTTTGTCAGCAATAGCAGGACTCACATGCTCACACCATCACCAGAAGGTGCCAGCGTGCCAGACACCTGACTGGACCAGCCTCTGTCCTAAGGATACTGGATGTGGTGTACTGCACTCTAGAGACTAGTGTTAACCCCAGTGAGGAGCACAGCGGCTGAAGCTATGAGTTTCAGGCACAGCAAAGGGCAGACTATAGACTCTTGGTGCTTCAGCCTCAAGACTAGCTTCATGCATTTTTGGAAAAAGTGACACTTAAAGAAAAAAAATTAGAAACGTCCATCTACATACTTTCTTCCTGGGGAAATGTTGCTTTCTCTCCACGATATAAGGATTTTCCTTCATAAATTAATCTTTTGGCTTATGCTTGGCTCCAGATGCAGACGGATGGTCTTCCTTCCTTCTCTGTTCCAGGGTCCCGTGCTTATTTGTTTTGTTTGAATCCTGTAGGCTCTGTGTGAAGCTGTGCAGTGGAAGATTGGTCTGGGAACCCAGCCCATGTCCCAGTCTTTCCCAGCCCCCCTCAGCGCGGGGTCTCTTGAGGCTACAGGGACTATTTAAAGCACTCGTCATTTCAAAGACAATAAGTGTGGAGGGATTATAACTCTGAAAGTGGTCTTTTCCCTTTTCCCTGTGGAGCGTTCTAGAAGCACCTCCCATTTCTTTATTTCTTTGTGGATCAGAGGAAGATTTGTTTGCAATCCCACAAAAATTAGAAAAGTTTCGACTTCTGGGTGTTTTTATTTAAAAATCCAGATACGGTGGGGCTGGAGAAACCCATCTGCCTCATTTTTTCCAATTTCTATTGATTCTTAGGGATTTTGCATTATGCACCCTGATCAAACTCACTCCTCAGGCTTTCCATGTTCTTCCCCACACCACTGTGACCTTCCCCCCCCCAAATAAGATAAAAATCGGACCCAAGTCCAATTTGAGTCAGTTGACCGCTGGAGCATGTTCAAAACTCTCTGTGGCCTGCCACTTTAATAGAATTGAGTCCTCCTGCTTCCTCACCAGAAGACGTCAATTGTGGGGAGCTACACTTAGCATCCTCTCATCACACCTTTAAGGGTTCTCTTTCTTGTTTAGGTTCACAGGTTCGCACTTTTTTTTTTTTTTTTTTTTGAGGTCTGATTAGGATGTGGGGGTTGGGGGGAGTAGCCTGAATTCTTAGTTCTCCAGGTTTAGTCTTCTAAGTGCCCAGATTACACACTCAGTTTAGAGGGTAAAATATGTTCACCAGTGTAACTTTTTTGTCGTTATTTAAACACAATGTGATTAGACAGAAACAACCCTATCGTTGGGGTTTCGGAAGCTGACAGAAGATGGCGCCAGAGAGCTGATGTGGAGATGGATGGGGTCCAGAGCTGAGAAAGTCCCTGAAAACAAGTGGTCCGGGAGTGTGTGTGTGTGTGTGTGTGTGTGTGTGTGTGTGTGTGTGTGTGTGTAAGCCATCATTGCCCATCCTCCCAGTCTCACTGTATCACAAGACTTGCAACATGCTTCCCACAGACTTTGCCACCAGGACACCATCCTCAATAGAGCAGATATGCTGGGCGGGGGTGCACATCCATCCGTGTGCACTTGTTGGTCTAGAGAGAAAGACCTGGAGTTGAAGGTCATCATGGACCACATTTCAACTGTGAGGCCAGACTAAGTTCATGAGCACCTACCTATCTTAAAAAGCAAAACCAACCAACCAAACAAAGAATAAGAAAGAAAGTTGATAAAAACTATGGTGGTGTAAAGTCTCTCATCTTGAAGATGTTTGTTGTTTTGGTTTTATTTTTCATTGTGAAGGATGGGGTCTGGGGTGAAAGTGTCCAGCTACTGAATTACACGTCCTTTCCATCATATCATATCAAACTATTATTTTTGCAGATAGTCTCCTGTATCCCAGGCTGACCTCACACACTCACTATGTAGGTCAAGCTGATCTTGAACCCCTGACCCTCCTGTCAACACAGGAGGATCTGTAGAGGAAATGAGATATCTCAAACTCCGTTGTGAGTCTTTGCCCTTTACAGTTTGTGTCTTTGCCCTTTACAGTTTGAATAGAGAATGGAGCTTTGTTTTAGGGTGGGGGAAAAAGTGTCTCATGTGATCCAGCTTGACCTTAAACTCCCGATCCTCCTGTCTCTACTGCTAAAGTATAGTGATTATAGCCCTGAACCTCCTCACACAAGTTCATGGAGGAGTCAGGAAGCTCAGGAGGAGAGAGAGGCCAAGGCTGGACACAGACCCTTTCCTTCCAAAGGGCCGGTTACCTTTCAGGATGATTGGGTTTGGCTCTCGACCAGGTTTCCATTTACTGAGCGGGAACAGTTCCTGAAGGAAGAGATAGCATCTCTATCGGGTAGTCAGGGAGCAACAGAAACAGCCCTGCTGGCTGGAGGCTCCAGCTGGGAAAGCTCAGCTCACTGGGAGTGGGGAGGAGGGAGGACGTGCTGGGGAGGAGGAAGAGCAGAGAGGCTGGAAATAATCTGACCACATTTCACATGGCACCTGGAGCTGCCCGGGGAGGGAATGATGAGAAGCTCTTCCTGGGGGAAGAGTGAGTCAGTTTTTCAGAGAGACTGAAGGACCACTCTGCTTCTGAGACTTTTAACTCAGATCAATTGAAAGGAGACTGAGAGGAAGGGTCCAAAGGCACCTACAGGCATACAGCAAATTGAATCACTGACTGAGACTGCCAGACAAGGCTGGCTGTTTGCCCATCTGAGCCCAGACATGAAACGGCTAACCTAGGCTCAAGTTGGGAGAGGGAGGACCTAGATAAGACTGGCCAAGAGGACAGCCTGGAGGAGTCGAGGTAGGAGTTAGGTCCTGAGGAATGAATAGGAATTGGCTACGTGAACTATGAAACAAGGGTCAGGAGTGGGCCGTGCTGTGGGAGATGCTGAGACTCTCCCAGTGTCGTATAGGTAGAGCATAAGATTTCCTGTGTTGGTCCTTGGAGTATTTAGTTGGAATTCAAGAGAAGCATGGATCAAGTTGCACTGGTCATCTATATATCTTATAAACCTTGTCAAAGAGTTTGAGTTTTACCTTGAAATCAACGGGGGATCTGCTGAAGGGTTTGAAACAGGGTAGGCAACACCGTGGAGTATGGCTTTTTAATTGATATTTGAGGAGAAAGAGAGGTAGCGTGGGGCTCCAGTGGATACAGAAGTGACACTTCCTCCAGACCAGGCTGGCTATATTCCAGGCAGAAATGGGGGTCAGAGCTAAAGCCGTGGACCTAGGAAGGACTGGAAAGTGCACTTTCCACAGTACAGCTTCAGGGCCATCACTCCCATGGACTACTGTGTGAAGGACGCTTCCTTAAAATTGCTCACCACACAGCCGAATATCCTGACATCTCAGAGAGGAGAAATCAGAGAAGATGAAGAGGATGAAGGATGGTGGTTTGATTAAGTCAAAGAGAACTGCAAGTATTGGAGAGTCCATGGAATACTTGCCTTGCAAGGCCGGTATGGTGGCATGCTCACCACATGCGCTTGTAATCTCAGTGCTGAGGAAGGAGAGGTGGGTGGACCTTTGGGGTTCACTGGCCAGCAAGTCAGACTTACTTGTCAACTTCCAGACCAATGAAAAACCTTGCCTCAAAACCATAATGCACAAGCAGCAGATGGTTCAGCAGCAGAGTGCCCATCGCACAAGAACGAGGGCCCGAGTTTGGACCTGCTCCAGCCATTTGGAAGCCAGGCATATTGGTGCATGTCCAAAACTCTAGTGGCAGTGAGAGATGTTGTCTCAAATATTAAGGTGGGGACTGGGTTAGTAGGCATTGGTACCCATGATCTAACCAGAGAATGCAGGAAAGGAGACATTGGTACCTATCATCTAACCAGAGAACACAGGAAAGGAAAGCTCTGTGACACCTCGGTTGGGAGAAACGGGGAAGGGAGAAGGGGACGAGAGTGGTGTGGGTTTTGGTACAAACTCCCCAGAGCGGGAGTTTGCTGCTGTCTGCCCACCTCAGAGCACCCAGTGTCTTTTTTTCGAGACAGGGTTTCTCTGTGTAGCCCTGGCTGTCCTGGAACTCACTCTGTAGACCAGGTTGGCCTCGAACTCAGAAACCCACCTGCCTCTGCCTCCCAAGTGCTGGGACTAAAGGCGTGCGCCACCACGGCCCGGCCAGAGCACGCAGTGTCTTTGTGATCTCTCATGGCCACTCTGTGGACTTGTCTAGGCTGGTCTATGGCAGTTAAGGTCAGGATTAGACGAGAAGCTCTGGGGTCTGGAACAAGAACAATGAACATCACACAAAGAAGCCCACAAGATACCCTGTGTTGCTTCCCTGGCCATGTCAAACAGCGCTCTTGTGTCAACACATGAGCAATGTTAACTTTTTTTTTTTTTTTTTTTTGGTGGGGGGAGTCACATTTCTTCAGAATAACCATGTGAAAGGAAAGCCCCCCCCCCCCCAAACACCTGGGCCTTATATGTGAATTCAAGCCAAATGCAGTCAGCTTCCCTTGGTATGTAGCTTGAGGTCCAGAGAAACTGGGATGAACTACCCGATGGAACCCAGAGCGTGCCTGTCTGCCAAAGGACCCCTTTCTGAATATGGAGAGACAGCCTGTCTGGTTTCCAAGTAGGGAGGTGGAGCCTACACTTCCCCCAGGGTCTATGCTCATCTTCCTTGCAGGAAACATTAAAGAGCATCCATAAAAGACATACTGCAAATTTTGTAGGCTGTAAAACTCGCAGATGAATTTCCCCATCCTGTTTTATGAGCATGGGATTTAAAGCCTTCGCCGTGCCAGGCCACCCCTCTAGTGTACATGAACGTCCTCTTCAGGTTATGAGTCGTATTGTGAACTCAGCTGGAAGATCTCCGATGACACAGGGTGACTTAACATCTGGAACTCGTAGAGGACATTGTTCCCTTCCCCCCTGTAGATAGCAGATGGGAGATGTCCCTGCTTCCTCTGTAAGTAGCATGATCTATGAGGAAGCTGAGTGAGGATCCCAAGCAGCTAGGAGCTATCACAGTCTCCAACAGGGTCTAAAGACCTCAAGGGTCAAGAAAGAGAGATAAAACGGAGATGTTCAACACGAAGGCTCAAGTACGTATTACACAACCTTCGTCATTTGGAACTGTAAATGCTCCAACATCCAAAACTTTGAGCCATGAATGACATGATTTATACATGGAAAATCCCGCTCGACCTTGTTTGATGAGTTGGGGAAAATGCAGGCAGATTAATAATATGGTATGAAATCACTTTCAGATGATCGAGGACAAGGAGTATATAAAATGTAAATGAATTTTGTGTTTAGATTTGGGTCTCATTCCCAAGAATTACATTATGCATGTGCAAGTCTCCCCCATATGTCTCAAAACCCCTTAAATTTGTTCTTCTGATCCCAAGTATTTGGAGGAGAGAGATTTAACCTGTGATTCTAAGGGTCTCCAGTCAGAGGAAGGGAGGGTAAGCAATCCATAGTTGCTGACGTGGAATGCAGTAGAATACCTATCTCGAATGTGTGAGATACTGGGCTTAGCCCTCAGCCTGCAAAACAAAAACCAAAGCAAAGCAAACCAAAGCCACTCAAGTCATCAGTACCAAGAGCAAAATCCAGCTGTCAGAGCTGGACAAAGCCTTTGAGGTCATTTAATCCAGTTTATTAAATCTACACTTTGGCCACCAAGGCCAAGATCATGTTAGAGGTTTTATTAAATGATCTCCAAAGGCCTCTGATGTTTTAAAATAATTTTCTTCCTTTCTTGCCCTCTTCCTCCTCCTCCTCCTCTTCCTCTCCCTCTTCCTCCTCCTCCTCTTCCTTCTCCTCCTCCTCCTCCTCTTCCTCCTCCTCTTCCTCCTCCTCCTCCTCTTCCTCTCCCTCCTCCTCCTCTTCCTCCTCCTCCTCTTCCTCCTCTTCCTCCTTGTTTTCCTCCTCCTATGCCCTCCTCATTGTTTAGCCAAAGCCAGCTTCAAACTCAGGGTGATCCTCCTGCTTCGGCCTCTTGAGTGATAAAATTATAGACACGAGCTGCTATGCTCGAGTAAAAATAATTCTTTAATTAAAAAAAGAAAAGTTAATTTTTAAAAGTAGGACAGTTAAAGGAGACCCATTTGTTATTGTCTAATAATAGCTCAAAAGTTTTCTCCTGGCCTACATTAGGAAACCTCATTAAGGAACAGGGTTTCTGTTCACAAGAATCCACAGAGCACTGCTCGCTCACTCCCTGCCTCTGAGGACAGCTGTGCAGTCCCAGGTTCAGGCAGTGGTTTCTGGGCCTTCTCTGGGTCTGGGAGGGATTAGAGTCTCTGTGGGATGCTCTTTATGTAGCTTCCTAACTCACTTAGAGGTCACTTCAATCTTCCTGGTAGGGAGAAGCTTCTGCGAGGATTCCTCATGACTCATGGTGGTGGATGAGCCTACCCTAGCAGGGCAGATTTTCAGAAATATGGCGGAAGAGGTAGGGTATAGAAGAAGTTCGTTGTGTAAGGGTGTTTGCTGCCAAGCCTGACGACCTGAGTTCAATTCCTGGGACTCACATGGTGGGTCTAATGTGAAAAACCAATTCCTGCAAGTCCTGCAAGTTATCCTTGGATCCTTTGATTCTCTCTCTCTCTCTCTCTCTCTCTCTCTCTCTCTCTCTCTCTCTCTCTCTCTCATACACACACTCATACACACTCATAGTAGAGAAACACATGTTAGTAGAAGTGACGCTAATGAAACACCATCTATTAGCTGACACATGACAGTGATTCCAGGTGGACATGAAGGTCAGAAGTTCAAGGCCATCCATCCTTTGCTACACAGCAAGTTTAAGGCTAGCCTGTGCTAAAAGAGGCAGTTCAACAATCAATCAACAACCAGGAAATAACACAGGTGTGAGGGTGATCTGGCTGCAACCCTTGTCAGCTCATTAGTCACCAGGCTAGTTAGGTTGTGTCCCCTTCCTCCCTCAGTGCTCCCAGTGTCCTGTCTGAAGCAGTATGCTGGGCTGAAGGGAACAACCTTTGTCGATAGAGGAGTGCTCTTTGGTCAAAGCGGTTTTCAACCTGTTGGTTGTGACCCTTTGCGGGTCGAATGGCCCTTTCACAGGGGTCACCTGAGACTACTGTAAAACACAGATATTTACATTACAATTTATATAAGTAGCAAAATTACAGTTATGAAGTATCAGTGAAAGTAATTTTGTGGCTAGGGGGTCACCACAGCATGAGGAACTGTATTGAAGGGTCGCAGCATCAGGAAGGTTGAGAAACGTAGCTCTAGAGGCTGCACTCCCTTGCTGGAACCTCCAGACCTCACACAACGACAACAACAAGCACCAGTTCCAAAAAAGAAAAGACAAAAAAAAAAAAAAAAAAAAAGTAAACCGAAACCCTAGCATTTCTGTAAAACTGTCCCTTTGAGAAAGGTGCACTCTGGAAGCTCCAGCAAACGGCAGGCTTGGGAATCTGGGCAATCCTTGCAGGGCAAAGCTGGCCTTTATATTTCTGTTAGAGAATTTATAGCCCAGGAAAGACGTGCCCAGTCATGTTCTGCCTACCTGGCTCAGCGTCAGAATTGGAGTACTTTTCCCTTGTCGTTGCGGACATTTGCTTTGGACCAGGAGGCTGACCTTCCTGTCTGCAGGAGCGACACTGTTTATTATTGTTTCTTGATAGACTCAGTGCAGAAGCTGCACCCTGTCCATTTGACCTTGAGCTTGGGCTCCATGTGTCTGTCCCTCAGCAGAGGCCGGCTGGCAGGAGTTTTCCCAGAAGACAGATAAGAGAGCCGGAGGAAGTAAGACAAGAGGGGCCGGCAGCCCCAAAAAAGCATGTTATGAAGCACAGGAGGTGGGAAATTGACTTTATGGAAACATGGGGTGTGGTAGGGAGTGAGGGGTCCCATTGAGGGATATTTACATGCCAATTGTACCCTACCTTTAGATCTGAAAGTGGAGTAACCTTACAATGAATGTGAGCCAGCCTTGACTCTTGAGGTATGGTTGAGAGCTGGGGGCATTGATTTCCTGCATGCCTGCTAGTCTTCTGGGGCTTTGAGAGGGCTCAGGGAAAGAGACGCGGTACACGGGCCCACAGGAACATGGGCAGGGGAGGGTCAGAAACTCCACTCTGAGGCCTTTGAGATGGTGGTTTTATGTGTATCTTACTACAATTGAAAACAGTACAGTTAAAAGTAGTGGCCAGGGTTCTGTGGTTCAGGCTCATAATCCTAGCTGCTCAGGAGGTGAAGGCAGGAAGACTGCAAGTTTAAGGGCTTGCTTAGGACTACAGAGGGAGCTGCAGGTTAGCCTGGGCAAAGTAGTGAAACTGTCTCAAAAACAGAAAAGTGGGAGGTGGTGGCACATGCCTTTAGTCCCAGCAAGGAGGCAGAAGCAAGGCTAGCTTGGTCTATTGAGTGAGTTCCAGCACAGCCAGGGCTACACAGAGAAACCCTGTCTCAAAAAACAAAACAAACCAACCAACAACTAACTGAAAACAATAGAAAAAAGACCTATGGATATAGCTCAGCAGGAGATTGCTTGCCTAGCATGTATAAAGTCCTATACTCCATCACTAGTAAAACACACACACACACACACACACACACACACACACACACACACACACGTGCGGGTGGTGGTAGTACACTGTCATGCTGCCCTTCTTAGCAGAAGGCTCAAGGGAAGGCAGCGGTTTGCAGTGTGCTTTGGACCTATCTGGGCATCCATGACACAAATCCATCTGATAATACTGTTTATTGTCTATAATTTGGAAGGCCTTGGGCTTGAATATTGAAAAAAAAAACTGAAGTGAAAACTTGTAGTTTCTTTGGAAAGTTAGATCAAACGATGGTTTGTAGGGACACACGGGTGAAAGAGATCTTGCTAAAGCAGACACAGGAAAGGCTGTTTTCCTGAAACAGACGCAGGTGAAAGCATGTTCTGATATAGCAAACACGTGAAAGGACGCTTGATGAAGGAATATAAATATGACCCCACAGACAGTGGGAGATGAGCACTGAGTCGTTTGCTCCGCCTTGCTGTTCTTCCCTAGTGACATGAATGTATTGGTTCGCCTTACATAGTGTTGTTGAGCTCGACTGAGCTCAACTTGTGATAAAGCTGCCCAAGAACTGCTCTCAAAGTTCCTATGGCAGCTTGCTGCTTCGGCAGCCTTGCCTCAGGCCGGTTGTTTCTTTAGGATTGAACTATAGCTGCTGCTTTGTGCCTGGTGTCTGCCTGCCTAGAGGTCTGACTGGTCTGCAGCTGCTGAATCATATTTGGTGTTTGTTATGAGACTGAACTGCTGCCAAAGAAGATCAAGCTCGCCCCCAAAGAACCATTGCTGAACAGGTCCACTTCTCCCATGTCCTATTAGCTTTTCTTTTTTTTTCTTTTTTTGTGTGTGTGTGTTTGTTTTTGTTTTGTGAGACAGGGTTTCTCTGTGTAGTTCTGGCTGTCCTGGAACTCACTCTGTAGACCAGGCTGGCCTCGAACTCAGAAACCCGCCTGCCTCTGCCTCCCAAGTGCTGGGACTAAAGGCGTGCGCCACCACCGCCCGGCCCTATTAGCTTTTCTCTTCCAGTACCTCTGCTGGATGGTGGGATGGAGGAGAGGTTGAACCCTTATTAAACATTGGTTGCAAAAAAATTTATGCCTACAAACAACCCATAAAATAAAGATCTAGGCATGGAGTTCAGATTCCCAGATCCCAGGTAAAAAGCCAGGCAAAATATGTGCACCTGTAATCCCAACTCTGAGGAGGCAGACAGAGGAGGATTCTTGGGGGCTTGCTGGCTAGTGAGAGACCCTGTCTTAAAATATAAAGTGAGTGGCTGGGTGTGGTCTCAGTATTTACAAGGCAGAGGCAGGCAGATCTCTGTTAGGCCAGCCTGGTCTACAGACCCAGTTCAAGGACAGCTAGGGCTACATAGAGAAAACTTGTCTTAAGAAACAAAAACAACACCCAAAACAAACACTCTCAACTTGCAAAACAAAAAAATAACATGAATGCATATGTGTATGCACAAATATAAAAATAAAATCTGCTGAATCCATTTTTGTTGATGTGTCTGTAGCTTCAGGGCTGACACAGGGGAAGGGAATCAATTAAGAACACACTTTAAAAACCCGACAGGACTTGAGGGAGAATTAAACAGTTTTACAAAAATATAAAAAAAAAAATAGGGTGAAGACACTTGATGACAGCTTTTGGCTTCCACCCTCTCAAACTTTATCCCATGTACATGTCTACACATGTATGTTGCATACAGGCATTCATACAGACCAAACTGAACCAAGGCACCACCAACAAAAATGCAATTTGGGAGGCACTGGTCTGGCCAGGATGGTGTGTGGCCTCACCTCCTCGCCTCTCTCACTGACTGACTGTTGTCTCTCTCTCATGTGTTCCTCCTTTTAGGAGAACATTGCACCCTTCCCCTAATAAATAGCAGCAATAACAGCTGTCTTAGGGTGTAGATCCTAGGCTAGCATTAGAATGCAAGTGGATTATTTAGGAGACAATCCCAGGAAGCACGGATGGAGAGGAGGAGGCAGACGGAAGAGGGAATGGCACAGGGTTTGGTGAGCTGCCTCTTGCTGTGGGGCTCTGGGAGCCTGTAGTTATGACGACTCCAGGAGGTCTTGTGTCCAGCACTCTACAGAATCCCTCTCTGTAGGGACACCAGTTTGTCACTGACTCCCTTTATTGGTGAGGGCACTTTTGTTTATTCTTCCAGTGTGCACAGACCACCTGTCCCCCTGCCAGAGCAGCTATACAGGGGACATTGAGACTCAGCTGAAGCTGTGGCAGGATCCCAAGCAGCTGAACCTCTGCACACAAGCCTTAGGACCCTAGTCTCATTTCTGAAACCCACAGAAAAATGTCGAAGTTGTCCTCTGATCTCTCCTTCTGTGCGGTGGCACCCTCTGACCCCCACCCCCACATATGGTAATTTAAAAGTAAAGGGGGTGATTAGACTGATGTGTCCCCACTGTCTGACATTCCCATGTGTCACGTGATCTCTTCCAGTCTACACTCCCACGGTGATGGTATCTACTGAGTTGTGACACAGCTAGGAGGCCAGTACCATGCTGTTTCGACCCTCCAGCCACCAGGATCACAGGCTGCACACATCTGTTTTCTTTATAAAGCACTTGGCCTCAGCTAGTTTTTAAAGTTGCATAAGATAGCCCAACAGAGTACATGGAAGTCGTTCAGTAGCCAATATGGTAAATATTGATCAAAATGGCAAATGCCCATAGCTCCACCCCAGGAATTCCATTGCCCACCGTGTGATGGGGAAGTGCTTTATACGCATTGCCTTTGTGGTAGTAACAGAGTGGAAATCAGCTTAGTCACCAGAAAAGGAATGGCTTCTTTCTCCTCCCTTAACCCCCTTTCCTGCAGTGTTGGAGGGGGGATCCAGGCCTTGTGCATGCTAGGTAAGCCCTCACGGACCCCCAGCAACAGAAGTGGAGGTGGCTATTTCTGATTGTTCTCTTACTTTGTGAAAACAGACACTTTCAGGAGCAAAGACTCTCCAGTGCAGAGGACTGGGGGCTTCCTGGAGACCTGGAGATGATGGATGGGAAGGAGCCGGATGAGGTGGGCTTTGTTATTTCCTTTCTCAGTATGGGGGAGTTTCACACAGTTCCAGAGTTTCCTGAAGAAGCCAGTTAACTCCCACCCAGCCTTTCTCAAGAAGTCCCCACTCCGGTCTGATGTGCAGTTGGCTGTGGTTTGCTAACGTCTTTTGTTGGTCATTTTCTTCCCCCATTGCCAAGGGACTTGAAGTGGATGGCATGATAGGGGCCTGGAGAACAGGAGGCTGCCTTGAAAACCCTCTGCTTTCTGTTTGAGGGGCTGTGAAAAGAGACACTTTTGCTGTCAGCTATTATTGCTGAAAATTGTGGCTTAAGTCTCCTGGCTGGGAACACACAAAGGATGGACGATTGGGGCTTGGATTGCTCAGGGCACAGGGCAGGGAGTTCAGCCAAGCCTCATCAAAGTGCACAGAGAGAACAGCTGTCAGAAAAATATCCCGGCACTGCCTTCATTCTGAGGGGCTGCACGGAGTGCTCTCAGCCTAGTCTCTGACACCCTCCTTGACACTTACGGCATGTGGCTGACTTCTGTCTTTACCTTCTCTGGAACCTAACTACCCTTCTAGGCTTGCTTGCACTCATCCAGCCTAGAGTGATGCTGTGAGCATCCTCTGGCTGCTGGGAAGGGGATGTGGGTGATTAGGACCAGAAGTTCTCCAAGGAGTCCTCCATGCCTCTTTGAAGTATTTTCTTGAGAATGAGATTGGGTTGGATCACTGGAGCTTGAATGAGGGTGGTTGTCACATCCAAACTCAGAGAATGACAGGACCCCAAAGCGCCTGGCTTGGGAAGTTGACATTAATCTTCTTTTTTTTTCAGGAATCTCTGGCACATTTGTTTTTCATCTTGGTTTCTTTTTCTTTTTTTTCTTTTTTAAAGATTTATTTATTTATTATATATGAATACACTGTAGCTGTCTTCAGACACACCAGAAGAGGGCAACAGATCTCATTACAGATGGTTGTGAGCCACCATGTGGTTGCTGGGATTTGAACTCAGGACCTCTGGAAGTGCAGTCAGTGCTCTTAACCACTGAGCCATCTCTCCAGCCCTCATCTTGGTTTCTTGACCTGAGATACACAGTAAGATAAAAATTCCCAGTTCATATCCTTCCCACATCCCTAGCACTCTGCCCTGTGAGACAGCAATCACCTCTGAGCTTTCAAAGTGGAAGGCAGGACAACGGGTAGGCAGCAGCCTGAGGAGGGGAGAACCCCAGCTCCTCAAATCTCAGCATCTAGTCCTTTATCAGGTGGGTCCCTGGAGGAGAGGGATGGGCTGGAGAAAGCTGGACTATCCTGATAATGGTTGTTTTCCTTTGCTTTGCAGTCCCCAGGAGTCATGAAAAATAACAGACTTTCCAGAAGTTCAACATACAGGTCCTCAAAACATCATCATCATCATAATCACTATCACCATCATCATCATCCCCCAATAAAAATAATAACAATATTAATAACAATAATAATAATCCCAAACAAATAAGCAAAACTTCCCCCAACCTCACTTTCTGCTCCATACCCCACCTCTTAAAAGCAAAATATTGTGAAGTAAAGGTCGCAGACTGGTTGGTTGCCGCTGTATCTGGCTTTGCTTGTGTTTTAGTTGGCCCACAGAGTATTTTCTTTTTTCAGCCAACATTTAAACATTGGGGAATTTCAAATAGCAATCCAGAGCATACGGAGATCCCAACTGTGCTCGGAGTCACACAGCTACACAGTGGTTGTTGGCCAGTTACCAAACCCAAATATGTTGTCTTAGCTGGCCTCTGATTCTGTAGATATGGAGGTTTGTTATCTTTTAGGCTGAAGACCTGGAAACCCGCTGTCTTCATGATATTTTTCTGGATAAGCTTTCTGGAGTACTGGAATATCTCTGTATTATTTTTGGATTCTTTTCCAGATTTGATAACCCTTCACTGGTGCTATTAGTGCCTATTAGGCTTGTGAAGCAGGAAGATCTGCTGTTTAAGGCCAGTTTCAGCAACCCAGTGAGTTTGACGTTAGCCCAGGCTGTATGAGACCTTGTTTTAAAAACCCCCAAAACAAGGGCTGGGTGATGGCTCTTGGGTAAAGTGCTTCTTATATAAATGTTGAGGATTCAGGATAGAATGCCCATAGCCCAAATAATATTTACATGTAGTTGATGGAGAGATTGGAGGCAGAGATAGAAGCCCAGAAGCTCATGGGCTAGCCTGATATACGGATTAGAGAATAACAAGACAAAACAAAACAAAAGGGCCTGCCTCAAAGTGGAAGGCAGGACTCTGTCTGTCTGTCTGTCTGACTCCCCCTCCCTCCTTTCCTCTCTCCCTCCCTCCCTCCCTCTCTGCCCCCCCCCCCCCCCCACACACAGGAAAAGTAAAAACTGGGCATAGTGGTGCACACCTTTAATCCCAGCACTTGAGAGGCAGAAGCAGGAAGATCCCTGAGTTCAAGGCCAGTCTGGTCTATAGATGTCTTAGGGTTTTACTGCTGTGAACAGACACCATTTCCAAGGCAAGTCTTATAAATGACAACATTTAATTGGGGCTGGCTTACAGGTTCAAAGGTTCATTAAGGCGGGCATGGCAGCATCCAGGCAGGCATGGTGCAGGAGAAGCTGAGAGTTCTGCATCATCATCTGAAGGAAGCCAGGAACTGACTGGGCATCCTCTGGCAGCTAGGAGGAAGGTCTCCAAGTCTACCCCCACAGTGACACACTTCCTCCAACTAGGCCACACCTTATAATAGTGCCACTCCCTGGGACGAGCATATGCAAACCATCACAACAAAGCAAGTTCCAGGACATCCAGGGCTACACAGAGAAACTTGTCTCAAAAAACAAAATCCAATAAAAACAACCAAACAAGAATAATAATAATAAGAAGAAAGTAGGAAGTAAAAGTAAATCCAATCAACCAACCCAAACTCGCATAGACAACCTAACATTTGAGTCTCTGCTGAGATCTGGGCTTATAGAACTTTGTTATTTAATTTTGAGTTATATGACTTTGTGAATTTATGACTTTTTAGAATTTTCATGGTACATAGGAAGTGCGAAAGTGGGTTGTAAACTACATTTCTTCAGTTTGCAAATGCAGTTACAAATTTGTTCCAAAGTCTCAGGCAGAGTTAGCTTAGTAGTTTTTTCCCCTAAGAAGCTGTCTTTGTCTTCTAAGTTCTATTTATTGCATCAAGTTGCACCTGATATTTTCTTATTATTATCCTAGTGTTTGTAGGATCTGTACTGATGTCTCCTCTCTCACTTATGATATCAGAATTTACCTTCTTTGTCTGTCTCTGTCCCTTTCTCTCTCTGTTCAGCTTAGCTTTTGAAATAGCCACTATGTGGTGATGTCTACTTGCACTCATACAGGGTGTCTGTCTGTACTATCTTAGACCCCCTGAAGAGCATATTCTTCTGAAAGCTCCAAATCACTTTCTGGATAATATTGTAGCAAGCACTCAGGTCAAACAGCCACTGATTCTTGGAGTGTCAGACCCTGTCCTTTGCTGTCAGGCAGCTGGACTAACTATTCACAGTCCTGGAGTTCTTGTTATTGTTGTTTCCAAACCTGAATGAACAAAAAAATGTCATTATAAGTATGGCACGTGGCATCTGAAGTTTAGGCAAAATTCACTTTGTGGGGGTGAATGTTGACTAGTGGAAAGACAGGATTGTTTGGCCAGGACCAGGGTGAATTGAAAGAGGAAGAAGAAGAGGGAGAAGGAGGAGGAGGAAGAGGAAGGGTGGAGGGGGAAGGGGAGGGGTAAGGGGGAAGAGAAGGAGAAGGAGGAAGAAGAGGAAGAGGAGGAGGAGGAAGAGGAGGAGGAGGAGGAAGAGGAGGAAGAGAAGGAGAAGGAGGAAGAAGAAGGAGGAGGAGGAAGAGGAGGAGGAGGAAGCAGCAGCAGCAGCAGCAGCTCATGAATTTTCAGGTTACACCTGTGACCACATTCCCTGCATGCCTCATCCTGACACTGTACTGGAACTGGCAGTTTAACTCATTCTTTCCTCACCCGTGTTCTGCTCTCTGAGATCCACGTTCTCCCTGCAGCCCATCTGCCTGCTCATGGATAGAGTGAATCTACCTGCCTGGTGACCTAGTCTGTCTCTCTGATGCTTGTTGTCAGGCAGAGGCAATGATGTCTGCCTATACTGCCTTCCTTGAGTCCTTTTCCCCTTTCCTCTATTTTAAAGCCCAGTGATAGTAACTCTGGCTCTGCTTTTTACGGGACCAGGGCTAAGACAGTAGAAGAAATTGAAGATGCATTAGGTGGATTTGGCTGTGACAAGCTAAGGAAATAATATAATAAAGAACACTTAAGGCCGGGCGGTGGTGGCGCACGCCTTTAATCCCAGCACTTGGGAGGCAGAGCCAGGCGGATTTCTGAGTTCGAGAGTTCGAGGCCAGCCTGGTCTAAAGAGTGAGTTCCAGGACAGCCAGGACTACACAGAGAAACCCTGTCTCAAAAAACCAAAAATAAATAAATAAAATAAAA
>NW_021604712.1:1983376-1988935 GCF_004785775.1 Grammomys surdaster | reverse complement strand
GTGTGTGTGTGTGTGTGTGTGTGTGTGTGTGTGTGGTGTGTGTGTGTGTGTGTGCACATGGAGGCCAGAGGCTGATGTTAGGTGTCTTCTTCCAACTCTCTTCACCCTATTAAGTTATTGACAGATGTGTCACCGAGCCTGGCTTCTTCATCTCCCTTCTTTTCTTTCTTTTTGTTCTACATCTATTATTTCTTTTTTATGGGTATGACTATTTTGTTTTCTTATATGCATATGCCCCCCCCCTCACCCCCACCTAGTGCCTAGGGAGATCAGAAGAGGGGGGCATCAAATCCCCTCGGGCTGGGGTTCTAGACAGTTGTGAGCCACCATGTGAGTGCTACAAAGCCCAGTCCTTACCAGGATCGACAAGTGTTCCTAACTGTGGAGCACTCTCTCCAGACCTTTAGCGTGCTTGTGTGTGTATGTGTCTGTGTGCATTCGCATGTGCGTACACTATGGTGCCATGGCATGTCTGTGGGGCACAGAGAGCAATTTTCTGGAGTCAGTTATTTCTTTCCCTGTGGATACCAGGTATCAAACTCAGGTAGTCAGGCTTAGCAGCAATTGCCTTTCTCTGTTGAATTATCTCACTGGCCCTTAATTCTGATCTTTTGATGGAAAAGCAGAGCCTATTATTTTTGTATATCTACAGTGCCAATTTGATATGACATGTTATCTTCTATGTATGTATGTATTATGTGTGCTTTAAGTGACTATTTGAGAATCCTGTTGTTTTACATTGAAAATTTAGATTTTTTGTTGAGCAGAGGTGGCACACGCCTTGGGGGGGGGGGGGGGGCCCCGCCCCAGGACTTGGGAAGCAGAAGCAGGTGTATCTCTGTGAGTTCGAGGCCAGCTTGATCTACATAGTCAGTTCTAGGAGAGCCAGGGCTGTATAGATAGATGTTGCCTTGAACTGCCTCCCCTCACCCCACCCCACCCAAAAAAAAATTCCTGGAAGATGAGAAGGTTCTGTGGGTAAAGGCATTTGCTGCCAAGCCTGACAATTTGAGTTTAATTTTAATCCCTGGAAACCATGTGGTAGAAGGAAGGAATTAATTTCTTCAAGTTTCCTCCTGATTTCCATCAGTGAGTTATGGCATGCACACAAATAGAAAATGTAATTAATTAAAAATAATATATTAGATTTCTTTGGAATGCTGGAAGATCTAGAAACCAAGAGCAATCATCGGCTGGAGTTGGCCAGCAGCTGCTCTATTTTAATGGATGGGCGTGTGCTTGCTGGAGACCATCCCAACCTTTCACAGTGATGTGTCCAATTGTACACACACACACATGGCTCCTCTGTCCTCATTTATAGACTATGGCTGGTCTCTGATGGGCATTTAAGCTTGACATCTCCAGAGGGGAGGGAAATTTTGCTAGGGGTCATAGGAGGGATTGCATTTTGGAAAGTACCCTGAACAAAAGCAATAGGTTTGCTAAACCCAGTCTGAAGTTCTGTGATCAGTGTGGGAAGTGGACCAAACAGCATATAGAACATGCCAAGCTCCCTCCTGCATCGGCTGAGAAGTTCCTTCCTTTGAGGGCTCCCCAGCCTAGTGAGAGGGTACTGTCTGCTGGACACCAAGAACTAGAATGAGGAAGAGCAGCAGAGTCCATGAAAGTGAAAATACATGTGTAGTATTGAATTCTCTGGTGCTTCTCAGAGTTTAGAACACTGGCTCAGTGGTGATGGTCACGGGGTGAGGAAGGTGACCCTGGGGCTGTAGCTCAGTTGGGAGAGTATTTGCCCAGCATTCTTCAAGGCCTGGGTTCTATTTCCACCTCTGCATCAATCACCTGTAACCCCAGCGCTGGAGAGTCAGGAGAGCCTAAGCAGACTCTTTGGATGCGCTGAGTTCAAGACTAGCCTGGAACACAGGAAAAATAAAGAAATAGGTAATGATGACGTCATTGATTTCAAGGGCGTTATCTCTTATCTCTGTTGAGATTGCTTTATTTTTTTCTGCTTAGTCAGTCGCTGAGTCTCCAGGCAGTGGTGGCTCACGCCTTTAATCTCAGCACTTGGGAGGCAGAGACAGGCAGATTTCTGAGTTCGAGGCCAGCCTGGTCTACAGAGTGAGTTCCAGGACAGTCAGGGCTACACAGAGAAACCCTGTCTCAAAAAAAAAACAAAAAAACCAAACCAAACCAAACCAAACCAAACCAAACCAAACCAAACCAAACCAAACCAAAAACAAACCAAAAACAAAAACAAAAAAAGATGGAGCCGTGACTCCAGCTGTTTTCTGTCCCTACCTGGGCTCCATCTGCTCCACAAGTAAGGAGGTGACCTTTGAGGAGTGTACGTATGGAGACTAGCTGACTTTCCTGCCTGCCTTCCTTCTCCGATGGTACCTGGTCTTTGTAATCGAATGGTATTTGTAATATTTTCCAAATGCCCCTCACACCTTTTGTCTTACGATCTGACTAACAGGTGCATGAAGTAGGTGGAGAAGGCAGACTTCATTTAAAACGGAAAAGGAGCCATAGCTAGTCGCTCACTGTTCAGTAAGATAGCAGAAGAGCAGAGGTCCCACTCAGACATCTAGGTCTTTCTTCCCCCCACAACTCCCAACCTGGCATTGAGGATTATTTTCTCAGATACCAATGATTTATATTTTTTATTTAAAAATTGTTAACATTTGTATACAGCATGTTTTGATAGTATTTATTCCCCTCTTTCAACTTCTCCTAGATCCTTGCTATCCTTTAACCTACTCAGGTGTGTGTGTGTCTGTGTGTGTCTGTGTGAATGTATGCCGTGTGTGGGAGTACCCCAGGAGCTAGAGAAATGTGTCAGATACCCTGGATCTGGAGGTGGAGGCACAGGGTATGTCCCTATGTGGGTATGGGGAACTGAAATCAGGTTTTTTTGGGAGAGCAAGAAGTGCTCTTAACTTTTGAGTCATCACCCCAAATCACTGGGGACTTTTAACTGCTAAGGCGAGGGCAAATAGTGTTTTACAAATGATTGACCAGAGTCCAATAGACAAATCAATTTAATAGGTACAACTAGATTTTACAAATGAAATGGAACAAAGTGGATAATGTTAGCACTCCTTCCTTGTACACCAAGTCTTATTCTTCGTCATGTTTGCTGCAAGCCTGTTGCTCTTTGTGTTTCTGGTCTCGTACTGTTGCTTGGTTGGAAACAGATTTGAGTCTCTTAAGACTTGGATTTTGGATGCTGTGTAGCCTTATCGGTTATTTCTGCCTGAGCTTCAGGGAGATTAGATCACAGTGATGGGCTGTTGGAAGCCTTGCTTTTGCACATCCAACAGTTCAAGGTGGGAATGTATGCACAGACAATAGGACTTTTCAGGCACTATGACATTGGATTAAAAAATACATTGCCGTTGTCCTTGGTTACCTCCCAGAATGTGAAGGGAAGTCCCTATTGTGGAAGACAACACATACTTTGGACAAGAGACCTGGAAGAATTGAGCTGGATCTGACCTGGAAGCCTCTTCCCTAAGGACTTGCTCTCAGTGCCAGAAGGCATCATACAAACTGTTAAGAGAGAAAAGCAACCACCCAGCTGTGATTCCCAGACCCATAGTGACCAGCATGGCCAGTTATCCCCAGAGGTGCACTAGCATTATCTTGTATCTTGGTAGGAACTGACAGCTGTCTAGTTGGACTTGCTCAGTAGGAGGGAGTTGTAGGAGGGAGCCTGGTGTTGTAAATTTAGCCAAATCCCCACAACTGGGGAGGCCATGGAACCTAGAGGAGAAACCACTGGTGCTGTTTCCCTAAGGTGGTGTACTTCCTCACTGCATTTATGTAGTGTAAAGTATTAAAAAACACAAAGCACGCTATCCCTGGCAAGGCTCAGGCAGGCCTTGTTCTCATCTTTGGCGAACACTTTGACTCGGAGCTTCGAAATCTCGCCACTCGGCTCACTAAACTCCCACTGGCGGGTCACTACCGCGCCAGCCCCAGGCTTCGAAATTCCTACGGCCTTTTTGGGTGCACGACTTTTGGGGCCTTTTGCAAACCCATTCTTTGCCGCTGCACCTTTCTCCCTCGAACCCAGTTCAGCGGCCTTGTGAAGGAAAACACCACACAAAGTTAGTTCAGAATCAATGGTAACTAAATTGCTGGGTGCAACAACTAACACCCAATTATAAGCCATTCTAAGTTAAATCATCCGGTAGAGGCTACATCACCTGAACCTGGGTCTCTGCTACCTACATTTTCGCTTTTATGGTCCCATCCTCCAGCCCACTCAACTCTCCTGCCGTCCCTCTGTCCCACTTGGAAGTCCCATCTACCTGCCCAGTGATTGGTCTCTTTATTCATTAGAAGCTTGAAGTCCTGAGTGCAAGAGTCAATCCAGATCCAGGCAGCCCCACTATGGAAAGCTGAATTAGCATCAAAATACAAACAGCCCCAGGGCAATCCACAGCTGGTTTAAATACTCATTCTTAAGCCCGAAGGTAAGGGTGGTTCTTATCCTCTGTCTAAGTCAGTGTTTTATTGCTGTTAAGAGACACAAGGATCACAGCAACTGTTACAAAAGAGAACATTTTTTTTGTTTTGTTTTGTTTTGTTTTTTGGAGACAGAGTTTCTCTGTATAGCCCTGGCTGTCCTGGAACTCACTCTGTAGACCAGGCTGGCCTCAAACTCAGAAATCCGCCTGCCTCTGCCTCCCAAGTGCTGGGATTAAAGGCGTGCGCCACCACCAAAAGAGAGCATTTAATTGTGCCTGGCTTACAGTGTCAGAGATTTAGTCCATTGCCACCAGGGTGGGGAGAACAGTGGGACACAGACAGACCTGGTTCTGGAGAAGGAGTTGAGATTCTACGTCTGGAACTGCAGTCAGCAGGAAGAGCAAGACCCTGAGCCTGGCTTGAACTTGTTTGTTGTTGTTGTTTTTTAAAATATATTTACAATTTTTTTTAATCCCCAAAATACATATAAATGAAAACCTGCTCTCCAAATGCAGACAGGCCTTTGCCTATCGTGTGGTATTATTTATATCATGAAACACAGTCTTAGGAGAATCAGCACATAGCTCTGAAGCACACAGACTGTAAGTAAGGAGTATCTTTCTACTCACACAGAGCCCAGGTGGGAAGTTCAGACACTGGGCTGTCCCTGACTCTCCACCTTTGGGAGGTAAATAGGGACACATGGTCAAAGATGAAGCAGAAATGTGTAAGCTACACAATCTCCTTTAGACACATACACATCTCCCTAGGTCACAGCTAGGCCCTCCTACAAAGTCAGTGTAGTGTGTTTCTCAAAGGGTGGAGAGAGGTAACATTTGAATAAAAAGGCAAAGCTGAAGAAAAAGACCAGATGATCAAACTATTATGTCTGTGTTTCACGGAGAAATCAGAAATCCTCATAGGATGCAGACCTATAGCCCAGTGCATGATATGACACCAGCACCTCTTGTTAGAAGCCATGACCTCAGCCGGGTGGTGGTGGCGCACACCTTTAATCCCAGCACTTGGGAGGCAGAGGCAGGCGGATTTCTGAGTTCGAGGCCAGCCTGGTCTACAGAGTGAGTTCCAGGACAGCCCGGGCTATAAGAGAAACCCTGT
>NW_021604712.1:1959950-1963376 GCF_004785775.1 Grammomys surdaster | reverse complement strand
CCACCACCACCATCACCACCACCACCACCACCACCACCATCACCACCATCACCACCATCACCACCACCACCACCACCACCATCAGAACCATTGCACACAAACGTTCTACTGACTTCAATGCTAATCTCACCTGACAAACCTTTCCACTGGAATACCTTCACTTGTGTTTGGCCAAACAACTGGGCACCATAGCCAAGATGACAATTATCGTGGGCTACTCAATTTTCTATATGTATAGCATTAGGAGCTAGATGCTAATGCTGGATGCTGGGATTAAAGGGGTGTGCTACCATGCCCAGCTATAATAGCAAGTTTCATTATGAAAATTTCATGTATATATGTGTGTGTGTGTGTGTGTGTGTGTGTATCACACTCACCTCCATTACCCTTTCTTATCTCCTTTCCACCCACTATGCACCCAGCCAGAAACACAGAGACCAGGAACACAGAGATGGCTCAGAGGTAAAAGGTCCTGATAACAACCCTGATGACCTGAGTTTGACCTCCGGGATCCACACGGTAGCAGGAGAGACACAGCTGGAACTGCACTTGTACACCGTGAGACTTGCTCATGTGTGTAAACACACCCAGATAAATAAATACAATTTAAAATTAAACTATTTAACATGGACTGGGGAGGTGGCTCAATGCTTGCTTGCAAATATGTGGATCTGAGTTCAAAGCTCATCAGCCATCTAAGAGGCTGGGCATGGCAGCACTCAGGAATCGTCCCAGAGATGGGGAGGCAGAGACTAGAGTGTTGTCAGGCTCACTGGTTGGGCAGCTTAACCTAATCAGCTCACCCTACATCCCAGTGATGGACCCTGTCTCAAAAAACAAGATAGACGGCTCCTGAAAAATGATTGCAGAGGTTGAGTTATGGCCTCACACAGAGGTGTACACACATAAATTAAAAAAATATTAATAGATATCCTACTATTTGTTATAGGTTAAATTGTATCCCTCATATATATCTATATCTAATCTATATCTATATACACACACCACACACACACACACACACACACATATATATATATGTCTTTTTAAGAGGTAATTAAGGTGGAGGAATGAGAACTTTAGGGTGGGGCCTAATCCAATTTGATTGATATGACTTGGCTTGGCTCAGGCAGGCCTAGAATCAGAGCAATTCTCCTGTCTCCGTCTCCCAAATGTTGGGATTAGATGTGCACCACCATGCCTGGCATGACAGTTTTGTTGTCATGTTTTTACACAGGTTCTCTGAAGTAGCCCAGGCTGGCGTGATGTTTGCTTTATTTTATGCTCGGAATCAAAGGCAGGGCTTCCTGCATGTCAAACAAGCACTCTACCAAGTGAGCAACATCACTAGCCCGACTGGAATTTATAAGAGCCAATTAGGACAGACATAAACAGAGGGGTGATCTTGGGGGGTGCACAGGGAGAAGATGGTGACAGGCCAGGGAGAAACAACCCTGGGGACACTGTTATCTTAGACTCCTAGCCCTTGGGGTTTTGAGAAATGCACTTTTTTGCCGTGCGGTGGTGGCACACGCCTTTAATCCCAGCGCTTGAGAGGCAGAGGCAGGCGGATTTCTGAATTGGAGGCCAGCCTGGTCTACCGAGTGAGTTCCAGGACAGCCAGGACTACACAGAGAAACCCTGTCTCGAAAAACCAAAAAAAAAAAAAAGAGAAATGCATTTTTTGTAGCTGAAGGCATTTTGCTGTGGCGACTCTAACAATCAAACACTGTGTCATTATAGCACAGCAGGGCTAACCTTTGCATTAGAATTTCTGAAAACAGCTGGGGGGAAAGTAGGGTGTGACATCTCAGACTTCCTAGCTCTCTGTGTCTTGAGGGGTCCTGGCCAGGCAGTAGGAACGCTCTGCCTGGGAGAAGGACAACTAGTCTCAAGTTGTGTGAACCCTGGTCTGTATAGGAAGCCCCTTCCGATTCATCTGTTGGGCACTGAGTACTGAGTTAGACAAGCAGAGGAGATAGATTTGGGGCTTGAGGCCAATTAGATATGGTTATGCCTCACCCCACCCCTCCATAATAACGCATTTGGCAGCCTAGCTTTTTTACCAAAATGGACCCAGCAAACTCAGAACCTCCACAGATTCCATATGAACAGTCCTCTTTGAACAAGAGTATACACTTTTATCTGTGTCTAATAGCACTCAAAATTAGAAAGTTTCTACTCAAGTATGTTCCAAATGTATCCCCGTGAGAATAACAGAAGGGCTGGTCTGGCTTGGTTTTGGGGACATGTGCAGTTAGGCAAACTGTCCTTCAAGGGAACTCTATTTGTCCTCTTAAGCCTATGTACAATTGGGCCCGTGTCATGATAAAAGTCAAACGAATGTGCAGTAGGAAGAACTCATGTGCCCTAATCCATCAATCAAAACAGGGAACCACCCACATACCACCTTATAACCAGCTCCTTTTTCTTTTAGATCCCATGAAAGAGATTCCAGCTTGTGACCCATTTATGTGGCCTACTGTTGACCTTGACAGTTTTATCCATTGTGAATCTACACTATCGTTTTGCTTTGAATAAAGTTCTCTTGCTAATTCTGCAAATCTATATGCATCCTTATTTTCAGTTCTTTGGAACAGAGGTCAAGAACCTGGAACATGTGACTCCAATCTTAACCCTGACCCCTGACCGGCAGAAACACTACCTGGGATTTCTTGAGATCCAGGATCCAGGAGTTAAGGCTGGGGATCTGCCTTCTCCCTAGAGTTCAAGGGTCCTCTCATCATTGGGAAAGTCAGAAGGCAGGGCCTTCTTCCCTCTTCTGAGGCTGCTCTCGCTGGAGAAGGATTCGGTAAACACTTCCTACTAAACCTTCCCACCCCAGTTTCTGGCATCAGCCTTACTTTGATTGGCTTCACGTGGGTAAACAAGCAGGCCAGATGTGTGTGTTTGAAGTAATTATTCACAGCTTATTAAAGTTAAAAATAACAAATGAATGTTTAATTTTGGCTAGCCGAAGCCAGTGCAAAAACTCATATCTCCATAGCTCTGCAATGTACATCTTTCCCAACCCCCAAAGAGGGCTTCTAGTCTCTGCCCCGTGCCTGGGAGCAACAGGGGCAGTCAAGGGCTCTTTGCCTCTGCCTGTCAGTCGAAGTCCCTCAGAGAAGCTCCCTCTGTCCCTCTGTTCAAGACAGACTTTAAGGACTGGGATCTAGCACAGTTGGTAGAGTACTTGTCTAGCATGCATGAAACTGGGTCTAATCCCCAGGACTGTATAAACCAGATGTTTTAGTGCATGAACATCCAAAGTTCAAAATCAACCTCTATTACACAGTGACTCCAAGGCAAGTCTGGGCTACATGAGACCTAGCCAAAGAAAGGAAAGAAAGAAAAGAGAGGAAAGGAAAGAAAGGGAAGGAAGGGGAGGAAGGAAAGAAAAGAGAGAGAGAGAGAGAGCGAGAG
>NW_021604712.1:1953623-1959850 GCF_004785775.1 Grammomys surdaster | reverse complement strand
GAGATGTCTCAGTGGGTAAGAGAACTTACTATTCTTGAAGAGGACATGGGTTCTGTTTACAACACCCACATCATGGGTGACTAACAGCTGCCTGTAACTCTAGTCCCAGGAGATCCAATGCCCTCAAGTCTGGCCTTCTCGGGCTCCAGTACACACAGAATATGCATAAACTCACTCAGGGATATATACATGAGAATAATGAATAAATAAATAAATAAATAATCTTTAAAAAAAAAAAAGACCTTGATTTGATTACATTCAAACTTTGGAGACTGACACATCTCAGACACAAACAGCTTTGCAGGTAAAAGAGCAGGTCCTGGGGTGAGTTCTTACAGCTGCCACCAGCAGTGGGAAGCACGCTCCTGTGAGCAGAGCAAAGGGTATTCTGTATTGAAAATGTGGGAGAGGAAGGAGTATCCTGGGTACGCCAAACCTCTGCTGACTATGGGCAAGAGGGGCAAACAAAGCTGTGTGGCAGGGCAGGATGATTCATGAGGGGAAGTGGTTGTTGCTTCCGGAAAGATTGGGGTTAACAGTCCAGAATGTTCATATAGGCAGCAGCCCTGGTGGTCAGTGCTCCAACAGTGTTCAGAAATGTGAGAAAGGCTTCTTGTTTCTCCCCTCTGTTCCTTATTATCAAATCAGGAGAATTAAAAAAAAAATCAGCTCAAATCAGATTATGGGCTGATCTTAAATATAAAACAAAAGAAACAAGAAATCCCCTTTGTAGGCAAGGAGCTCCTCCTGAGACTTGTAAGTAGTCGAAGGGGGGGAGGGGGAGAGGCACGAATGGCTGTGTTGGTAGTGTGCTTGCTTTGAGAGCGTGAGCACCTAAGAAGCCAGGTCAAAAAGCCAGGTGCCTGTAATGCCAGCACCAGGGAAGGAGGGACAGGGGAACCCCTGGGGCTTGCTGGCCGGATAGCCTAGTAGAATCAATGAGTTCCAGACTCAGTGAGAGGCCTTGTCTCAAATTCTTATTTTTTAGTTGGAGAGCAATCGAGGAAGTGTGTCAACTTGATAGAAGCTAGGATTGTTTGGGGGAAAGGAAACCTCAGTGGAGACAATGCCTCTGAGACTCTGAGACTGTGCAGTAGCAAGTCTGTGTGGGCATTTTCCTGGTTAGTGACTGGTGTGCACAGGCGGTCACCGCAGCCCACTGTGATAATGCCGCTCCTTGGGTTGTATAGGAAAGCAAGCTGAGCAAGCCGTGGGGAGTAAGACAGTAAGCAGCACCCTGTCACGCCTCTGCTTTTAGTTCCTGCCTCCAGGTTCCTGCTCTGATTTCCCTCAGAGATGGAGTGTGACCTGGGAGTTGAAAGATGAAATAAACCATTTCCTTCTTAAGGTAGTTTTGATTGTGGTGTTTATGACAGCAACATATTTTGTTTTGAGTGGGGATCTGACCTTTATTGAGTTTATCCCCCATAGTGGAAATAATGTTGGTACAAAACCAAATTTTTGTTACTATAACTGTTAGCATTCTGTCTAAACTCTACCCCCACAGTTACATGGCAACAGCCAGGTAGGCCTGGCCCACTATAAAAGGGGATGCTTGCCCCCTCCTCTCTCTCTTGCACTCTTGCTCTCTTGATCCCTCTGTTCTCACCCTTTCCCCTTTCCCTTCCCCCTCTCTCCATGTGCTCATGGCCAGCCTCAACTTCTCTACTCTCTCCCTCTCTCTACCTTTCTCTGCCTCTACTACCTTCTTAACTCCCCTCCCCATGCCCTGAATAAACTCTATTCTATACTATACTGTCATGTGGCTGGTCCCTCAGGGGGATGGGATGCCTCTGCTTGGGCTCATTGAGACATCCCCTTCCCCTATACCTCACCACACACCCATAGAACATATTCTATATCTCTTTTATCTTTTTATAAGCACATCAATAACTTTTGCATCACAATTAACAATCCAAGCAGTTAAAAAAAGAAAACCAGTCAACTCAATCAAAACCCGCTACTTCAGAATCAATAGCTTCTTTGAAAGCCACAGGAACACTTAAATATGGTTAAGACTCAAATGAAGAAATTCGGTTGGTTGGAAGGTTAATTAAGCCTCCATCTTGCCCAAATAGAATTACAAAAAGGCAAAATTGTGTTTTTCACAGAGATGCAGTCCACTGGAATCACCAATGCTGGATAACTGTTAAGAATAGAGTCCTATAGCCGGGCGGTGGTGGCGCACGCCTTTAGTCCCAGCACTTGGGAGGCAGAGGCAGTTGGATTTCTGAGTTCAAGAGTTTGAGGCCAGCCTGGTCTACAGAGTGAGTTCTAGGACAGCCAGGGCTACACAGAGAAACCCTGTCTCAAAAACACCAAAAAAAAAAAAATAGAGTCCTGAGGTAATAAGGAATCTAGACATCCTTAGACAGTCTGCTGTTGTCCTTCCTTCACAATCAGTGATTTGTGGATGTGTGGGATGATACCACCCCTCTCCCTGAAATTGAAGCCTTGATCAGAGAGTCCAATTCTTCACGTCCTGTGTATCAAGTTGCAAGTGACGGGAGTAATACGATTTGCCTTTACGTTGTTGATACATTTCCTGCCAACTCAAGTACCTCTGCAGTGAGGTACTCTAGGATGGTTGCGTTGTACATAGCATTGGTCATGCCCACATGGACGAGCTGGTTGTCCTAGATTTTTGGCATTGATGAATATAGCCCACCGGGTTGCTGCGAGCAGGAAACTGCCTTTGTCCTTCCTGGAGTCCTTTCCAGTCTTACCACCAGCCATCTCGAACTGCGCTGAAACTCAGACAAGTGAGGAAGAGAAGAACCAGGTTGACTCAGCGAGATCCCCGCACCAACCCCTCCGTCGTATCTCAATTCAAACTCTATGACAGCAATATTCAAAGAGGAAGACAACCAACATTTGTCTCTGGCTTCCACATACATACATTTACTTCATACTGGCTGGCTCATGTGTACACACACACAGGTTTGGTGTTATGAGCCATTTAGGACACATGGCTAGGGAATTGAGGGGTGTGCCATGCCTGGTGACACTGCACACCTTGTTGATGTCACAGCACTGAAGAGGGACAGCAATAATCTCTCTAGTGTCCATCAAGGAAACGGAGGTCCTCAATGTCAAGTGTCCAAGGACAACAGTTTCCAGAGCAGAAGAATCACCAGGCCTGACCCAAATTGTGTTGGTGGCTTCATCTTCTGCCTGAGTCGTTGTCACACAGAGTGAGAAACACAGGGCACCCAGGGTAAGGAACCAGGGCTAGGAGGGACAGGTGGAAGAGGACAGGGATGCTGGTAATTGACTTGGACCAGACAGCCTCTGTCACTAGTGACAAGACGGTCCTGGCACCCAAGGACGTGTCCTGCTCTCCAGATTCCCATTTGTCACCTCTTATAGAGCAGGGTGGAGCCCAGCCACTGCATATGTGACAGTCTTCAGCATGGCTTAGGCTTAATGTTCTGCTAGCACCATGAGGTGTGTCCAACCTTCAGCCTGTGGCCTGACGCAGGAAAACAGGGATATTTTAGCAACCCTGAGCTTCACTTAATTTGAACTACACACATAGGCTTTTCCCCTATGTCATTTGATACTAGGGATGCCCGCCTGGATTGAACATACGCTTCCCCTTCTCTAAATAAAGTGGTTGTTATACCCCCAACAAACCCCAGGAATGCCTAGAAACTTTTCAGCAACTCTTATTTGTGACCAGACATGTGTGGACACAGCCAGGCTTGGTTTTAGGTGCACATATAAGCAGGCAACTTGGGCTACCTGAGCAACAGTTTAGGGGAAAACTCTTACCTGCCATCTTACAACTGTGCATACAGAGGTATAGATACAATTCAAAAGGATGAGAGATGCTTCAGTGGTTAAAAGCACTGGCTGCTCTTCCAGACGACTCTCTGAGGGTCCTCTGATTTCTAGCACCCACATGGCAGCTAACAACTACCTGTAGCTCCAGTTTCAGAGAGGTCAGTCACCCTCTTCTGGCTTCCACAGGCACCAGGCATGTATGTGGTGCACAGACATACATACAGGTAAAGCATCCACACATGTAAAATAAAAAAACATAAAAAAAAAATCAGGCGTGCCATGAGAAAGGACGTGCACAGTGAACAAAGGCTTATTTACTCAAGCCTGTCAATCAAAATAGAAAAGCACTTACGACCCACCCCTAGCAACCAACTCCTCCTCCTGGACCCACTGACGGAAGTGAGGGTGGTAACCGGGTGTTTCTGAGCACATCTTCTGGGGCCAGCTACTCCTGTGAAGTGTCCACACTGCCCTTTCTCATTGCTTCTGAATAAATCCTTTGCTAGTTAACTACTTGGTACTACTTCTGTTAAATTCTTTGACTAAGACACCAAGAACTTGGAAACAACAGTCAAGCCAGAGACCACTAGTAGCAGGTTACACATACAGTCAACACTAGCTAAGATGTGTCTCCAAAATTGTAAGCTTAAAACACTGTGTGTATGTGTATCTGTGTGTAACTGGACTATGTGGTCTTCAAGGGTGAACTTTGTAGACAGTGATGTCGTGTCACAGGATCAAAAGGTTGGACATGAGTGCTAGATGATCTGGAACTGATAGTAGTAATGAGAATTATTTTTATTATCTCGTAACTAGGAATAACAATAAATTTAGGTATAAACTATTTATGCTTACGGCTCTTTTGCACCTATAAAACCCAAAGCAAACTTCAATGAGAAGCAAGGGGAAGCACATAGGCATAACAACTTAATAAACAACATTATTATGATGGGATTTATGATGAGGCTGTACTGACAGTTATCACTCCCCATGCCCTAATCATGGAAAGATGCAGCCTCGGGCCCAGCTCTATCTCTATGTCTGTATTTTTATTTAAAAAAATACCCATGGGAATCCCACTGATGATGGCAACTTTTTTTTCTTATAAAGGACAGCAATTAGGTCTGGCTTACAAGTTTAGAAGTTCAGTTCAGTATCATCAAGGCAGGAACATAGCAGAATCCAGGCAGGCATGGTACAGGAGGAGCTAAGAGTTCTACATTTTCATCTGAAGGCTGCTAGTGGAAGATTGACTTCCAGGCACCTAGGAAGTGGGTCTGATAGCCTACACCCACAGTGACACACCTACTCCAACAAGGCCACACCTACTCCAACAGGGCCACACCTTCTAATAGTGCCACTCCCTGGGCAGAGCATATGCAAACCATCACATTCCACGCCCTGGCCCCCATAGGCTTGTTCAGACATGAGTTTATGGGGGTCATACCTGAACATAGCATAATGAAAAATACATTTAGTCCAACTTCAAAATACCCCTAGTCTACAGCAATCCCAACAGTGTTAAAAGTTCAAAGTTCAGGTCTCTTCTGAGATTCCTTCAATAACTTAACTATAATCCCCAAAGCAAGACAGGAAGCCAACTGGGCAAACTCCTAACTCTGCATCTCTGTCTGATGCCAAAGCAGTCTTCAGATCTCCATCTCCTTTTCATCTTTGTTGACTGCAACAAACTTCATTCACCTGGGCTGTTTCCACTCCCTGTTAGCAGCTTTTCTTAGCAGATAGACCATGGTCCTGGCATCTCAAACATCTTGGGGTCTCCAAGGCAACTTCAGTGTTACAGCTTCTTGTTTCAATGTCTGGGATCCATATATGATCCTCTGGGCTCCTCTAAAGGGCTGGCGTCACTTCTCCAGCTTTGCTTTCTGTAGCACTCTAAGCTCAGGTTGATCCATTGCTGATGCTGTTCTTGGTGATCATCCCATGGTACTGGCATCTGCAATACACTGGGGTCTTCTGCTGCAAGTAGGCTTCACCAATAGCCTCTCATAAGCTCTTGTCATGGTGCCAAGCCTCGATTCCTTTGCATGACCCCTTCAGTCCTGGGCTGTCAACTGCAACTGGGCTGCACCTTCACCAATGGCCTTAAATGGCCTCTCATGGTGCCAAGCCTCAGGTGTTCTTCATGATGCCTTCATGCCTTCAAAACCAGTACCACCTGGGTGACTCTTACACATTACCAAGTCCAGCTGCAGCACAAGGTACAACCTTGGCTATCTCTAGAACACAGCTTCTTTGTGCTCTCAGGAAACACTTCCCAGAAGATTTCACCTCAGTGATGCTGGTCTCTTCTTAATCACCACTAATGTTTTAGCTTCAGCTAACCAGCAACATTGTCCCAGTATTCCCTTCTATTTTTCACTCTAAATCCAGAGCCACATGGCTGAAGCTGCCGTGTTCTGCTGATTACTGGGGCTGAA
>NW_021604712.1:1941818-1953523 GCF_004785775.1 Grammomys surdaster | reverse complement strand
CTATTACCAGCTTTCTGTTTTCTGACTTCCTCCCTCTCTGACTAAGCTTGGCTTTCCTGGAACTTGCTCTGTAGACTGACACTGAACTTAGAGATCTGCGTGGCTGTCTCCTATAATGCTGGGATTAAAGGCATATACCATCATGCCTGGATTTAATCGTTTCTTCACACAGAACCTTCTTTGTCCCAGGCTGGCCTTGAATTTAGAGATCTGTTTGGCTTTGTCTCCTGGGATTAAAGGTGTGTACCACCATGCCCGGATCTAAATTTAGCTGGGTAGGACTTTGCCCCTAAATCCCTTAATCCGTTATCTCCTAGAGCATAGGATTCCGTTTTATTTCACTTCCTGGTGCCCCTTTAATACTTGAACCACATATTTGATATTTTTCCTTTCTAAGCTTGCTACACTTGTTCAAAACACTCTTCATGAGACTTAACCAGAGAACAAAGTCTCGGTTGGGCTTTTTTTGAGACTTCCTTTGTCAATGCAATTAATATAAATCTATTTACCTTAGACTCAGGTAGACTCTTCAGACAAGAGCACAAAGCAGCCATATTCTTCACTAAAATCCCACAGAAACAGTCTCTAGGCCACATTCTGAAATCCTTCTCCACGGAAACCTCTTGGGCCAGGTCTGTACAGTTCAAATCAAATCATATTCAGCGACAAAGTCTTCCATATTCCTACTGGGATGGTCCATTAAGCCCAACTTAATGCACTCCACTGCTTTCCAAAGTCCCCAAATCCACATTCCTCCAAACAAAAGCATGGTCAGACCTATCACAGCAATACCCCAGTCCCTGGTACCAACTTCTGTCTTAGGGTTGTACTGCCGTGAACAGATACCATGACCAAGGCAAGTCTTATAAAGGACAACATTTATTGGGGCTGGCTTACAGGTTCAGAGGTTCAGTTCAGTATCATCAAGGCAGTAGCATGGCAGAATCTAGGCAGGCATGGTGCAGAAGCTGAGAGTTCTACATCTTCATCTGAAGGCTTCCAGTGGAAGACTGATTTCCAGGCACCTAGGAAATGGGTCTCCATGATAGCCACTTTTATTTGGCGACTCAACACATTGCCTGGGAGGGGAATCTCAATGAGGAACTGTCTGGATTAGGTTGGCCTGTGGGCATGCCCATGAGGGATTTTCTTAATCGGGCTAATTGAGGTATGAAGAGCTATCCTAAGTGTAGGTGGCACCATTCTACGGGCTGGACCTTGACTTGAATGAAAAGGAGAAAGCTGAACAGAGCATGCATGAATTTATTGCTCTCGACTGTGCTGTGGATGTGATGTGACCAGCTGCTTCAACTTCCTGCCATTTTGACTCCCCTGCACCAGTGGACTTCAACATGAGCTTGTGAGCCAAGAAACTTTTTCCTATTAAGTTGCTTCTGTTAGAGTATTTTATCATAGCAACAGGAAAAGAAGCCATGGCACCGCCCCTTCTCCTAAGGATGAACCACAAAGGGTATTGATAATGCCAAGGCTGTATTTGTAAATGACGCAAGTCTGGACACTAAACAATTTCTAATTATTGATTTTAATGAGGTGTCACTTGGTAAATTAGTTGTGTGCTCGCATTCCCTTAAATATATTGCTAATATTATAGCCTTATTAAAATCTACTTGAAACAGAGCCACTCTGCTTTCTAAAATGTGAAAGGAAAAATGCCCTAAATGAGTACTTACTACTCATCCCTAACGAACTGCAGAAAACTGTTCTGCGTAGATGGGACGCACATAGCATCTGCAGCTAGTTTGACACTAACCACTACTCCATTTCAAATGTGTTTTGCTTTCCTTCCCTTGTGTCTTGGTGGGGAGATACTTTCTTCCCTTCTTGGTCCTATGGGTACTATTCCAGAATCTATACATTCACGGTTTCACTTTTTCAGAAACAAGTATAAGCTCTCAAATCTTACAGGGGGTCTCTAACAAAAGGGTAGCCAGATATTGTACAACATCCACTGTCAGGTTCAAAGGAAATTCCAAGTCTCCAAATCCCAAAAGGCTGTCCAAATATCCAGAGATGAGAACAACCTGGATTATAGGAGGCTTTCTGGTTGTTAGATAAAAGCCAGTGTTCCTTAGGAATTTGTGACATTGGTTCCCAACTACCAAAAGGAGTCATTCCTCTTACCTCTGGCAGAAGGGACATATGGCTTCTTGTGGTGTCCATTAACACATCAAAGCTCATGCTGGCTTCCAGGCTCCCTTAGTATCACAAGTCACTGTTACACATTTCAAAGTCCATGTTAGTGTCTTATCCCTTCTCACCCTTCCCCCACCCTAAATTCCCTCCAGCTCACTGGTCCCCTCTCACTAGCTACTCTTCTCCTTATAACTCTGCTGTTCTCGCTGTTTCCCCTCCAGCTCTCTCTCTCTTTGCTTCTGCTTCTCTTTCTATGGCTTATTTTATTTATTTATTTATTTTTATTTTCTACCTAACAAACTTTTGCTATTTCCCCCTGTTTCATTGATAGCCCTAGCTGGGTCCAATCTTCTGGCCATGTTTCGTCTAATTCTTTCTCTCTTTGCTCTGGATTCTTCCAGATGCCTCTGGATGCTCTCTCTCTCTCATGTGCACAAAAAACACCCCTTTCCAGGCAATTTGTGGGGCTCTCCTTTAA
Organism: Grammomys surdaster; assembly: GCF_004785775.1. NCBI lineage: Eukaryota > Metazoa > Chordata > Mammalia > Rodentia > Muridae > Grammomys > Grammomys surdaster. The sequence continues at coordinate 1,950,891 of NW_021604712.1, read as the reverse complement.
TCCCAGCACTCTGGAGGCAGAGGCAGGCAGATCTCTGGGTTTAAGGCCAGCCTAGTCTACAGAGTGTCCAGAATGCCAGGGCTACACAGACAAATTCTATCTCAAAAATGAATAAACAACAAACAACTCCCCCAAACCCTTAAGAACAAAAATCAAAACAAAACAACAAAACAAAACAAAAAGCCTTTCCCCTTAACCATACACGGGGAGTCATGCCATCAGTTTACACACCCACATTTTATTTTAGGGTTCTTTGTATATGTGTGTGTTGCATACATCTATAGCATGTATGTCATGCATGTACATACACATGTGTGGGTGGTTATGGCCTTGTGTGTGCAAATGCAAAGGCCAGGAGGACATTGGGTGTCTTCTCTGTCTTAATCCCTTGGGAATCTTTTATTGAACTGTATGTAAGCTTGACATTTTCGCTAGGCTGCTTGGCCAGTAAGCTTATAGGCTCTACCTGAGTCTGCCTTCCAGTGCTCCTGGGCTCACACGCATGTGTAGCCATGCCTAACTTTTGACACAGATATTGGGGATTCAAACCAGGGTCTGTGTGATTGTGCACCTCTCAATTACCCAAGCTTAGGAAGAAAGCCATCTCCACAATCAGCCCTCCCCTACATGAGACAGGGAACTCACTATATAGCCCAGACTAGCCTTGAACTCAAAGCAATTCTCCTGCCTCAGCCTTGCAAGTGCTGGAATTATAGGCATGTGCCACCATAATATTTAAAAATTATTATAATTACATAATATAATAATTATAATATTTTAAAAAAGCCTAAGCATGTAAACAAAATCCTTGTACAGAAGTGAGATTCTCTGAGAACACTAGGTGTCCGTGCACCCTAACTTGAGGACTGGCTGATCCAGTGAAGTGACCTCTAACATTTCCCTCCGTATATTAAACCATGAAACTCCTGATCAGTGAGAGCCAGGTGTTAAGGTTGCTGGAGATGGAGGTTTGGAGGAGGAATGGTTAAGTGGAGAGGCAATTTTGCTCTCTCAGGTGCACCGAGAATTCTCCAGCTCTCGCCTCCAAGACAAACACTAAAAGGAGAGGTAGGGGACTTCAACACATTAATGTTGACAACAGCTAGATTTGTGATAACTACTTGGAAAGACCACAATTAAGACGGAAAGAGCAACAAACCCAGTGCCCAGAGGCAGAAGTTCTCAACCTGGTTGCCTATTAGAGTCACCAGGGGAGCTATTGAAGTGTGCAGATGCACAGCTCCATCAAGGAGGATTTGAATTAATTGGTCTGGGGTTGGGCATCAGGGTTTGTAAAAGCTCCCCAGGGAATTCTAATGTGTAACCTAGGTGGTCCACTCCTGCCCAAGAGATGCCGTTTCTGTGGCATAATTACATTTAAGAGACCTAAATTAATTTATTTATGGAAGAGAGAGGAGAGAAGGGACCCAACCTCAATTGCATGTTCTGTGCTAACTGTATGGAAGTAAAATTCACTGAAAGCTTGCTAGATGCCAAGCACTACGGTAACTACCGTCCCTGTGTTTGTTCTCCACTAAGGCTCGTCTTAACTGATTTGCTTCCATTCTATAAAGGAGGAAACAGAGGCTTACTGACTGCCAGATGCTTACCTTGAATTATTTGGAAGATAAATAAATAAATGCATAAATGAAGGTTGCCCAGGATGATAGAGCTGGGGGATTGGCTATGAATCATGACCCCAGCCCTCCTGTGGCAGTAGAGTCAGCAAATCTCCATTGAGTATGCACTACACAGATGTGCTGCCTCACAGCATCTGAGAGGTGAGGGTGCCCGAGGCGGAGTTCCTACTTGCCAGTCTTATCAGGTAAATGCTAATTCTAAAGAAACATGACGATACTAGTAGGTTATCCCATTTGCCTGGAATCATTTTTTTTTTTTTTTAGGATTTTTTTTTATTGTTTGAGAATTTCATTCGTGTATATAGTGTGTTCTGATCAAGTCCATTCTCCAGTCTCTCTCCTCCATTTTTTCTCCTACCCATGACTACTCCCTTCCATATATATATATATATATATATATATATATATATATATATATATAATTTATTTTTTGATCTTTAGCTGCATGTGTGTCTGTGTGAGAGTGGCAGAAACCCTGGAACTGGAATTACAAACAGATGTGAACTGCCATGTAGGTGCTGGGAATTGAACCTGGGTCCTCTGGAAGAGCAGCCAGTGCTTATAACCACTGAGCCATCTCTCCAGCTCAAGTTATTTCTAAACCCACTGAGTCCACTTAGTGGTGTCAGTATGTACATGGATGAGTGTAGGACCATCTCCTGCAGCACAGGTAGCCTCCCGGGGCAACAACCTTGAAGAACGCTGACTCAGCTCCGTCTAGCAGCCATTCACGGCCAATACTCTTTAGCTCCACGTGGAACATCTTGACCGCTTCCGTCTCCCATGCTGCGATCTTGTCTGGCTTGATCTTGCACAAGTCTTGTGCGTGCGTTTTACAGCCACTGTGACTTCGTACAGCAATTGCCCTGTTGTGTTCAGAGAGCAGTTTTACTGTGATCATCGGCTTCTCGCTTTTAATGTTCTGATTCCTCCTTTGTGATGATCTCTGAGCCTCGCGGAGGACTACGTAGCATATAGAGGTCCGTTTTAGGGCTGGCATTCCACAGCCTCTTATTCTCCGCATGTTGACCAGTCATGAGTCTCCGTGTCAATCTGCTGCAAACAGTAGCTTCTCTGATGAGGACTGAAAGCTGTGCTAATCTTTAGGCATTATGATGTCATTAGGGGCTGGTTTGATGCTATGTCCATTTGGTAGAATAAGAGCAGTAAGTTCTACTTTAGGGCCCACAATCTACCTAATCATGAGTCTCTGTCCCTATTAACAGTGCAAGGCATGGATTCCATTCTGTGGGGTGGGCGTTAGATCCAATCAGAAAGCAAGTGGTTATCCCATAACATGTAACTGTGCCAGTGCATCCATCAATGAAGATTTGAATTAATTGGTCTGGGTTGGGCATCAGGATTTGATATACCCATTATTGCACCAATGGGTGTATCTTACAAGGGTGCTTGTGACTGTATCTGATAGCGTTCCCAGCTGAGTAAGGTTGATAATTACTTTGCTTACTAATTTACCTCTCAGCACTATGAAATTAGTCAGTAGCAATAGTAATAAAATGACTCTTAATGGCATCCTGCTATACTCAGGGAGCAGAGCGTCACTCAGTCTGCTGCTTCTTATACGAGATGCTATTACAGAGTTCCGCTAATTCACTGGAGTATTGAATTGTGACATCCCAGTGCCTCCTTGTTTCATCATAAGGCCTCATTGTGACATTTGAATGTTCCGTGGCACCCTCACAATGTTAAAGTGCGCTCTCACAACGTTCAGTTGTGACAACACAGTGATGAGTTGTGACACCGCATGGCTCCCCGGTGTCATTACAAACTGCTTTGCGGCATCGCAGTGTTCTACTGTGAAATCACGGTGTCGAATTGAGGTATCACCATGCTGAATTGTGACAACATAATGCGAAATTGTGACATCATAATGCAAAATTGTGACATCACAACATTCCCTTGTGCCATCACATTGAGATGCTGTGATATCTTAGTACAATAACATGACATCACAATATCGCACTGTGAAGTCATAATGCTCCTCTGTGCCATCTCAATTCTGAACTGTGATATCACAGTGCTGACTTGTGACATCAAAATGATGTAATGTGCCACCATAATGCCTTATTGTGACATGACAGTGCTCTTTGTGCTATGGTCATTATGACATCACAAATTCCATTTTAACATCATATAGCTCCATTGTACCACAATGCTGAATCATGCTGTCACAGTACTTCTGTTTGTCATCATAATGATAAGTTATGACATCACAGTGTAGCATTGTGCCACCTCAGTGGTGTATTATGAGATCACCATGTTGCATCGTGTAGTCATAATTGTGACAATGCCCTGTTGTACCATCACAATATTGAATGGTGACGTCACAGTGTTGCGTTATGCTATCACATTCCTTCGTTGTGCCGCCAGAATGCTGAACTGTGACATCATAATACTGCGCTATACTATCACAATGCCCTACTGTGCCAAAACAATACCCTTTGTATCATCGCAATGTAGACTGGGAGATTACAATGCAGAAGCTTGTTGCAACCAGGAATGCCTGAAGAAGGTCTAGGGGTAAAATGAAAGAGTCACTTGAAAGAAAGCCATGGTTGAAGTTATAGGGAGCAGGGCAGAGTGAGAGAGTCTAGGCAGGAACTCCTGAGGACCGAGATAAAGCCCCAGAGGAAGGTATTCCACAGCCCAGATGGAGAGGTCGTAGGAGAAGGTGGAAAAGTCCAGAGAAAGCTATTCTAGTAATCAGGGGCCAAGAAGGCTTCCTGGCAAGAGGCATGGTATCTTCAAATGCCACCTAAAGATTTAGGGAAGGAAAGGGCAGAAATGTTGACAGCAAGGTAGAAGACATACGAAGTTGGAGTGGAGATTTTTTATTAAAATAATCAAATTCAGTTGAAAACGGAGAGAGCTGAGGTCATCTCTGGAACGAAACAGATGAGGAGAGGAGGTGGATACAATATAGAGTGAAAGTTTGAGTGGGGGGCTGGTCTGTAGCAGGGTGATGTGCTCCCAAGGGCAGAAGGGAACAAGAAAAACTGTGCAGAAATGCTGGGCAGTGCTTTTTAGGTAGTCAATGGCTCCTGCCTGAGGCCTGAATGCACTTGTGGTGGGCTCCAGCTTTGAGATTCACACTGTGGGCAATGGGAGAAAGTTACTTACCAGGGCTATCTCAGTCTATCTTTTCCACGTCCCCTCTGTCCTTCCAGGGCCTAAGCGCTGCTTGGGAATTAAGCACGAATCCATGCAATCTCGTAGTCTAGTTTGGGCCTTGGCTGACAGGCTGCTGCTGCGTGGGAGCCACAGCTGAAAGGAGGATGGAGATGTTTCTCTACCTGGGGTGACTTCCACTTGGAACCTGGAGCATAGACACGACAGCTGGTGCATTTACGTGGGCAAGTTGGGGTCGGAGCTGCTGTCAGTGTTAATTAAACACCGAGCCATCTGGAGGATGAACTGCCCTGCTCCTCACCCTCAGCTTTCCTGGGGGGCGGGGAAGCAGGCTGCAGCCTAATTCTGCCCAGCTGGTCCTCGCCTCTCCCTCGGAAACAACTTTGATGTGTGTGAGAAAAAACGCCCGAGCTGTGAAAGGAGCTGTGGACAGATGGTGTGCCCCTCACTCAGAGCCCCGGCCCTCCCTGGGTTGTGAACCTCAGGACTTTGTGCCCCGTGGAAGTCCCCTGAAGAGCCGCCCAGTGGGTGGCAGCCATGGCTGTGGCTCCGTTGGCCAGGAAGGCTCTTCTTAGCCAACATTATGTCAACACCAGCTGTCTGCAGCTCTCCTAGGAGACACTTGAGAAACTGAAAGAAATAGTTCTCTTTGGCCAGAGCTGGCTGTTTCCGTGGTTTGACAATACTAACCAGATGTAAAGTGGACCAATGGAAAAGAGGCAGGGGAACGGGGGTGGGGGTGGGGCGGGCCACAGAAGGCTCCATGGCAAACTCCTGCCCAACCCCAGCAAGTTGGGCCCCCATACTCTAATCCTTAAAATGGAACAAAAATGGAGACTTGATAGCCTTCTAGGGTTGTAAGTTTGAGTAACAAAGAGTTGTGCACAAATTCCAGTTCCGTTCTGTTTGATTTTGTTTTGTTTTGAATTTTGTTTTTTTTGTTTTGATTTTGTTTTGTTTTGGAGTCCTAGCTGGCTTACAATGGATGGGTGATCCTCCTGCCTCACCTAAGTCTCCCACATGCTGGGATTGCAGGCATGTGCCAGCATTCAGCTCAGCTCAGGGTTTTTGTTTTGTTTGTTTGTTTTGTGAGACAGGGTTTCTGTGAGACTCCCCCTGTCCTGGAACTCACTCTGTAGACCAGGCTGGCCTTGAATTCAGAGATCTACCTGCCTCTGCCTCCCAAGTGCTGATATTAAAGGTTTATGCCACCATGCCTGGCTACTTTTTTTTTAAAATACAATCCTTTGGAAGATAAATTTTAGGAACAGATGAAATAATAAAGCAAATTTTAAGTGCAATGATACCAACTTTGTTTTGTTTTTAGATTTATTTATTTATTTATTTTACTTATGAGTACACTGTAACTGTCTTCAGACACACCAGAAAAGGGCATCCAATCTCATTAGGGATGGTTGTGAGCCACCATGTGGTTGCTGGGATTTGAACTCAGGACCTCTGGAAGAGCAGTCAGTGCTCTTAACCACTGAGCCATCTCTCCAGCCCGATACCAACTTTGTAGAAGTCTAAAATGCTGTTCACAGTTCTGACAGATCTGTTGGTTTAAATAGTTCCGAGGCTGGAGAGATGGCTAGGCTCTTAAAAGCACAGGTTGCTTTTTTGACAGGTCCTGGGTTTGATTCCCAGCACCCACATGGAGGCTTACAACTGTCTATGACTCCAGTTTCAGGAGATCCAGTGCCCTCTTCTGGCCTCTGCAAGCATTGAATGTACATGGTGCACAGATACACATGAAGACAAAGCACATGAATAAATAAAATAATAACAATAAAATAGTCATGCCTCTGATTTGACAGAGCACCATAACTTGCTTCTCCTTTTCAAGGTGGTGTGAACAGAAGCCAGGCCATTGGCACATTAGACAAGAACTCTGTCACCGTTCTTGTCTATATCTTTAGTCCTTGGTTTTTTGAGACAGGATCATGCTTGCATTCGCAGACTGGCCTTTGAACTTGCAATATGGCCTTATGCTAGCTTCAGACATGCTATCTTCCTGCTTCAGCTTCCCCAGTGCTGATATTACAGGTAATGTTAACATTCCTGACCCAAACCCAATTTTCTGAACAGACAACACATATTGTTAAATGTTTCCATCATATAAAACAGTACTGTTACCATTCTCTCTCCTGTCCTTGTCCCAGGAGCCCACATTCTCTCTGCTTTGTACGGTGACAAGATAGGCCTGGTTTGCCTGAGATTTTTCTGACCTCCATGGAAGCATGTTGTCCTGGGAAGAGTCACCAACATGTTTTAATATATTTTGACAAACACACTTCCTTTTTTTTTTTTTTTTTTTGGTCTTTTGAGACAGGGTTTCTTTGTGTAGCCCTGGCTGTCCTGGAATTCACTCTGTAGACCAGGCTGGCCTCGAACTCAGAAATCTGCCTGCCTCTGCCTCCTAAGTGCTGGGATTAAAGGCGTGCATCACCACTGCCCGGTGACAAACACTTCTTGATGTTTTACAAGTCATTCTCGAGTCACATGAAAAATTCTTGTTTAAAAGCCAGCGCATGATACTGGGCGGGAAGGGGAAATCCACAAGTATCACGGTAACTTCCGGTACCCAGAGTCATTCTTCCTGTGCAGGGGGATGTTGCGGGTCAGGCTTGGGAAACAGACTTAGGGGAACATCAACAACCTGTGGCCTCATTTCCCTTGGCTGGGTTGGACCAGAGACTCTGTTATCTTTTGTTTATAATTTATGGAGTTAAAACTATTGTTGTATTTTGGGCTTAGCTTTCATAAATATACCTAATTGCCATACCTTTTCAGATTTTCATGCGCAAAGGTAACCTATTTGGGAAAGCCCCGTTTCAGAGAAAACATAACATAGCGTCTATCAGGTGCCAAGGAGGAAAGGAGATTCAAAGCCTTTTCCAGGGTAAAAATAGACCTGGAACAAGGCATATTTTCAATACAGGACTTTCGCAAACTGCAAACTGGCACGTTATTATTTCATGAATAAGGCACTGACATTTCTTTTAAACATTCTAGCCTTGGGCTATTTTACTTTAGTGAAGAAAAAGATGAATTATTTATAAAAACCGACATGAATATCATATGATAATCCTCTCATTGCTAGCAGGGAGTAAAATGAGCTGCAGCTGGTGCCCTGTCGGCTCCCCAGACCAGGAGATCATAAGCCAGAGCAGGCTGGGCCCCATCCTCCTGTGTGTGTCCTGTCCTTCAGATGCGGCCAATTCTGAGATGTGACTCAATCTTCTCTGGAGAGGGAGGGCAGTCCATTGTCGCCACCTCTCATCACTAACTAAAAAATTATTTTTGTGTGTCTATAGTGTGTGTGTGTGTGTGCACACGTGTGCCATAGCATGTGTGTAGATGTTTTAGGCTAACTATGGAATAATGAAGGTGAGGCCTCTATCCACCTTTATGTGTGTTCTGGAAACTCCTTTGAATTTCTTCCTTCCTTCCCTCCCTCTTTCCCTTCTTCTGTCCTTCCTTTCTTCTTCCCTCACCCATTTTTTTCTCCATTTTTTTTTGAGACAGGGACTCTTTGAACAAATTACTCTTCTCTTATATATTATACCCCTCCCTCCTCTCATTCCAGTCCCTCCCCAACCCCAGATTCTCTCCGCCTCCATTTCCCTTCAGAAAAGGGCAGGCCTCCCAGGGATATCAAACAAACATGGCAAGCGTATCAAGTTACAATAAGACTAGGCACCTCCCTCCTATTAAGGCTGGGTGAGGCAACCCAGTAGGAGGAAAGGGTCCCAAAAGCAGGCAACAGAGCCAGAGCCATGTTAGGATTCTGATCTGCCCCTGATCCTGCTGTTAGGATTCCCACAAGAACATCAAGCTACACGATTATAACATATGTGCAGAGGACCTAGGTCAGACCCAGGCAGGCTTCCTGATTGTAGTTTCAGTTTATGTGAGCCCCTATGAGCCCTGGTTAGTTGATTCTCTTGTCCATCCTGCTGTGGTGGTTTGAATGAGAGTGGTCCCACTAAGCTCGTATGCTTAGGCCCCTGTTGGTGAACTGTTTGGAAGAAATAAGAGGTCTGTGTCCTTGTTGGAGGAGGTGTGTTGTTTGGGGTGAACTTTGAGACTTTCTACTCCAAGGCTCAGTCTCTCTCTTCTCTTCTCTTCTCTTCTCTTCTCTTCTCTTCTCTTCTCTTCTCTTCTCTTCTCTTCTCTTCTCTTCTCTTCTCTTCTCTTCTCTTCTCTTCTCTTCTCTTCTCTTCTCCTCTCCTCTCCTCTCCTCTCCTCTCCTCTCCTCTCCTCTCCTCTCCTCTCCCCTC
>NW_021604712.1:1746439-1936818 GCF_004785775.1 Grammomys surdaster | reverse complement strand
CTTCTTCTTCTTCTTCTTCTTCTTCTTCTTCTTCTTCTTCTTCTTCTTCTTCTTCATTTTTGGTCTTTTGAGACAGGGCTTCTCTGTATAGTCCTGGCTGCCCTGGAACTGACTCTGTAGACCAGGCTGGCCTAGAACTCAGAAATCCGCCTGCCTCTGCCTCCCGAATGCTGGGGTTAAAGGCGTGCGCCACCACCGCCCGGCTTGAAGTCTTATCTAGAGTTTTAATGGATCTGAACAGATCTAAAGAGAATTCTCGAAAGAAGAAACTCAAATGGGTGAGAAACTATGCTCAACAACCTTAGTTGTCAGGGAAAAACAAAAATACTTTGAGATTTCATCTGACTCCTATTGAAATGACTAAGATCAGTCATACAAGTGACAGCTCATGCTGGGGAGGAGGTGGAGTCAGGGGAACACTCACCCATCGCTGGTGGGAGTTCTGACTTGTACGATCATTATGGAAACCAGTGTGGCAGTTCTTCAGGAAGATGGGAATTGATCTACATCGAGATCCAGCTAGAGGTTATATATAGATTAAGGGACTAGTGGGGAGGCAGAGATCTCCCTAGGAAGGGGAAATAGGATAGTTATGGCTGGATGAGGGTAGGGAGGGGGACTGGAATGGCCAGATCAAATGAGGACGGGGAGGCAAGAGGGGATGAGGGAGGGAGTATGAAAAGAGAGAACTAAAATTAAGGGCCATTTGAGGGATAGTATGGAAACCTAATACAGTAGAAGCTTTCTAAAATATATACATATATGAAGGTGATCTAAATGAAATCACCAAATAACAGGAAAGACAGAGTCCCCACTGGGCATCTTTTTTCACTAAATGAATCTTTTAGTACCAGGAATGGGTTACATCTATTTGAGTTGTTATCCAAAGGGATCCCATGGAAACCTCCATGCAACCAGGCTGTTGGCAAGGCTATAGTTTGCTCTCCACAAACTGACAGCCAAACCCTATTGCTAAAGACAACACCCACACAACTCATTGTACCTGCCTAGAGCCTTCACCTCTACAGAGTAGTGTTCTTGGTTGGGGAAGGTACTCTGCACAGGAATAAAGGAGAAAGGTAAACATCAACCTAGCTACCAACTCTTAAATCTACAAGGGTGTCCTGGCTCAATACACTCAAGCGCAATGGGGCACAAAGCTTGTGGGAGTAACCAACCAATATCTGACTTAAGACCCACTTCATAAGATGGAACAAATATCTGATACCGCTTGTATGACCAAGAACCTGAGATGACAAAGCCATGGGACCCAGGGAGGAAAACCAAATACTAAAGGAACATTGCAATAAAATGATTCTTAATGACATTCTTCTATAGTCATAGATCAGTGCCTTGCTCAGCCATCATGAGAGAAGCTTCCTCCTGCAGCCAATGAGAACTAATACAGAGACCCACACAGTCAGATAATATGCAGAGAGAGAACTCAGAATGCTCAGCTCTAAATGGGACATCTCAATCAAATACCTCTCCTCTGGGCTTAAGGAACTACGTGGAAGAGGAGACTGAAAGATCGTAGCGGCAGAGGAGGGCAGGGGGATGGAGGATACCAAGGAAACAATGCTTCTACACACAGCATGACAGGACCAATGTACACATAACTCACAGAGACTGAGGCAGCATGCACAGGGCCCACTGGGTCTGCACCTGCCGGGACTCTAGGACTGACAGTAGAAATGGACACATGTCCCCATCCCTAACTCAGAATCTATCTCCAACTGATAACCACATGCAAACGAAAACTTAGCTTTTGAGTGTAGGCTGCCTGTCCAACAGGAGATTGCCAAGAGAAAATGAACTCGATGGCAGTGCTGGAAGTTCCTTCTTTCATAATAATATCATGTCAGAGCCGTTTCTTACTTTTATTTTTTTATTTCTATTGTTATTATATAGATCCTTTGTGTATATATTATGGCTTCTGGTTTTGTGTTTTTATGGGGTTTCTGAATGTGTAAACAAGTGTATCTCTATCTCTGTAAATATACATATATACATATATATATATATATATGCGTCTGTTTCTTGGGCCTTTTCTTGGGCTTTTTTTCCTTCTGTTTGTTTGTTCTATTCTGATTTGTTAGTTTTTGTTTTATATTGTTATATTATTCATTAAAGATCTGTTTGTTTTCTAACGAGAGACAGAAAGGAGGCAGATCTGGAGGAGGTGACGTGGGAGGAACTGGGAGGAGTAGACTGAGGAGAAACCATAATCAGAATGGATTACATGAAAACTATCTTCTTTTCTTAAAATTAAAAAAAATATTTAGTTTTTCAATATATTTCAAGTACAGTTTCCCCTTACCGTACTCCTCCCAGTCCCCCCAACACTCCTCTCAGTCCCCTCCTCCCCACCTTCCCTTTCCCTCAGATCTACTCCTTCTTTGTTTCCCTTCAGAAAAGAGCAGGCCTCCCAGGGATATCAGCTGAACACAGCAAAGCAAAACACACAGTAAGAGTAGGCACAAACCCTCATATCAATGCTGGGCAAGGCAACCCAGTAGGAGGAAAAAGGTCCCAAGAGCAGACAAAAGTCAGAGTCACCCCCACTCCCGCTGTTAGGAGTCCCACAAAAGCACCAGGTTAATAACCATAACATATGCAGAGGTCCTAGCTCAGACCCATGCAGGCACGGAGAGTCTCTGTGAGCTCTGCTCAGCCCTTCTTAAAGAGTTGCTGTCTGTGGGTCATGTTCTCCTGGTATCCTCAACCCTTCTGGCTCCTATATTTCTTCCTCCCCCTCTTCCACAGGGTTCTCAAAGCTCTAAGAGGAAGGACCCTTTGGAGGTCTCCAATTTGGGCGCTCTCTTGGACTTAATGCTTGGCTGTGGGTCTCTGTATCTATTCCCATCAACTGCTGGTCATAGCCTCTTTCATGATGATTGGGCTAGGGACTGATCTGAACTGCTGGTAGTCTAAAAGCTTTCTTTCTTTCTTTCTTTCTTTCTTTCTTTCTTTCTTTCTTTCTTTCTTTGTTTCTTTGTTTCTTTCTTTGTTTCTTCCTTCCTTCCTTCCTTCCTTCCTTCCTTCCTTCCTTCCTTCCTTCCTTCCTTCCTTCTTTTTCTTCTTTTTTTTTTTGGTTTTTTAGAGACAGGGTTTCTCTGTGTAGCCCTGGCTGTCCTAGAACTCACTCTGTAGACCAGGCTGGCCTCAAACTCAGAAATCTGCCTGCCTCTGCCTCCCAAGTGCTGGGATCAAAGGCGTGCGCCACCACAGCCTGGCTTTTTTATATTTTTTTTAAGATTTATTTATTATTATGTATACAGTGTTCTGCCTACATGTATGCCTGCAGGTCAGAAGAGGGCACCAGATCACATTATAGATATTTTTGAGCCACCATATGGCTGCTGGGAATTGAACTCAGTGCTCTTAAACTCTGAGCCATCTCTCCAGCCCCTGAAATCTATTTTCAATACAAGAAAAAAAAAAACTCCACAATGATGTGATAGCTATTCTTGGTTGCCAACTGGAATACATCTAGAATGAACTAAATCCAGAAATGAGGGTCATACCTGTGAGAGATTTTTTTTTTTTTGGCTTGGTTTGAGGTGGGTGGATCCATTTCTAGTCTGGACCTCTGAGGTAGGAAGACACACATGTGCCTTTGATCCCGATCTTGGGGCAGGAAGACACACACCTTTAATCTGGATCTTGAGGTGGGAAAGCATACCTTTAGTTTGGGTCACACCTTCTACTGGAAACCTATATAAGGACATGGAAGAAGAAGGTTTTTTTCTTTTTTTTTTCCTGCTTGTCCTTGCCTTGCTAGCACATCCATTCCTTCTCTTGAATTACAGCCTATGACTGTGGGATTCCAGTGTCTACTGACATCCAGCCTCATGGACTGAACAATTTCTGGATTCTTCGACTTTCTGTTCATAGCCAGCCACTGTTAAGTTAGTTGGACTATAGTCTGTAAATCATCCTAATAAATCTGCTTTCCATATATACAGAAAGATTCATCCCATGAGTTCTGTTATGTTAAAGAACCCTGACTAATACACGTGGAAAAAAAGAAAGAAAGAAAGAAAGAAAGAGAGAGAGAGAGAGAGAGAGAGAGAGAGAGAGAGAGAGAGAGAAAGATTTCTTCCAGGAGGGAGAAAATAGCCTCATAAGATCCAGAAGGTTCACAAAATAAGACTGACTTGATTTCCTGCTCAGATTTCTCTTGATGATGGAGGACCTGGAAATATAAGATGACAAGTGGCTTCTCTTCTCCAAGTGGCTTTTGGTCAGAGTGTCTTATAGAACACGGCTCAACACTCAGCATAAATAGAGAAAACAAGCAAGCAAGCAAGCAAACAAACAAACAAACAAAACCAAAACCAGACATCCATATCACCTCCTCCACAGCTGATGGAATTTCATGGAAGGTTATGTGGCAAGAATAGAAGAGCCAGAAGAAAGGGAGGAATGTTGTGTAGCTGTGTCCTCTGAGGTGGAATAGTATCTCTTCAAGGAGGGAGGCTCAGAAACCTTAGGCAGCTTATGAAACTTAAAAAACAAAGAAAGCCGAGGTTACGAGATTCTCAGAGTTATAAAAACAATAAGCAACCTCTGGGAGAGAGAGCTCTTCTGTGAAGCTGCTTGCAACTTGGACTGGGACTGCCAAGGATACAGCTTTTCTGAGTTATTGCCCACACTGCCTTTACATTACCTGTGCTCCAATAAACTGCTTGGCTCCAGAAGTACGATGATGATATCAATTATCAACTTGATAGAGCCTAGAATCACCCAGGGAGCAAGCTTCTGAGCACATCCACAAGGAGTTTCCAGATAGGATTAGATGAGGTGAGAACAGCGATCCTAAGTGTAGGCGACACCATTCCACGGCTTTGGCCCTGAGACAGAATGAAAAAGGAGCGATTGTGCAGAACACCTCTATTCACTTCTGTTTTCTGGCTTGATACAGTGTAGCCAGCTGCCTCAGCCTCCTGCCACCACACCTTCCCCAATACAAAGAAAGGGTAACTCTGGGCTGTGAACCAAAAGAAATTTCCCCTCCCTTAAGCTGTTTCCATCAGACATCTAGTCACTATGATTTAAAAGTAATTAGCTGATGCTGAGAGTTGGCAATAGAGGTCAGAGGGGCGCCAGCCGGCAGTACAGCTGGAAGATTAAGCTCTGAGTACCGAGAGCCAGCAGTGGGGGTTGTTGGAACCAGCCTACCGCCATGATTCAATGATCTAGGTGTTGGTGTAACAGTAACTAAGGGAGAGATATGAAACCCCAGCTAGATGGGAATAGACATGAAAAGCCTCAAGTGCAGCTGGGGCTGCTAACAGGCTTCAGTTTGAGACAAAGATCAAAGCTTATCAATAGCTGATGCTCTGCTACAGAAGCCGGCTGTGAGGGTGTCAGAAACAGCTCCAGAGATGATAGCAGCAGCTCTGGGTACAAAGGTGATTGGGATGTCACCACAGCAACCAGGCTCAGACTGTCCTGCAGAGCTCTGTTGACAGCTGAGTGAATACTTCATTCCTTACCACCTCTGAGTTGGAAAGGGAAGACCAGCTGGCCTGATGCAAGCTCAGCTTTCTTCCTCTCTCCCTCCAGGTTTGAGAGCTCTTTCCAGACAGGTCCCTTTTTATACCACTCTTGCATGCACACACATTCAGTAATTGGGATCCACATTGTAGCAGGGTGTGAAGGCTTTGCACAATGAGACTCCTTAGGTATCTACCTGGTCAAAGGAGGGTGAGAAGGACAGCTACCCTCAAGGCCAGTGGGAGTCAGATTCCTGGGCTTCTCCCACGAAGGGAGCTTACAGGGGCTTTCATTGCTGAAACCCCCAAGGTTGCTCAACTTGCAATCTGTGACGGTTTATATATGCTCGGCCCAAGGAATAGCATTATTAGAAGGAGTAACCCTGTTTGAATGGGTGTGGACTTTAAGACCCTCATCCTAGCTGCCTGGAAGCTAGTATTCTGCTAGCAGGCTCCAGATGAAAACGTAGAACTCTCAGCTCCTGCACCATGCCTGCCTGGATGCTGCCATGTTCTCGTCTTGATGATAATGGACTGAACCTCGGAACCTGTAAGCCAGCCCTAATTAAATGTTGTCTTTATAAGACTTGCGTTGGTCATGGTGTCTGTTCACAGCAGAAAAACCCTAACTAAGACACAACCAAAGGCAGGGGGCTCATTCCTGCCTTAGCCTCCTCCAAGACCCTATGTTCCTGCTAAAGATGGGAATCGGTTCCTATGGCTGTTTCTTGGTCTTCATGATCCACGGTTTGGTACTATTTGGCACTCCCTTGTGTGGTGGGTGACTTGTTTTTTCATTTCAACTGTTAATTCAAAGATTAATAAGGTTCTCCTTGCTATTTGCTCTTTATTGTCTGTCCACTTAATTCATGGAGAGGACAAGACAAGAACGGTTGTTGGAGACAGCAAATTCATTGTCTCGTTGATGACCAAGAATTGAGTTCACTGGTGTAGCTAAGACTGACCAAGCGGCTCTTAGGTCTTTGGAACTGTTTTATGGATGGAAGGAATTTTGGAAGAGTTTGGAGTTGGGACTCTGATGGAAGTTCAGAAGACCAGAAAAGAAAAGCAGACAGTAGAGGCCGTGCCTGTGAGATTTCAACTGGAAAGGTGGACTCTCTTGGGAACTGGACAACATGATATTTATATCACATTCTGACAAGGATTCTGTGTCATTTTGCTCAAGTTCTGAGGATCTGAGTGAGGGTGACTTTGGAAGGAATAGAATAATTACATTTGTAGCAGTACATCGGCAGGAAACTCATTAAATCGGTGGAGGGAATTTCAAGATGACAATATTCTGGGTGGAGTATGGTTGTTGCTGGCTGCACTGAGTAAGGATTATAGTGAGTATCAGGGAAAAGTGGTGTGGAAGGATTCAAAACCAGGCAGCTTTCACAGATGGAGACTTGATGATGGGGCAGTGAGGGTATTAAAGGGTTAGCACCATTAAAGAAACTCCCAGCTGAAGCTCCCATTTCCATGACCTCAGAGCCAGCAGCCATGACTGCCCTTTCAGAGTGGCCTGTAGCCTGTAAACAAGAGACCAAGCTAAATTTTCCTTCCCTTAAGTTGCTTCTGTCAGGTAACTGGTCACAGAAATGAGCACAGTAATCAATACAGTAGCTCAGGGTGACCTTGAACTAACTATGAAGACCAGGCTCACCTCACATTTGTGATCCTCCTGCCTTTATCTCCCAAGTGCTGGATTACAAGCATGTACCACTCAGTGTAGCTGGCCTTCCACTGACCAACTTGAGTTACACTGTAGAAGTTAGGGCCAGTTCTTCCTTCCAGCCCCATTACTCCCAGAAATAAGACTCAGACACAAAATATACTTATGAATACCTTGGTCATATTGCTAAGGTTTTCTCTTATTAGATCATAATTTAAACCGTCCCATTTATTCTAATTTACATTCTGTCACGTGGCTGGTTACCTGTGCTCAGGTACCATGTGTCCATCTCATTACATCTTCCAGGGTAAATCTCTCATGCCTGGGTGTCTCCCAGAATTTGTTCTGTTCCTGATGTTCCATCTTTTTTTCTACCCTTTCCTATAGGTGATAGTTTTTTTTTTAAATTGACGGGTGATGTATCCATACAATACAGAATGTATTTTCTCTATATTACACAGCAAGACTCTATTTAGGAAACAAACCCAAAACCCAACAAGAATATTGAGGACCTCTAAGAATTGTGGTTTATGTAGGTTTACATACTAATATTGGCTGTATTCTAGTTTAAGTCTATTATCTTACCACTTGAGAGACTGAGGCAGGAGAATTTCCATGAGTTTGAGTGCAGCTCAGGCTGACAGTATTTGCAGGAAGAACTGGACTTACAGTTGAGATCCTGTCTCAACAATAAAGGAATGAAGCAAAGGGGCAAAATAGAAAAATAAATTAAAGCACAGAAGTCTTTAGAATGTTTATTAACTCATTAAAATAAGTCATTGTACCAATATAGCATTGTGGTCGTTTGAATCTGGGAACACCTCCTCCCTCCCCCTCATAGGCTCATATGTCTGAATGCTTGGTCCGTAGTTGGTGGAACTGTTTGGGAAGGATTAAGAGGTGTGGCCCTGTTGGAAGAAGTATGTCACTAGGAGTAGGATCTGAGGTTTCGAATGCTCACACAATCCCAGCTCTCTCTCTGTCTCAGGCTTGTGGTAAGTTTTCAGCTATAGTGAGAATCTTTTTTTTTTTTTTTTTTTTGGTTTGGTTTTTCGAGACAGGGTTTCTCTGTGTAGCCCTGGCGGCTGTCCTGGAACTCACTCTATAGACCAGGCTAGCCTCGAACTCTCAAACTCAGAAATCTGCCTGCCTCTGCCTCCCAAGTGCTGGGATTAAAGGCGTGCACCACCACCGCCCAGCTGTAGTGAGAATCTTGGTTTCTTTAAAAATCCACTTATGTTATGTGACTATGTTTTTGTTTTAATCCCAGGTATGGGATATGGAGTTGCTTCAGATTGTCCACAGCTGCTTACTATGATTGTCTCGTGCTCTAGAAGGGATGTGATTTCTGCCAGCTGCAGATAGTTTATGTTTGGACTTCTGGGGATTCTTGAGAGGGTATAAATGCAAGAGCCCCGAGAGGACCTGGGGCAGCTGCTGCTCCCCCTGCTGCTGCTTTTGCTATTGCTGGATTGCCTGTTTGTGTTTTTGTTGGATTGCTGATTGGGGATATTCTGACAACAGAGATAGGACTTGCCTCAAGGAACCCCTCATCACTATTCAGCAGAGAGAAAGAGGTCTAAGCCCCCTTTCTCCTCTAATCTTCTTTCTGTTCTACCTAGTGTTGGGGGTTGGAAGGTATTGGGATGGAGTAAGGGTTGGAAGGGTGGTAGATAACAGAACCCCCCCAAATAGCCCAAAAAGTATGCCAACACTCAACTGCTGCTCCTGCACCATGTCTGCTCACCTGAAGCTGTGTCCCCAGGAGGGCCTTACATTCAAACTCTGGAACTGTAGGCTCGCCCCCAGTTAAATGCTTTCTTTTACAAATTGTCCTGGACATATTGTCTCTTCATAGCAGTAGAAAAGTAACTAAGACAAATTGATGTTATCAATATCAGTAACAAATTTAAAAAATAACTACTTTCCTAAACAACAACAATAACAACAACACTACAGACAGGCATGGCTTTGATTGACATATTTTTTCTGAAAATATCTTCTTTATTGTTTGGCTTCAAGGAAAATATATTCTCATATTTGCATTTTCATTTGTCTGTTGTGATTTGCTGGTTTGAAACTAGAATAAAAAGAAAACCAGTCTTGTGTAGATACATAGTCAGAAGAGGGACAAACATTTTTCCAGTCTTTTCAGATGGTTGTGGACATTCTTCTTTGATGCTGTACAAAATGCACAAGTAGTTTTTTTAGAGGTTAGTTACAATGTAAAAAACCAAACCATGGCACAGTTTCACATTTTGATTCATCACAATCAATTTGTCTTAGGCTGGGCACAGTGTCACATGCCTTTAATATCAGCACTTGGGAGGCAGAAGTAGATGAATCTCCGTGTGTTTGAGGCCAGACTGGTCTACATAGTGAGTTCCAGGCCAGGAAAGCTACATAGTTGAGACCATTAAAAACAACCACAACAACCACAACAACCTCACAAACGAACAAACAAACAAATCAAAAACCAAAACCAAAAATCAAACACTACCACCTAATAAAAAACAAAAAGAAAAATATTTGTCTAATGGAATAGAAGACTGAAAAATAAACCCTCACAGCTACACTACAGCCACCCAGCTTTTGGCAAATGGATCAAAATCTTACCCTGGAAAATAAGACAGCCTCTTAAATCCATGGTGCTGGGAAAGTTGAGCATCCATCTGCAAAAGAATGGCATTGAAATCTTTATCTTTCCGCCTGTATACAAACCACCTCGAGGGGTCAGGGAGATGGCTTGATAGTTAGAGCACTTATGGCTCTTGCAGAGGACCCAATTTGATTCCCAGCACCCACATAGTGGCTCCCAGACACTCATAGCCCCAGTTCCATGGGAATCCAACAGGTACATACATGGTGCACATACATGTAAGCAGGAAGGACATTCATAAACACAGAAAGTAAAATAAATAAATAAATAAACAAATAAATAAATATGTCTCAGCAGTTAAAAGCACTTACCCTTGTAGAGCACCTGGGTCTAATTTCCAGCACCCACATGGTGTGGTTCACAGCCATCCATATTTGAGGGGATTAGATGCACTATTCTGATCTTTGTGGGTACCAAACATGCACATGGTGGACATCCACCCATCCATTGATGTTCCATGAGGAACATTGATCCATCCATTGATCTATCCATGAGGCAAAATGTTGACATAAAAAGAAAATGAATAGATCTAATAAAATTGTAAAAATAAGAATAGATCAAGGACTTTAACACAAAGGCCAGAACTGCAGAAAACTCTTCAAGACGTAGACATAGGCAAAGCCTTTCTCCTAATAACTCTAGCGGTGTAGTAAATAAACCGAAAAATTGACATATGGGATTACATAAAAATTAAAAGACTCCTGCACAGCCAAGAAAACAACTGAACAGACAGAACCTACAGACTGGGAGGAAATACTTGCTAGTTGTACTTCAGACAAAGGGTTAATGGCTAGCATCTATGAAGTAAAATCAAAAACATCCCCAAATCTTCCTACCAATAAAGTGGGAATAAACTGAACAGATAATTTTCAAAAAGAAGCAGCAAAATGGTCAGTAAATATCTACAATGGTGTACAACATCATCCCTCACTCTCAGGGAAATGCAAGTTTAAACTACTCTGAGACTCTGTATCACGCCAGCGAGAACAGTAACATCAAAGAAGAAAGTGGCAACAAAGAGTGCTGAGGATACGGGGAAGCTGGCCGGTGTGCATTCTTGAATTCACTATGGAAATCAGCATGGAGGTTTCCCAAACAACAACCAACGGGCCCAAACCACCACCACCACCACCACCACCACCACCACCACCACCACCATCATCACATCTAAAAATAGAAGTACCATCTGACCCAGCTATACCACTAGTGGGTACAGACCCAGAGACTCTGGTTCTATTTCTCCCCAACATCCATATTCACTGGTCTGCAATTCACAAAGTAGGAACTGGGGCTAGGTGAACATCACCTGATGAATGGGTAAAGAAAATATGGACTACGCATGCAATGGGATTTCTTAAAAAGCTTTTAAAAAATTTATTAGTCCTCTCTCTCTCTCTCTCTCTCTCTCTCTCTCTCTCTCTCTCTGTCTCTCTCTCTCTGTCTCTCTGTCTCTCTCTGTCTCTCTCTCTCTCTCTCTCTTTCTCTGTGTGTGTGTGTGTGTGTATATATACAGGCAGAGGTCAGAGAATAACTTTTGGGAACTGATTCCTTCTTTCCACTGTAGGGTTGGGTCCCCATAGGCTCATATATTTGAATGTCTGGAAGACTGTTTAGGAAGGATTAGGAGGTGTGGTCTTCCTGGAGTAGGTGTGGCCTTGTTGGAGGTGCGTCACTGGGGCTTTGAGATTTTTAAAAGCTCCTGTCAGGCCCAGTCTCTTTCTTTCTGTCACCATCTTGTGGATCAGTTGTAAGCCCTTAGCTACTGCTCCAGGGCCATGACTACCTGCCACCATGCTCCCTACCATGGCGATCATGAGCTAACTTTCCGATACTGTCACCAGGTCCCCAATTATATGCTTTCTTCTGTAAGCTGCTTTGGTCATGCTGTCTTTTCAGAGCAATAGAATAGTAAGACCCCATTGGTCGGGGCTGATGAGTGACAGAGCATTTCTCTAGCATGCTTATAAAAGCCTGGTCCCTTTCCCAGCACATACACACTCACCGGTTTATATTGCACTCTTTTTTTTTTTTTTTTTTTTTTTTTTTGGTTTTTCGAGACAGGGTTTCTCTGCATAGCCCTGGCTGTCCTGGAACTCACTTGGTAGACCAGGCTGGCCTCAAACTCAGAAATCCGCCTGCCTCTGCCTCCCAAGTGCTGGGATTAAAGGCGTGCGCCACCACCGCCCGGCTTATATTGCACTCTTAATGGAACTTCACTCACAAATAATTCCTAACAATGTGCATCTTCCACTCAGAAAAAAGTTAGTGTGTTGATTTAAGCAGATCTTCCAAATTTTGATATATTCCACTATAAAACCTCCATGATTTCATATAGACTCTGGGTGTCACAGGCTTGTAATTTGAAACTTATGGTATTTGATACCTACATGATGGAGGTATAAACTATAAACTATACAAAGGAGCTGGAGCGACAGCCCAGCAGTGGAGAGCACTTGTTGCTCTTGCAGAGAGTCTGAGGTCATGTCCCAGGATCCTCATGGTGGCTTACTCCAGTTCTGGGTTATACAGCACTGTCTTCTGCCTTCCGTGGGCACCAAGCATGTATGTGATATATGCACATACATGCAACTAGAACACCCAAACACAAAACATAACATAAATTAATCTAAAAACTGAAAAAATATATAAAATAGAATTCAGGCATGGTGATAGACAACTGTAGTTCTAACCCTATAGGAGGAGGAGGTGGAAAAATTAGAAGTTTGAAGCCAGTCTGTGCTACACAGAGATTTGTCCTGGAAAGAGGGGGCAAGAGGAAGAGAGGAAGGAAGGAATAGGCAGGAGACATATTTTTAAAAACTTTCACACTCCTCAGAAAAGCTTCTTTTTTTAAAAAAATTATTTATTTTATGTATATGAATACACTGTAGCTGTCTTCAGACACACCAGAAGAGGGCATTGGATCCCACTACCGATGGTTGTGAGCCACCATGTGGTTGCTGGGAATTGAACTCAGGACCTCTGGAAGAGCAGTCCGTGCTCTTAACCTCTGAGCCATCTCTCCAGCCCCCTCAGAAAAGTTTAAAGGCACTGTTAAACTCATGACCTGAAACATCCTAATTGACAAGTTTTAAAAATTTCTAGTGTTCCACTTGAAGTCTTGGATTTTTATCATTGGACACAATACTGCCAGCTGGCATCCTTGAAAGTGACAGCCTCATTGAGACATTGCCTGCCAAAGACCCGCTCTGAAATCTGTCAATCACTCTCTGATAACAAATGGTGTTCAAAAAAAAAAAAAGCCATTTGGTTTGTAGCTCCAAGAATTGCACACTTGCTTTTTCTCAAGTTCCAGTTCTCAGTGTGAAACACAAGTGATTTACTAATTCTTCCTGTCTTATCATGTATAACATGCCCTGCCCTCCAGAGTCAAGGGGATTCTGAGGTGAGGTTGGCTCTGTGTCAGTGTCTGTACAAAGCATGGCTTTGGAGAGCATACCCGGCATCAGCAGGCCTTGCCTTGAGTCTCAATGTCACCTTTGTTGATACTGGCCCAACTGACAACTCAATAAAAAAGGAAAATTCCACTTCAACACCATTCCAGAATTGTTTCTTACTTTGAAGATTCCTTGAAAGGGTGTCAGGGACTCCAGTGGTCCACAGACCACACTTTTAGTGGATATCAGTCTTGGATGCAGCCTAACCTTTGTCCAATAACCCTTGTTATTATTTTTTTAAAGATTTATTTATTTTATGTGTATGAGTACACTGTAGCTGACTTCAGACATAGCAGAATCTGGCACTGGATCTTATTACAGATGGTTGTGAGCCATCACACGGTTGCTGGGAATTGAACTCAGGATCTCTGGAAGAGCAGTCAGTGTTCTTAACTGCTGAGCCATCTTTCCAGCCTCTAACCCTTGTAATTAAATCTAAAGTTTGCCACTGTTGTCTGTTACCAATTTTCCTTTTTAACATGGGTTAAGGCATTTTAGGCCAAAATGCTTTAGGGACTCTAATAGGGGACAATTTGTACATAAGCCTTAATTAGGAAGAATGAAAAGTCCGAAAGTTTTACTTTACAAAAATAGTTTGACATATATACATATACATATACATATACATATACATATACATATACATATATATATATATATTCAGTCTCCATAGAGACTGTCCAAAATTGCCAATGCTGACTATATTTCAAACCATCATGGCAGGGTATTGGGAAAAGCTTTTAATTAGGAATAATCTCAGATAAACCTCATTGGCTACAACACCGCCACTGTGCAAAGCTAGTTTGACATTTATGCTTTCTATAATCTTGGTGTTCGTTAAGTCCATGTCAAATAATCACATCTACAGCTCATAAATTATGGCAAAAGGTGAGCATGCTAATATTATCTTTATTTATTTGTATGTTTGCATTCCTGGTTCTCTTTGTGCGTGTACCACCTGTGTGCAGCCTGGGGAGGCCATAAGAGGGCGCTGCATCACCTGGAACTAGAGTTAATTGTGAGCCACCCGATGTGGGTTCTAGGAACTGGACCAAGGTCCTCTGCAGCTTCATTTTTTTAGCCTCCATTTTATGGATGTTTTCAGTGATCTTATCATGTTTGGCACTGCTGCTTTTTCTTTAGAGGTTAAAAACCTGGTATTCACCAGCTAAATCCTTACTGGCTAAGGTCACTCAATGGCTAACTTCCATCCTGGTTGAGAGGCTTCAAGTTGGGAACACCTTTGCTCTACTATACAGGACTTTTCTCTAACAAATTATAAGGCTGTGACATCTGAAGCTTGGGGACTTATGGACGTCACACCTAGATCTCTAGGGAATTTTCTGTATATATTCTGATATGAAAACAAGACTTCTCCATCACTGTAGCTCAGAGCTGGAATACTTTAACCATATGATTTCCTTTTGTTTTTATTCTTTTGGGTCTGGATCTCACCATGTTGTTTTGGCTGCCCGGGGAACTCACGATGTAGACCAGGATGGCATCAGATTCATAGACGTCTGTCTGCCTCTGTCTCCTCAGTGCTGGGATTAATGGTGTGCTCCACCATGTCTAGGATATGCTCTTTCTCTCTCATCCACGTAGCATGCTTGCAAACACTCGGTACACAAAGTGCTTGGTGGGCAATGACTTCTGGGAATCAAAATGTTGTTCATCCCCACCCCCAAATAGAAATTCATCACACTGTATATGGCAGACAGCTGTTAGGTGGCCCCAATGCTCCCGGCTTCCTGTTATTTATGTCACTGTGACGCCTCCTTTCCTGAATTGTGAATGAGAGTGGCGGCATGTGTCTAATGAAGCGATTCAGGAGAAAGTGTGTGGATGTCACATCTGCGATTAAGTTTTATAGAACTGTCTCCTATCTTGCTCCCTGACTTTATTGCTATCCGGGCTTGAGTGCTTTGAAGACGCAAAACGCTCTGTTAGAAACTCTCCCTGTTAGAACTTAGGGCAGCTTCTAACAGACTGATGGGGAATGGAGGCTCTGTTCTCGTAGTCCGTGAAGAGCTGAATCAGCCAGGGGAAGCCAATTGAGCTCTCCCATGTGAATCTTTCGAGGAGATCTGGAGGGTTTTTAGTTTGATCTTAAACTTAACAAGACATCAGATAGGCTGGGCCTGAGATAACACACGGGGACTGTTGTTACCTGCGAGGTTTTAGGATAATTTGTTACGAAAGTTTGGTTATGTAGCTATAAACAATGAAGGCATCGTTGCATTTGTCTGTTTCTCTAGCAGGACCAGAAATGAACTGATCAAAGTCTCTTGTTCCTTATTCTATATGCTTAGATATTTACTGATCATTGAGGAGTGCCTTCCAGATCATCCAGGGGTCTGTTGCTCCAGGAACCCACTCAACACTGTATCAATTCCTGGGCTCCCAAGAGAATGTCCATAGCTGCCTTTCCCCACCCCAGCATCATTTAGTTTATATACCAGAGACAGCACGACAATAAATTACTCCTTCGAGTTTGAAACTTCAGTCTGGTCTGGAGAACAAGTTAATACTTCTAAAGGTGGGGGACACAGCAAACCAGTTCACCAGCGGAAGTGGAAAATGCTTGCAAGCTCCAGGTGGGAAATCTGGGTTGCAGTGAGCTGACTCTGCGTGCTAAATCAACAAACGAGGCCAAGGGAATACCTGTTTCCAGAGGGGGCTGCCAGACTGAATGAGATAAATCGCGTGAACCGCTCATCATACTGCCTGGCCGGAGCAGAGTGAGCCAAGCAGTTAGGATTCTTCCATGGGGTCTTAGGTCTTGATCGGCCTGGGCCACCCAGGGGCGGGGCGCAGCGGGGACCCAGCCGAGGTCTGCCCCGCCCACGCGGGGCCGAAGCCCGTCGAATGACTCTGTGCAACGTGTTGGTGGCTGCGGCGGCGGCGCGGGTTCTTCCGGGCTCTGGAGCTTCCTGCCGAGCATCGCGCAGCCGCCTCGGTCGCGGGAGACCCCAGCGCAGGCCTTCGGGGTGCAAGCTTCTGGGGCGCAGGCCTCCGGGGTTCAAGCCTCCGGGACGCAGACCTCCGCACCGTGCGTGCGCACAGCGCACCATGAGTGCCCTGCCACCGTCGCCGCCGCCGCCGCCACCGCTGCTGCTGCTGCTGCTCGCGCTCCTGGCCGCGCCCGCCGTCCTTGCTCGCAGAGCCGAGTCCGCCTCGGCCTCACAGTCCGAAGCAGACCACCAGCCTCCGCCCAGCCCGGGGAATGCTACCCAGCTGGGATCTGGCATGGCGGGCGGGGGAGGTTCCAACAGCAGCGTTGACGCGGTGGTGACCCGCATCTCCAGCCTGCTTCGCGACCTGCCCACCCTGAAGGCGACAGTGATCGTGGCGTGCGCCTTCAGCGCTCTGCTCATCGCCTGCCTGCTGCTGCGCGTCTTCAGGTGGGTCGCGTCGCCCAGCTCCTTGCCCGGTTTGACTCCACGGGCGGCGTCGCCATGCTGCTGCTGCTGCTAATGCCACCGCGCGCTCGCCCCACCTGCGCGCACAGGTGCTCGCTCTCGGCGCGCTCCCGCCGGGCGCGCACCTTTCTGCTCTCCTTGCCAGGGTGGGATCTGGAGGGCGGGCGCGTGCATTTGGTTCTTCCAGGCGCACATCGCACCAACCGTTTCCCCCTTTAAGGCTGTTTGGTGTGTTCCAAGTCCTAGATTCTATTCCGTTCCTCTACTCACGGTTAACATCAACTCTGAGTTCCGACCACCTTCTGTGGAAACTGTTTTTATGCCCGTTTCACAGACGGGAAAATATTCAACAAGCGTTGGCTTACTCAGGTACTCAGCGGTGGAGGGACCATTTGGACTAGGGTTCTCCTATCATTGCTTCTGTCACCCTCTACCATCCACAGCTCTCCTCTGTCCCACCAGCTCTAACGTCTTTCACCTACAGAAAGCAGAAAGCGGGGAGAGGGATGCCAGAGGAACCTGGGGACTCTTGCTTTACACCAGGTGTTGGTTACAGGCTTCAGGAGGTTTGGTGACCCGTGATAGTTTTGGTGACGTTCCTCGTTGTTCACTTGGAGTCAGCGAACGCCTAGAACAGCTCTGAGCTGGGAGGTTTGAAGCATTTAGCTCAAAATAGTCCCACCCCACACAGCTGTGTACTTTTAAAAGAAGGCATTTGAACTATTTTGCCGGTCTGCTCCTTATTACCCAAGAGTGGGGGAGAAAACAAGGCATCGTGTGGCCAGATGTGAGGGGACAGGGTTATGTGTTTAAATAGGACATGTGGCACTCAGGCCTGGAAGGGAGAGTCCTTGGTTTGGGTGTGGAGGGAAGGACATCACTTAATAAGATAAACTGCCTCTGGGCATGGTCTGTATCCTCTTCCTGGGAAGGCATGCTTGTTGAGTTTTTTATGTAGACAGCTGCCAATCTGGATTCTGATTTAGATAAGATTTGGAACATTTTACGGCTGGGACTATTCCCCTAGTTGCTCCTCAGAGTGTGGAACAAGTATTGTTGGATTCTGGAACACCCCACAGCTCTGTGTGGCTAAGGGTGGGGTGGTGCACCTTGAATCTGCTGCTTGGTGGTCTGTTCTGTGGCTGTTGCCCTTGTTATGCTCTCCTGTGGACCTGATTAACTAGCTCCAGTGTGTCTGGGCTGCTGGCCAGGGGTCCTTTATACCTGCTTGCTTTCCATCTTCTTAGCTTGTAGGCTCCGAGTCCTAGCCATCCATCAACCAGAGCTCCTAACACCATCTCCCCCCCACCCCCCGTACTTTCCCTGGTGCAGGCTTCTCTCCCAGCGCCACTTTTGGTGGGCTGCACCTTCCTTGGCTCACCTGGGTCACAGTGATGTTCTTGAGGCTGAGGTTCCTGGCTGACCCTTGTTCCTCTGCTCCCCATCCTCCCTCTCCTGCTGGAGTATTGTTTTCATCCTTTGTTTTCCTCTCGACCGTCTACATTAAATTCTTGGATCTGGGGGCAAGGCTGGCTCTTTATAATTCTGCCTTGGTCTTGAGCCTCCCTGTAAGTTCTGCCTAGTGCTCCTCTGCCCTTAGCTGTGCTGGACTCCGGGGCTCTCTGGAAGCATTGTGTGATCCTTTTTTGGCATTTATTTATTGTTTGGATTTGCTGTTCCAATCCTATAAGGCCTCGGTTTCCCCTGTGCTACCCAGTCTGGTAGCCATTAGCCACACGGAGAACATAACTTTCTGAACCGGGAGGCACTGTAACCATGAACTTCATATGGAATTTATTAAGGGATATTTGACTCTTTTTGGCTAATTCTTTGAAGTAGCATTATTTTTTTTCTGAATTTTGACGTATTGGGTTAAATATATTAAAATCAGGACCTCAGATGCTACAGTTCTAATTCCAATCTGAGACTAATAATGACTCAATTCTATTTTGACACAAGTCAGCGACAGATTCCCAATTCAAATCACTGAAAAGGAATAAATAACTGTGATCTTTGTCTCTCAGCCCCTCCCCCCCCACACACAAGTGAGCATGTATATTTGCACAAGTGCCTGACAGGTTTAACCATGTCTTCAGGTCTCTTGTTTCTTTTGTTGAGCCATCAGGCTGGTCTAAAGAGCAAGCAATCCTCCTGACTCAGCATCCCAAGTGCTGAGATTATAGGCACGAGCCACCATGTCTAGCTCAAGGTTTTCATATCTTTATGAAGGCTCTGGTGTTGTGTGAACCATACCACAAACTCAGAAAGTCAGAGGGACCGATACTGTGTTGGCTTTTTATGCTGCTGTAGCAAAATCCCTGGTAAAAACAGGAACTGAGCGTGAAAGGTTGATCTGAGCTTGTAGTTTCAGAGGTTTCTGGGCCCCAGTGCTGTGGATCTGTGGCCAGGCAGGACATCATGGCCAGGAGGTCAGGGTGGAACAAAGCTGCTTACTAA
Source organism: Grammomys surdaster (assembly GCF_004785775.1). NCBI lineage: Eukaryota > Metazoa > Chordata > Mammalia > Rodentia > Muridae > Grammomys > Grammomys surdaster. The sequence continues at coordinate 1,917,646 of NW_021604712.1, read as the reverse complement.
CTGGCCACTGGGAAGGAGAGAGAGTACACACACGTACACACACACTCATACACACACATTGTTTCGTTCTGCTCCTTGCCTGGATTCCCCCAGGACACCAAGTCTACACAAGCAGCTCACTGGCTGACCTCTTTTTTTTTTTTTTTTTATGTTTATACCTGGGAAAGCTTTCTGGTCAGCCCCCTGCTCCTGGAGTTCCCAAAGCACACTGGAGTCTAGAATTTTCTGTCCCTTTGCATTACCAGGCTGAGGTCTATGAAGGGCATGGCTTCTCTTATATCTCTAGCACCTAGCTTCATTCCAGGAATAGGCTGGCATTTAATAAAGATATTTTTAGCAAAAGAATGTTAAACTCCTGAGTATTTTACATTGTTGATGGCTCTCCAAGTGTTGCCTTTGACTAGATGCACGGTCTTTGCAGGATGCCTATGGGCTGGGAACTTGGGTGGTACCTGTTCGTCGTCTTAGAAATGCAGAGAAACTGGGAAGAGAGTGTGGTATATCATTGCTTATACGTTAACACTCCTGCCTGTTTGTTTTCCCTAAAGGAATCACCGTGCCAGACAATAGAACAAACATGGACCCAAGGAAAGATTTTTAAAAAAGGAATGATCCATATAGGGAAAACCATCATCTTCTTGTTAGGCAACCACACTGCTAAGGTCCACAAGTTTCCCCCTCTGATATTCTTATTCTGACGTTAATGACTAGAAGAGGAAGATGAGATACGTGCATGTCGGGATATTCAGAGAATTCTGTTTTCATAGGGATACATTTTAAATAACGTACATAGGTTTTAATGTGATGGCGTATATCTGTAATCTCAGTATTGAGGAGGCTGAGGCAGGAGGATCATGAGTCGGCAGCTAGCTGCTACACAGAATGACCTTGTTAAAACACAAAATGTATCCAGCAGTTGACACTGTCTAAAGACATGATGGCTGTCTGTGATGGGTTAATACCGATTGTCAGCTTGACAGGATCTAGAATCATCTAGAGGACGAGCCTCTAGGCATATCTGTGACTGAGTTTCTAGATTGGGTTGTTGAGGTGAGAGGATACACCTTAGATGTTGTCAGCACCGTGACCCGGGCTGGGGTCGCAGACAGAGTGTAAAGGGGAGCATGAGTTGAGCATCAGTGTTCAGATCTCTCTGTTTCCTGCTGCTGTGGCATCCTCGCCATGCTGGGTTGCACCTTCAAAATGTGAGCTGAAATAAGCTCTTCCTTCCCTAAGCTGCTATTTCAGGTATCTTGTTAGAGCAACAAGAAAAATACAGAATGTATAATCTTTAGGAGCTGTCAAAAGCAATGACATGGGAAGGTGGTGTCGTGAATTAAGAAAGACTCAGACTACGGGAAAAGTAACGTGAGTGACAGCATCAGCCATGTGTCGTCGCATGCAGCAGATTACACAACATGCCATGTGGGCTCATTTCACTCGGTCATACATGTATGCACATGAATGTACAAAGGAATATATTAGCATGTGCATATACTTGTAAATATGGGTGACTCTTCCTGTGTGTATTTATACTCGTGGCATGATTCCATGTCATCTGGTTGCCTGTATAGCTCTGAGTCATGTCTTCATGCATGCACGCCATATCCTGAAGACCAGTGGGAAGACATCTGGGTGAACCCCGGCCATGGGATTCCTATATCCCTCATTCTTGGTTTTCCTGGTTGGGTATCAGGGTATGCTCTGTGCAGCCGTGCCTTTGGGGTTCTCTACTTGTACCTGACGTTTAGGATTGCCTGGCTTTCTGATGCTTTCCCATGTGCTGGGTGTACTGTAGCATCTCCTCGCTTTGTTCTCCATTTCCTTAGTTTCTGCTTGACAGCTATTCACAGCTGTTTCTCTTCGAATGCATATGTGTGTGCACACATGTGTGTGCATGTGCACGCGCATATGCCAATGTGCACATGCATGTGGTGGTCCCAGGAGGATTTTGGGTGTCCTCCTCCTTTGATCTCTATTCCCTTGAGACAGGATCTTTTACCAAACTTGGCATTTACAATTTTCTTTTTCAATTAGGGATGGTTATCAGCAAATCCCATTGATCCTCCTGTCTCCATCCGTCCAGTGCTGGCTTACTGGTACCCCCAGCCACACTCAGTTCTTTAGTGGGTTCTGGCAATCTGAACTCTGGCTTCCATGCTTGCATGACAGATGCTTTTACCCACTGAGCCCTGGGACTCACATTTAATCTGGTTTTCCTATCTGTTTTAGTTACTTTACTGTTTCTGTGATAAAATGCTGTGACCAAGGCAGTTTATAAAAGTTTAATTGGGCTTTGGTTTTTGAGGGTTAGACTCCAGGATGTTTCTATGTGTTAATATGTATTTTGAATTATATTTAGTTTTACTTTTTATCACATTTTTATTAATTTATTTAGTGTGTATATAAGAGAGAGAGCTAGAGCAAGTGACACACACACACACACACACACACACACACACAGAGAGAGAGAGAGAGAGAGAGAGAGAGAGAGAGAGAGAGAGAGAGAGAGATTAGGTTAGAGAACAAATTGTTGGAGTCAGTTCTTTCCCTCCACCATTTGGTATCCAGGAATCGAACCCAGGTCCTTGGGATGGGTGGCAGGATCCACTATTCACTGGGCTACCTTACTTGTCCTATGTATTAATATTTTGCCATCAAGGAAACTTATATAGGAGATCAAATCTGTAGAGAAAGGTGGGTTGATTCTAGAGCATCCTCTGGTGATCACGTGGTGCATGTGAGATTCCTGGAGGTCCAGTGGAGCAGACACGTCTGGCTATGCTGCGTGATGTATTGTGAAAGAGCAGGAGGGAGAGAAGAATAAGAAAAAGAAGAGGAGGAAGAGGAAGAAGAAGAAAGAGAAGGAGGAGGAGGAAGAAGAGGAAGAGGAGGAAGAGGAAGAAGAAGAAGAGGAGGAGGAGGAGCAGGAGGAGGAGAAGGAGAAGGAGGAGAAGGAGAAGGAGAAGGAGAAGGAGAAGGAGAAGGAGAAGGAGAAGGAGAAGGAGAAGGAGAAGGAGAAGGAGAAGGAGAAGAATAAGAACCACATGTAGAAGTAGAGAATGGATTTTTGCCTACTTGTTTTGACCTTGGGAGATTCTGCTGGCCTTGTGTGGATTCAGGGGAGACCCTCAGAACAGAGACTGCTTGTTGTCAGGACCTTCTCCCCCAGGGATTCCCTTACAATATCCTTCCCTTTGAGTTTTGGGGATTGGACTTTCCTCTCTCATGATGTGGCTGCAGGCCAGTGAAACTTTACACCTTGAAACCACAGCTTCCAACTCTGGTTTGGCTGGTCTCCCAGTTTTACTGAACAGGTGCCGTTTCTTTCCCATCTCTGTTGACTGTGTGCTCAGCCCCTTCTTATTTCAAAATCTCTGTGAAATCCTCTCATCTGAAAGAATTTGTTTCCATGCTTCCCCAGGGCTTGGAAAGACAAAAGTCTAGGTGATTTAACATTGCCTGATGTGGTGGCAAGGGAGTAACCACCATGTTCTGGAGACGGTGACATGTCACATATCCCGTTTGCTTCCCTAGGTTTTTGAAAAGGGGATAACATTTCCTACTTACCTTACATTTCCAAAATTTTCTATTATTATTAACTATAACAAGGAGAAAAGTTAAATATAAACAGTAACTCCAGACCTGGGGTGGAGCACTGTGGGAGGAGCTGTCAAGCTCACTGGCCAACCATCCTGAACTTGTATCAAAAACCAAGGTGGAGAATAACTGAGGAAGACAAGCAGTGGGAACACACACACACACACACACACACACACACATACACAGACACACACACACTTGGACATGTACATATAACATATATAATCATCACTATCATGCAACAGCAAACATCCAGGGTACAAACTCTCAGACTTTGTTTCTGGTCCACTGGCTGGCATTGTGAGCAGTTTTCTGAACCCTGCTAGGTAACTGTTCCCCATTATTAATTACAGTACATGCTTCTAAGGGCTGGCAGGGTATTTAGAATAACACTGTGTCAGACACGTCTCTGTTTCTCCTTCAAGCAGCCAAGTGTCCCATGGCATTGCAAAATATGATTCTGAAGACAGAGGTAGTTTCTACTCAACCTTTTTTTGTTTAGTTTCTGCTTGGGAGCGGGGCAGCAATGTGGTCAAAATAATCAGGCAGGGGCATGCACCTCCAAGCAGACTTCAGACACTATTAGGAATTGTCTCAGCTGAGTCCTTTTGACAGCTCAGCTCCCAGCAAGGGAGGTGTCTTGTGACTACCCTTATGAATAGGCCTTTTAGGCATGGGTACCTGCTACTGGGTCTTTCTAGCAAATTGAAAAGGGAAGAACAAATCCCTCTTTAATTTAACCCTGAGCCCCTGGCTTACATGGCGTTACCAGACTCTCAGACACAGGTATTTTCTTGCTCAGTGTAGGTTCTTGTGATACCAGACTTGTATAAGGCCAAGTGGGGGTGGGGTAGGGTGGGGTGGGGTGGGGTGGGGTGGGTGTGTCCCACCAGAAAGGAAACCCTCCTGGGATTTGAGCTGAAGCTTTCTGGGTTGTGTGTTTAGTTTCAGGTGCATGCTTGGGTCTAAAGATTTGCAAGGGGGATGTTCTGGAAGCAGGCATTTAAAATCGTGTTCTTAAGGTATCGCTTAAAAAAGCAACAATAACGTCTCCTAATCTGAGGGCGGTCTGCCAGGAATTCAGGCTTCATGTTTATTTTCTGGGACTGCAGGGAGAAGGAAGCCCATTCTGGGTAAGAAAGACTTAGATGAGAACCTTGACACAGAGAACTCTTGTAGGATTCTCCCAGATCTGGGAGGCCTTGGGCCCTGTAACCTCTCAGGTGTGAGTTTTTCTCACCTCCAGGTCTCTGTTGACTTTCCTCTACCTTCTATATTGTCTAGTTGAAACCGAGGGCCCGTAGCTGGGAGAGATGTAACCCCAGCTGCTTGTATGCTCAGCTGGGCCCTTTCTGGGCCTCCAGGATGTGGCAGGCTGCACTTGGGCCTGGTCAAGTGGGTCTCCCGAACACTCAGCCCAGTAGCTAGGAGAGAGCTTGGCTGAAGAGCTAGCACATTCTTCCTAGTGTGTTTCAGGAGTGCCTTTGTGAACACAGGTGCCGTGCTGACTGGGGGGCACCCCAGAGACCCAGGAACGTCAATGCAGAAGGGAGGATTACACCTGTCATTGATCATTTGGTGGGAAGGAAGCCATGCAGTTCAACAGGGAAGCCATACATCACAAGTGGCTTTGGCTGGAGAGAGAATCGCCTGGGAAGGCGGTGTAGATGAGGAGGAGGATTGCAGCTTAGGAGTGGGGAGGGGAAGGGCTTCTTCCAGGATTGGATATGCAAAGCAAGTGTGATAGTTAGTTCTGTCAGCACACTTTTGAATCACCGGGAAAGAGAGTCTCTCGATGAGTTGTTGTCTAGCTCAGATTGGCCTCTAGGCAGGTCTGTAAGGGGTTGTCTTGATTCTGTTGGCTGATGTGGGAACATCTCGCCTGTGGTGGGCTGCTTAAGGGTTGATGAGGTGAGCTGAGCTGTAGGCTTCCATGCATTCATCCAGTCTCTGCTCTTGACGACAGATGTGAATAGCTGCTTCAGGTTCTTGCCTTGAGTTTCCCACATCAGTGATGAACTGTAACCTGGACTGTAACCTGAACTGAAATAAGCCTTTCTCCTCCAAATACCTCATTTTGTACAAAATGTGCCGAACAGTTTATATTATCAGTTCCAGTAAGGGTGCAGGGAGAAGGAAGCCCATTCTGGGTAGGAAAGGCTTAGTTAGGTGAAAGCCTTGACACAGAGAACTCTGGGGTTCCCATTTTACAGATGAGCAAATCAAGTCACTAAAGGTAGATGTATCTTGCTCAAAGGCCTATAGTTGACTGGGGAAGGGGAAAAGGAAGGGTCCAACTAATGCTTCTTCTATTGAAATATATTTGGAAGACACCTAGTTCTTCACAATGGATTTGACATGTAGTAGGAAACCAAGAGAGAATTGAAGGATTAAAAATTAAAGGGCTGTTTTCAAAGGACTGGTCCAAATGAGGTCTTCTTAGGTGCTGTGATGATCTGAATATGTTTGGCCTGGGGAGTGGCACTATTTGGAGGTCTGACCTTGTTGGAGTAGGTGTGGTCTTGTTGGAGGAAGTGTGTCACTGCGGGCAGGCAAGGGCTTTGAGACCCTCCTCTCATCCATGTGGGAACCAGTCTTCTGTTTGTCTTCAGATGAAGATGTGGAACTCTCAGCTCCTCCTGCACCATGTCCACCTGGATGCTGCCATGCTCCCACCTTGATGATAATGGACTGAACCTCTGAACCTGTAAGGCAGCCCCAATAAAATGTTGTCCTTATAAGAGTTGCCTTGGTCATGGTGTCTGTTCGTAACAGTAAAACCCCAAGACAGGTGCTGAATGAGTAGTTGAATGATTGGTTGCAATGGGGCTAGAGAGACCCAGAAGACGTGTTGGAAGAACAGTCGGCAGGGTTGGAGATCTGAGTTGTGGTGATGCTGGTGGTGTTGCTGCTGCTGCTGCTGGTGGTGGTGATGATGATGGTGATGATTGTGATAATGATGATAAAAGAGAAGTGTCTGAGGTGGGAGACATGGTGAAGAGGGTAGGAGAGAGAGGTCAGGCAGGGAGAAGGCGTGATGAGGACAGAGATGAAACATGGAGGAGCACAGCCAGTAAACCCCTGCCCCTTCCTCTGCCGTGGACCACAGATGTTGTGCTACTGGCTCTCTCTGTCAGGTGTCCCCATCTGTTGAGAGTTAAGAGCCCCTCCTTCCCCTTCACATGAAGACTCTTAACTACTAAGTGTTCTCAACCTTCTTTGTTTTAAAAAAAAAAATCACTTTACAGGCCAAAACTAAAGAGCCAAGCATGGTTGTGGTCAGCTGTGGTTTCCAATTCCCGGGCCTGTGGTTGGCCAACTCTGACTCGGGATGAAACACAGGTGAACTTTGTGAATGGAAAAGCCTGCGAGCAGCTGGGCATTGGGCCTGGAACTCAGGGCATTTCTCCCTCTGACAAGACTTGGGTTCTTGAAATGCTGGAGAGCAAGGAAGGACTGACATGTCTCTTACCATGACAACGATGTGTGGATGCTGACAGGGTCAGTTACTGTGTATCCTACAGCACCGTGACCCCAGGCTCTCAGGCTCCTGTGGGCCCCCAGCTGTCACTTGTCGGTGTTCTCCAAACAGCAAACTCTGTAGGTTACTTTCTTTTTCCCTCTGCTTGTCTCCCCTGGCCCCAGCCTCCTAAACAAACAAAACCGACTCAGCCCTTTGCAAACACACCTGGCAGCCAGCAGAACAGGCCCAGGAGCCTTGGCTGTGGCAATGTTTCACATGGGTCTCTGCAACAGGTCAGGCCCAGGGTGTGCTGTATTTGTCTTGGAGAACATGAGACATCCTTGAGAGCATGAGGGTGACAGGTTATTGGGAAGTTGGGTGTACAGCTTCTAGATCTGTAGTTGAGCTCTGAGGGGTTGTCTCACCCCATGCCTTCTGTCCTGGATGCCAGTGCTGGGATTTGTCTGTGCTTGGTACTCATTTTGCCAGTCCCAAAGGAGTGGAGACAAAGAGCAGATTGGTTTGTTGACCATGGCAGAATTGCAAGGGACTAGGGAGAAGAAGGGGATCCTGGTTGAAATGCACGTTGTTCCATCTGTTGGGGCTCATAGGCTTTTAGTAGAAGGATTAACTATCACTCATGACCAAATAAACCACAGCTAAGAAACAGACATTTTGCCAATAGAAGGCCTGGGAGTTCCACAGACAGGCATGCTATTCAGTTTGGTTTTGATCTGGTACTGATTTTGAAGATTGAGGGATTTGAGGACACTTAATGTAAGGATTTGGGGCCCCTCGGGTGAGGATACTTGCTGGTACAGTGTCTATGGGGCTCAGCCCAGGAATGGACAGGAGCTGGCTGCTGCTGTCCCCTTTAGACTGAGCATGACACTGCCATTAGTATTATTATTATTTACATTTATGTGTTGTGTGGGTGCACAAATGCGTATGCTATTTTTACATTTATCTATTATGTGTTTGTTTGCACATGTATGTGAGCATGTGTGGTAGGATACGTGTAGAAACTTGTAGAAGTTGATAATTACCTTACCTTATGTGGGTCCCAGAAATCAAACTCAAAAAATAAACAGGCATTTGAGCAAGCACCTTTATACCCTGATCTGTTTCAACTCTTCTAAATGCTGTTCTTCATGTCTCTGGTTTGAAGGCAGTGCTTGGTCACCATTAGTCATCATGTTTGTCCCCAAATTTCTGTCACAGCATTTCCACCTCAAGGGTTCCCTGTATGTATAGGGCACCGTAGTGGTTGGGTTGTCGACCTGCTGCTTTGAGTCACTGGGCTGGGTCGGTGCTGGTACACTGAGGCAGCAACATGAGGAGAGGTAGCACAGCGACTGGGTGAGGAGTGGAGTCTGCAAAGAAGCTCAACACAGCATTCGGGAGGCTCAGGCAGAGCATCTGAGGCAGAGCCCAGGCTGCTGGGGGTCCTAAAGTTACTGTTGCACTAAAGGGACACACCTGTGTTTCACAGGAGTGTGTTTAATTGAGGTTGCCCATCTGTAGTGGAGGACGATGAGATTCAAATCACGGAGACTGCCTGACAGGGTGCTTGAAGATGGAGCTCAGGGGGCTGTGCTCAGGGCACGTTGCTGGGACATTTATAACAGGTGACGGTGGCTTTACTGTCAAGACCCCAGCTAAGGTTGGGCTCAGGCACCTCTTCTGTACAGGATATGGCAGAGGCCAGGACTGGGAAGAAGGCTCTGGGTTGTGTTCTACCATTCTTTAAGTTTAATTGCTTTTCTGGGGAACCCAGTTATCTCTCACATTCTGAGGAGAAGGTGCAGAACAGAGCTCAGAGGTCAAAGATCAGACATGTCCTCAGAATCCTGGACACAACCTTGAGGCATCAAGACTCACCTGCAGGGTAAACACCCACTGATGGTCAGCAGCTGCCTGCTTGGTCTCCCCAATTCCCACTTCCTGTTTTCATTTTCTTTGCTGAGTGTTCCTGGTGACAGAGGTGCCACCATACTTAACCTCGAGTGGCAGCCCGGCGGCTGTAAGGGATTAAGATGAGATTGCTGAGGTGCAGAAATGTTGAGTTGCTGAATGTGAGTCCTGGAGTCACCAGGTCAGGGGAACACAGCCACTTGGATGACTCATGGCAGCCCCTGGGTGGGCTCCAGAAGGGCCAGCCTGGTCCATTTCAGATTTAACCATCTGCTTTGAACTTTTGAAGTTTATTTAGTTCTCTAAAGCACAGACCTTGGTCTGGAGATATATGTAGTTCAGTTGGTAGAATGCTTGCTTAGCATGCACGAATGCCCAGATTCATAACATTGAACAAGGTGGACTGTTCCTGTCATCTCAACCCTCAGGACATGGAAACAGGAGGTGGAACTTCAGGGCCATCCTTGGCTATATAGCAAGTTTGAGACCAGCCTGAGCCTCTGTCTCAGAATGACAGCACAGTCCAAAAGTTTATTCATGTGGTTCCAAATGTAAACAAAACTCAGGTGTGTACCCAGCTGTTTTCTTCATTAGACGCTGTTGAATTCTTGGGATTATTTTCAGAGAGATTATAAGTATAGAAACAAGTTAACAAGTTAATGTAATGAACACACACACACATGCACACACACACACAATCTTCACTGAAATTTACTTCACATGCTACACAGTTCACCTCTTTAAAGCAGCCAACGTCATTTTTTTTTTTTTAGGTTATTCATAGAGTTATACATCCATCACAAAGATCAGTTTTAGAACGCCTTCATCCCTGCAGGCTGAAACCCGCATTCACTATGGCTCACTCTCCATATGGCTTTCCCTGGCACTGGGTGACCAGTAATTTACTTCCGTATTGATGGCGTCTCTATTTAAGACCATCATGTGGCTGGAATCATACAATACGTTGCCTGCTTTACTTAGCATTGTTTTCTCAGGGTTTATCTGTATTGTAGCATGAATCACTGCTTCATTTCTACCCCTCCCCCCAAATAATAGCATTCTGTTTAGTTAATGTATCACCGTGTTTTTTTCCAAGAATGATCTTCATTCAGAATTTATGGGTATGTGTGGGTGTCTCTGTCTGTGTTTCTATGTCTGTGTGTATGGATATTTGTGTGTCGAGGTCAGAGGAGTTGGCTTCCTCGTACAGCTGGAGTTACAGATGGTTTTAAACTGCTTGGTGTGAATGCTGGGAACCAAACTTGGGTCCTCTGCGGGAGTCATAGTGTGCTTAACTGTTGAGCATTCTGCGCTCTACACATGCACCTGGGTGCATTCTGCACTCTGCACATGCGCCTGGGCGCATTTTGTACTCTGTACATGCGCCTGGGTGCATTCTGCACTCTGCACATGCGCATAGGTGCATGCACGGTAATACGTATGTATATCATACATCCACTCAAACACACTGTGGTGGTAATTTATGGCCAGTTGACATAAACTAGAGTCACCTGTGGAGAAGGGGCCTCAGTTGAGGAATGGCTTCCATTAGATTAGCCTGTGGCTAAGCCTACAGGACATTTTCTTAATTAATGATTATTTTCTTATTAAGGATCTCCAGCTCTGTATATCATCTTTCATACATCTGTATGTGGTGTTTGAATGAGAATGGCCCCCATGTATTTGAATGCCTTGCCCCAAGTTGATGGAACTGTTTGGGAAGGATTAGGATGTGTGGCCTTGTTGGCAGAGATGTGTTATGGGGATGGGACTTGAGGACCTCCACACCATTCCCAGTCAGTTCCCTCTCTGCCTCTTGCTTGTGTATCTGTATCAGACTGTAAGCTTTCAAGCTACCGCTCTAGTACCATGGCTGCCTGCCTCCTGCCATGCTACCTGCCGGGATGGCCATGGACTCGCCTTCTGAAACTATCAGCCCCCAATTACCTTTTTTTTTTTTTTTGTCTGTAAGTTGCTTTGGTTATGATGTCTTATAGCAATAGAAAAGTAACAGGGAAACTGTATTCTCAGTGGATAAATATTTGAATTGCTTCTGCTTTTTGGCTGTTATGAACAATGCTGCTCTGCATTGGCCATTTGAATGTAAGTGTTTGTGTGGACGTGGGGTTTACTTGCTTTTGGTTACAGAGCTAAGAGTAGACCTGCTTGATTATTTGGTAACTTCTGGGCTTAACTTTTTAAAAAGATGATGACTGGGGGCTGGAGAGATGGCTCAGTGGTTAAGAGCACTGACTGCTCTTTCAGAGGTCCTGAGTTCAAATCCCAGCAACCACATGGTGGCTTACAACCATCCGTAATGAGATTCGCTGCCCTCTTCTGGTGTGTCTTAAGACAGCTACAATGTATTCATATATAATAAATAAATAAATCTTTAAAAAAAAAAAAAAAGATGATGACTGTTTGGCAAACCACCATACTATTCTGTGTCTCACTAGAAGCATATGAAGGTCATAGTTTTTTCATATCTTTGCCAACTTTGGCTACTGTCTGTCTTTTTGATCCTAGAGCAGTGGTTCTCAACCTTCCTAATGTTGTGACCCTTTAATATAGTTGTCCTCATGTTGTGGTGACCCCCAACCATAAAATTATTTCACTTATACTTCATAACTGTGATTTTACTACTGTTATGGATTGATTAGAATATTTACTCATATCTGTTGGGGTCGAGACCCACAGGTTGAGAACCAATGTGTCTCTAGGGAGCATGACGTAGCTCGTTGCGGTTCAGTTTGCATTGTGCCGATTGGTAATGGTGTGACTTTCCCTGTATGTGCTTCTTGGTCACTTTCATGTTCGCTTTAGAGAAGTGTTAAGATCTTTTGCCCAGGGTCTGGGGCAGATAGCTCAATGGGTAAGAGCATTTGCTGCTAAAGCATGAGGTCTTGAGTTTGAACCCTCACATCCCACACCCATATAAAATTCCAAGTGTGGTCAATTGAACATGTAACCACAGTGCTGTGCACTGTGTGTGAGGGTCAAGGACAGAAGACAGGAGGACGTTTGGGCTTGTCGGCTGCAAGCCTTGTTTCAAGTTCAGTGAAAAGACCCTGTTTTGAGATTAGGTGGAGAGTGAGAGTCCTCGTCTGCACTCTGCACATGCGCCTGGATGCATTCTGTACTCCGTTCATGCGTACATGCGCAAAGGTGCATTCTGCACTCCGCACATGCGCATAGGTGCATGGACGATAATACACACGTTTATAGATCATGCATCCACTCAAACATACTGTGGTGGTAATTTATGGCCAGTTGACATAAACTAGAGTCACCTGGGGAGAAGGGACCTCAACTGAGGGATGGCTTCCATTAGATTATCCTGCGGCCAAGCCTATAGGACATTTTCTTAATTAATGATGTGAGAGGAGCAGCCCTTTCTGGGTGGTGCTAACTCTGGGAAGGAGGTCCCGAGTTGTAGAAATAAGCAAGCTGAGTTAACCATAGAGAGAAAGTCAGTAAACAGCATTTCTCATGGTTCCCGGCGAGGCCCCGGCACCTGGGGTCCTGCCCCAACTTCCCTCAGCAATGGACTGTTATTAGGACACGAAAGCCAAGTCAGTCCATTCCTCCCTAAGTTGCTTTTGATCAGTGTTTTATCACAACATTAGAAAACACACACAATAAAAAATAAAATCAAATAGAGACCTTTTGCCTATTTCTGAATGGGATCACCATTTCATTATTGTGATGCAAGAATACTTTTATGTTATAAATGCAATTTTATCCTACATTATGGCTGTCTTTCTACTTCCTGAATGGTGTTTTTTGAAGCACAACATTTTTTATTTTGATGAAGTCCAATTTATCTATTTATTTTTTTCTGTTTTAGCGTCTGCTGTCCTGCTTCAAGGCCATTCATTTCCTAATCCAAGGTCACAAAGGCTTATCCTATGCTTGCTTTTGTGAAATTTATAGTTTTAGCTCTGAGATATATGTCTTATATATTTACATTCTTCTCCAGAAATATTCTGTGAAACAATTTTTGTGTATGATGGCTTGGTGTTTTACCTTTTCTACGGGGGAAGTGGTTCCAACACTTATTTTTTTTCGTGTGGGCATCTTCCCTCTCTTTCATACATGTACTATGTGCCTCGTCTTGAACTATGTAATTACCAGTCTTGCATACATGCATCTATGAGAGGCCAACAGCTCTGTGTTGACGATGCAGAGGCTTCATACTTCAAGGGGTTAGTCTCTTGGTAATGGACAGTTGTATGTCATATTATGTAAGCTGAAGCATATGATTAAGACAAATCCCCAAGGTCTTGATGAGGTCTGTACCATTGTAACCGACAGATATCGCTGAACTGCTCCCTGTGTGGGACAGTGTGTGCATCCAGTCGTATAATGAGAGAACCCGTCTCTCATGCCCTTGTCCTTTGTGTGTGTCGTCAGTCACTTTGATGTTTGTTAAACATACAGGTGGTTAACAGCATCTCCTTAAAGGCCGACTTTGGATTTATCTTACTGTGAGGCTGTAGAATGCAAAGCCATTCGTTTGCTTTTGCCGCTGTCTGTGACCTGCCGGTTTTTATATCCTTTGACAAATTTTTCAATTAGATGATTGGTCTTTTTTATTGATTTGTAGATACTCCTTACATCCATTAATGAGGTTAGTTTACACCTGTACTGCAAATTGGATGTTTTCCCAAGCGTATCGTTTCTCTTGACTCAAATTATTATTTCCCCTGGGCTCCCCGCTGGCTTACATTAGTTTTCTATGCTTGAAGTCACCATCTTTTCTTTTCATGGCTCTTGGATCTCTTCCATGTTTTCTAGTAATAGTTTTATTTCCTACCTTTAAGTCTATCTATCTTATTTATTGTGATACAAAGTGGGGTCGTTATAAAGAAAACATCGGATCAGGAAACCTTTCCCCGAAGCATTTAAATGCCACCTTTATTCGATGCCGGGTTTTGAGAGGCGGTGGGGTCTGTGTCTGGGTGCTCTAGTTCTCTTTGTTGATGTGGCAGCATGGCTTAGCATTGCTAGCTCAGCGTTGTGACTGTGGCTTTACTGTCTGGAGAAACCAGCACCCTTCATCAGTCTTCCTTTGCAGAAGGCTTTTGGCTCTGTGCCCACTTCTGTGCTTTGTTTTGTGTTCTTTTGAGATGGCATCACCCTAAGTAGCTCAGGTTAGCCTTCCTAAGTGTAATTTTGCTTCTACTATGAATCATAATGTAAATATCTGGTATGCAGGATATTTGATATATGACCCCTCCCCCAAAGAGGTCACAACCCCCAGGTAGAGAAACACTGGTATAGAAGATCAGGCATGCTTACAAGTCACAGGTGGACTGTGTCTCTCAGCAGGGTTCTTGACCGGAGTCAGGATAAGAGCTGGGTTTCCTTAATGACCTCAGAGAAAAAAAAAATGGGGAAAACTTAAGGTCCTGTATGGAGTAGGTTGGCTGCGAGATTCACCACCAGAACCTAGAACTGCCTAGAAAGAAGCAGTCATGAATGAGGAAGCTTGCATTCAGGATGTGCAGCTCACTCACAGCACAAGGATAAAGGCTGGGATTCAAACCTCTGTCTCTGGACTCCTTGGTCTGTCTCTGACTGCCATACTCCAAACTGAGCCCACTCACTGGGGCTCAGTGTTCCTTGCTTTGCCTTGTCAGGGAGGGCAAGTCTGGAAGGCTTCTTTCCAAGTTGCTCTGCCGGTCTTGGAGCTTGCTCCCCCAGCTTCCTTGTTTGTCTAAGTGGGGCCTGCAGGCTCACTAGAAACTTGATTCTGGCAAGTTGTTGAAGAGCTCTCTGGGTAAATAAATCCTCAACCTGGGGATGACATTCCAGAGTGGAAGAATTTAAAACATGTGTTTATTTTGTAATACCTCCCTCTCATCTTTTCATTAATTTTTCTTTATTCTTGAGGATTTCATAGATGTATACATTAATGATCATAGATGTATGGTCAACTACGTTCCTCATTTCTGCTTGCCAATTCTCCTCATAATTCTAACATGCCCCCCCACTGTATTCGTGCCTTTTTAATTTTTTAAAAAATAACCTAGTAAGTCTAGCTAGTGCTGCCCCATATGTGCATGGGTGTGGGGCCATCTACTGGGGCATCAGAATCTTAATCAATGTCCATATTCTCAAACGAGAATGGTGTTCCTCCCAGCAACTACCTACTGCTAGTAGCTCCTCAGGAAGTGGCAGGGCCTGGAAATCATCTACCACATCTATACTGGCCTTTTGGCTCACTTCAGCTTGTTCAGGTAGCCGCAGCTGCTGTGACTTCATGGATGTGATGGTCGCCGGTGTCCAGAACACAGGATTTTACAGCCACATTCTGTAGCTCTTACATCTTCCAAGGTATTCTCTGAGCCTTAGTGGGAATAGGGTAAGGTTGATATAGATGCCCCATTTAGGACTGAGTACTCAGTACTTGGACTGGTTATTTACCTCTCTGTTGACTACTGCCCATTGTAAAAAGAAACTTCTCTAACCAAGACTGGGAGCAGCCCAGGTATGGATGGGTATAAATATATGTATTTAGGAGACACTTTGAAAACATGGCCATTTAGCAAAATAACAACAGAAGGCTCTGCCTTAGGCTCTATGATTTCCCTAGTCATAGGCTTTGGCCAGGTGTGTAGTATCAGGCATGAAATCTGTCCTGTGGAGCAGGCCTTATAGCCAACCTGAAAGTGGTGGGTTGTCTCCACAACAGCCATGCCACTGTTATGCCATTGGGCATATCTTGCCTGGTAGGCTGCCATTGGAGCAAGCAGGGTCCAATTCTGGGTAAGACAATTGGTGCCTTTTCTCCAGCAGCTTCCATAACACCTGCTGCACCGTGACAGCTAGCCAGCAGGGAGGAAGTTTACTGCTGGTTCAAGCTGCTGGTTCAAGACTGATTTCTGTATGTTCTGCAGTCACTGTATGTAGTATCTTCAGCAATAGACTCTTACTTTGTAGTTATGGTGAGTAATCAAAGGGAATGGTAAGAGGTGTTTTTGTTTTTGTTTTTTTTTTTTGATATCTCTGGGGCCTCCCTGACCTATAAATAATTTAGCTCAAAAAGAGAGAGGCAAATAGCTAGAAAACACTTTTAAAATGTTCTACATCTTCATCCATCAGGTAAAAGGCAGATTAAAACTATTTTAAGATTCTATCTGTCTTATATAGGGTTACTGTTGATATGAAAAAACACCATGACCAAAAGCAGCTTGGGGAGGAAAGGGTTTATTTTGTTTATACTTCTGCATCATTGTCTATAATTGAAGGCAATCAGGACAGAAACCTGGAGGCAGGAACTGAAGTAAACCCAAGAAGGGGTGCTGCTTACTGCCTTGCTCATAATGGCTTGCTCAGCCTATTTTCTTACAGTCCAGGGGTGGCCCCACCTACAATGGGCTAGGCCCTCCCACATCAGTCACTAACTAAGTAAATGCTACAGGCTCGCCCAGAGTCCGATCTTCCAGAGTTATTTTCTCAATTGAGATTCCCTCCCCTCAGATGACTTTAGCTTATGTCAAGTTGACATAAAAACTATCTGGCTCGCCATCTCACCTCTGTCAGAATGGACATCATCAGTGGTATAAATGATTACAAATACCCAAGTGTCTGTAGCAAAGGGGGAGCTTTTACTTGATATTGGTGGGAAGGAAAATCAGTTCAACTATTCTGGAAATCAGTCTAGAAGTTTCTCAAAAAAACTAGAGACACAACTGCCATATGACCCAGCAATATTGCTTCTAGGCAAGTGGACTTAATGTCCTACTACAGAGACACTTAAACATGCACACTCATTGCTGTGCTATTCACAACAGCTGGACTCAGCCAAAGTATCCAACAATAGATAAAGCATAATAACAGATGAATGAATTTATATCCAGTGGAATAATATCACACAGCTGTGACAAAGAAGCAAATGAGGAAAATTTCAGGTAAATGGATAGACCTGGAAATAAAAAAACATACTAAATGATGTAACTCAGGCCAAGAAAGACAAACTCCTTCCCTTCTCTCTTGTATGAGAAGATCCCACTTTCAAATCTCGTTATTTGTGTTTAATCTGGAGTACAAGTAGATGCCAGGAAATGAGAATGGTGCTTTCTGGATTAGTCCACAATAAGGGAGGGGATAATAGATTATAGGTTAAAGAGAAAGAGAAAGGAGGAATACTGGGAACAGAAAGGCTTAAGTAGGGAGGGCACAGGCAAAACCATACTGATTTTCTATGTTGGCCTGTGATGGTTTGTATATGCTTGGCCCAGAGAGTGGCACTATTAGGAGGTGTGGCCTTATTGGAGTAGATGTGTCAATGTGGGTGTTGCCTTTAAGACACTCCTTCTAGCTGCCTGGAAGTCAGTATTCTGCTAGCAGCCTTCACATGAAGATGGAGAACTCTCAGCTCCTCCTGCACCATGTCTGACTAAATGCTGCCGTGCTCCCACCTTGATGATAATGGACTGGACCTCTGAAACTGTAAGCCAACCTCAATTAAATGTTGTCCTTGTAAGAGTTGCCTTGGTCATGGTGTCTGTTCACAGCATTAAAACCCTAAATAAGACACCATCTCAAATCTGAATAAAGAGAAGGAAACATACTTATTATAATAGCCCTAAGTCTTATCACTTAGGTTTATTCCCAACTAGCTCATGACTTAATTAACTTGGTTATACTAATCAAAGTTCCACCATGTGGCTTGTTAGTCACCCCTCCTGCAGTCACAGCCTGCTTCTTCCTCTGAGTCTGGTTCTTTACTCTCAGGCCTGCCTCCCCTCTACCCCTCAGAGTTCCTGTCTCTCCCGAGAAGTGTCGGCTTCTAACTTCCCACCCAGCGATTGGCCTTTCAGCTCTTTGTTAAACAAACTAGGGGATGTTTGCAAAATATGATGCAGCCATACGAATAACAATACCAAAGTTGGGTCCACACTCAATTCTCTGCTGTCACAGAAACCAGCATTTGAATAATTACAGAGATAATCTTTACACAGTGCACAAATGGATCATCCCAGTGTAGAGGGGGATGGGAGAAGCCAGGTGGCAAAGAGGCTAACCCAAAGGAAGGGCACGTGAAAACTCACAAGGTATCCTATCTTCCAGTGCCACTGAAAGGAAAAAAAAAAACAATTGGCAGAATAGTAGAATACATGAGAAAGAAGAAAGGGGAGAAACATCAAGGGTTAAATGATGAAGCATGGGTGGGAGAGGCCACAGAGGTGGGGAAGGGATTACCCTGCATAGGTGGACAGTGTTACTCCCAGTATACATGGGTTAGTAAATGAAGATCTCAGTACAAGGGAGAATGGAAGAGTTTTGAATGACTCCTCTGTCTTGTTGGAAATAAATGTTAAAATGCTCTGGAGATGGCTCAGTGTGTAAATGCCCACTGTGCAAACAGGAAGACTTGAGGATGTTCAGATCTTTAGCATCTGAATAAAAAGTCTGGCGTGGTGGGCTTTAGCTGTAATCTTGGTTCTGGGATGAGGGATGGGTGAGTGGAGGCAGGTCAATTTTTGGAGATCACTAACCAGTCAGCCTAGCTAATGGGTGAGCTCTGGGCTCAGTGAGAGACCCTGTCTTAAAGAGTAAAGGGAGAGTGAATGAGAAGACAAATGGTGTTGACCTCTGGTCTCCATGGAAGCATACATGTTCCCCGTATGGCAGAAACACACAAAGACACATAAAATAAGCAGTGAGTTTGGGTTTGAAGGGAAGAGTGACATCTCTTCTCCCCGTAACATTTTCACAGGGGGTGTACTCTGCTTTCATCTCAAGCCACCGAGCTTGCTAACAGCCCTGTGTTGCTGTATGCTTATCTTCTGGAAAACCCACACTTGGGTATGCCTGAGCAGAAAGCCTCAAGCCACTGTCACTAAGTGGCTTTTTAGGGTTTTAAAAAGGGTCATTGCAAATGGGAAAACTACACCAATCCCGGAAGCTTTACTATTGAAATGTTAAGGAATCTCAAGGTGGTATTTTTTTTTTATGTACATGGAATTGGGGATTTATTAGAATGACTTACAGGCTGTAGTCTAGCAACACAACTGTCCAACAATGGACTGTCCAAGAATCCAGTAGTTGCTCAGTTCACAAGGCTGGATGTCTCTGTTGGTCTTCAGTAGATGTTGCAATCCTGGAGAAGTAGACTCCAATGGCAGTGAAGGAATGGACTTGCTAGCAAGGCAAGGGCAAGCAGACAAAGAGCAGAATCTTCACTTTTCCATATCTTTATATAGTCTTGTAGTATAAGGTGTGGCCCAGGATTAAATATATATAAGGTGAGTCTTCCAAGATCTGGATTAAAGACATGTCTTCCTAACTCAAAGGTTCAGATTAGGAGTAGAGCTTCCTACTTCAAATTAAGCAAAATGATTCCTCACAGGCGTGCCCTCTATTATTATTATTTTTGTTCTATATGGTTGGGTTTTAGTCAAGACAACAACCAAGAATAGCCACACTGATGGTTTTGGTTTGTTCTGTGCATGAGCAAGTTAAGAGTGTTGTGTGTCTGAGCCTTGAGATGGCCTGGAGCTCAGTGGTGGATCACTTGTCCAGCATGTGGAAGGCCCCTGGGTTGACCTACAGTGTTGAAAGGGAGAAGAGTGGCCCTGGGTAAAATCTCAGTAAGTGGTAGGCAATACTATCACTGAGTCTTGTACAGTGGGACTAAATCACCTAATAGTGTGAAGATAACCAATTAGAACAACAAATGGGTGATCATACCTGGAAGTTATTGAGTTAGTCATGCACATGGTTGTGTTGAGGTCTACCTTCCCCCAGCAGAGCTGTAGCCATTTTGTTCCATGCTCATCAGCTACTTTCATATTGCTGTAATATGTGTGCTAGTCATTGACACAGAAAAATAACTTGATTCATCGCAAGGTCATGCCGATCGCATATTATGTTATGTTTTCTATGAATTTTATTTATTTATTTACTTATTTATGTTGTTGTTTAGAAAAATGATTCTTATTGCTTTGACCATGTTACTCATTCTCTTTGAGGCCTAGGTCTTTACCTTTTGATCAAAATATTTTTTTGTTGGATGTTTTATTTACATTTCATGTTATCCCCTTACCCCATTTCCCCCACCCACCCAGGAACCCCCTATCCCATCACCCCTCCTCCTGCTTCTCTGGGGATGTGCCCCTACATACCCCCCACTCCCACCTCCCCACTCTCAAATTCCCACCCACTGGGGCATCCAGCCTTCATGAGACCAAGGATCTCTTCTCTCACCTATGCCCAACAGGGCCATCCTCCCTTACATATACAGCTGGAGCCATGGATCCCTCCCTAAGTGCTCCCAGGCTGGTGATTTAGACCCTGGGAGCTCTGGTTGGTTGGTATTGTTGCTCTCCTCATGGGGCTGCAAACCCTTTCAGCTCCTACAGTCTTCACTCTAACTCCTCCATTGGGAACCCCATGGTCAGTTCAATGGTTAGCTGTGAGCATCTGCCTCTGAATCTGTCAGACTCTTGCAGACCTCTAAGGAGAGAGCTATATCAGACTCTTGCCAGCATGCACTTCCTGACTTCCACCTCAGCATCTACCTTTGGTGACTGCACATGGGGTGGATACCCAGGTGGAATGGTCTTCAGACGGCCTCTCCTTCAGTTTCTGTCCCTCACTTTGTCTCCATATTTGCTTCCTTGAGTATTTTGTTACACCTTTTAAGAAGGACCGAAGCACCCCCACTTGGTCTTCCTTCTTCATGAGCTTCATGTGGTCTGTGAGTTGAATCTTGGGTATTTCAAGTGTCTGGGCTAATATCCAATAATCAGTGAGTGAATACCATGTGTGTTCTTTTGTGATTGGCTTACCTCACTCAGGATGGTATTTTCTACTTCCATCCATCTACCTAACAATTTCTCGAATTCATTGTTTTTAATAGCTGAGTAATACTCCATTGTGTAAATGTACCACATTTTTTGTATCCATTCCTCTGTTGAAGGACATCTGGGTTATTTCCAGCTTCTGGCTATTATAAATAAGGCTGCTATGAACATAGTGTAACTTATGTCCTTGTTATATGTTAGAGCATCTTCTGGGTATATTCCCAGGAGTGGTATAGCTGGATCCTCAGGTAATGCTATGTCCAATTTTCTGAGGAACTGCCAGACTGATTTCCAAAGTGGTTGCACCATCTTGCAGTCCCACCAACAATGGAGGAGTGTTCTTCTTTCTCCACACCCTCACCAGCATCTACTATCACCTGAGTTTTTAATCTTAGCCATTCTGACTGGTGTGAGATGGAATCTCAGGGTTGTTTGATTTGTATTTATTTCCCTGATGACTAAGGATGCTGAACATTTCTTTAGGTGCTTCTTGGCCATTCAAGTTTCCTCAGTTGAAAATTCTTTGTTAAGCTCTATACCCCATTTTTTAATAGAGTTATTTGGTTGTCTGGAGTCTAATTTCTTGAGTTCTTTGTATATATTGGATATTAGCTCTCTATCAGATGTAGGATTGGTAAAGATCTTTTTCCAGTTTGTTGGTTGCCATTTTGTCCTATTGACAATGTCCTTTGCCTTACAGAAACTTTGCAATTTTATGAAGTCCCATTTGTCAATTCTTGATCTTAGAGCATAAGCCATTGGTGTTTTGTTCAGGAACTTTCCCCCTGTGCCCAAGTATTCGAGGTTCTTCCCCACCTTATCTTCTATTAGTTTCAGTGTATCTGGTTTTATGTGGAGGTCCTTTATTCACTTAGACTCCGACTCAATTCTTCATAGAGTTAGAAAAGGAAATTCTCAAATTCATTTGGAATAACAAAATATCCAGGAGAGCGAAAACTATTCTCAGCAATAAAAGAACTTCTGGAGGAATCACCATCCCTGACCTCAAGCTGTACGACAGAGCAATAGTGATAAAAACTACATGGTATTGGTATAGAGGCAGGCAGGAAGATCAATGGAATAGAATTGAAGACCCAGAAATGAACACACACACCTATGGTCACTTGATCTTTGACAAAGGAGCAAAAACTGTTCAGTGGAAAAAGGATAGCATTTTCAACAAATGGTGCTGGTTCAACTGGAGGACAACATGTAGAAGAATGCAAATTGATCCATTCTTATCTCCTTGTACAAAGCTCAAGTCTAAGTGGATAAAGATGGCATTTATTATAATGTTGGTTTCAGGTCACTCTGTGGATTCCTTTTAACATTTGTACTCTAGGTCAAGTGGGACTGAAAACCCAGGCAGAACCAGCTCTGTGGAGAAAGTAGCACTGTAGGGTTCAAAGCAGAGTTAAGAGGAGCTCATTCCCTCTGGTCTCTCTAACTTCTCTCTCTCTCAACCCCTGTTCTGTCAAGTGGTAAGACAGCTTGTACTATCTGGGTCTCAGGGACTAGTGAACACTCAGTGGTTGGCTCTGATTGGCTGTGATTACTTTGTATTGACTAGCACACACCTAATCTTGTGTGTCCACTCTTGGAGCTGGAGACGTGGCCAGATATGGAGGAGAGAGAAGCCAAAAGGAGAACAGTGGTGGGTGCTGGCCTGCCACAAAGCAGTGCATGTCCTAGGGGACTCTCACTTCAACAAGAGTTTGTTAGGGGTTTGACTGGATCCTTATGAGGTAGGAATGTGTGAGTTTTGTTCAATGATACCTTCCAGAAAGTAAGTGAGAGGGAAACAAAGAGGGCTGGGTATTGAAGTCAAGGGGAGGTGATGGTGTGTGTGTGTGTGTGTGCAGTGTGGCTCTTTGATGGGAGTGTAAGGCACTGGTGTGTGGAGTGGTGGTTCAGGAATGTCATCACCAAGGCAGCTTTTGGCTCTCTGAGACCTTCTTTTTTTTTGTTTTTTTTTTTTTGAGACAGGGTTTCTCTGTGTAGCCCTGGCTGTCCTGGAACTCACTCTGTAGACCAGGCTGGCCTCGAACTCAGAAATCTACCTGTTTCTGCCTCCCAAGTGCTGGGATTAAAGGCGTGTACCACCACTGCCCGGGTCTCTGAGACCTTCCCGAGCTGATCCACACTCTTCTTTCATTGTGGCATGTTTCAAACTCCAAGTAGCATGTGAGAAGCAGGCAGCTGTGCAGTTCTGAGGTCCCTTGACCTCTGAGGTCTTTGGTCCCTTGACCTTCAAACCCAACCCTACTTCTTATTAGCTGCATGGCTGTGGGCAAAGTGACCTCTCTGGATCTCAGTTTCCTTACCTGGAAGACAGAAGTATAAGTGACATTGCTTTATAGATTATTTAGATACTGCACCCATGGGAGCTGGGGAGATGGTTCGGTCAGTAAATCACCTGGTGTGAAAGCACGGGAACCTTGTTTGGATCCACAGCAGCCATATGGAAAGCTAGATGTGGGGCTAGAGAGATGGCTCAAGAGTTAAGAATACACGATGCTCTTCCAGGGGACTGGGATCCAGTTGCCAGCACCCACATAGCCCATCAAAGCTCTGTGTAACTCTACTTCCAGGGGATGCAACACCCTCTTTCTGGCCTCGACTGGCATCAGGCATGCACATGGTACACAGACAAACATGTAGGCAAATCACCCCTAGATGTGAAATAATACAATTGCAACAAAAGAGATGATTGGATCCCTGGGCAACCAATCTAGCCAATCGGTAAGCTCCAGGCTATGTGGAGAGAGAAGAAGATAAAGCACAAACAGTATGCACACTGCTGTCTACTCACCCACATACACATGAGCACATATCACACACTCACACAAATGCAAGGAAAGGAAGTTGTACATGTGAACACACTTGTGAGTTGCTTAGCATCATTGGACACATGTAGCTTCTAGGCCGACTGTTTCTAAGTTTCTCACATTTCCTCTCGCTGATGTAGGATGGCCAGGTTCTCTGCACCCAGGACCATTAAACTCTGAAGGTCTGAGAGGCACCGATCTGTTCTATTTCTGAAATTTCCTACTTCTGCCTGGTGCACAGCTGGTAAAGGCCCCCCTCAGAAGAAGTGTGACTCCCGCTCTCTGCCCACTCTGTCTGTACACTGCAGTGTCCCTCCTATTGTTGGGTGTCCTTTTTGATGCAGGATGTGATATGAGCTCTGCCCAGAATCGCCCCAAGTGTTTCAACTTTTCACGGGTCTCAGCTCTGTTTGATTAACATGCCTGACAACCAGCAAGGCTTGTGCTTTTGTGGTAAAGGGTATTCTGTGTGAGAAGGTTGATTGTCTGAAATGCAGTTTCTGGCTCACTAGTCAGAGCTGGTTTTTGAAGTACATATGAGCACCCTTACTGATGACCTGATGTATTTATTTGTGAGAGCTCTCCACAGAAACAGTCTCTCTCTCTCTCTCTCTCTCTCTCTCTCTCTCTCTCTCTCTCTCTCTCCTTCTCTCTCTCTCTCTCCTTCTCTCTCTCTCTCCTTCTCTCTCTCTCTCCTTCTCTCTCTCTCTCCTTCTCTCTCTCTCTCTCCTTCTCTCTCTCTCTCCTTCTCTCTCTCTCTCCTTCTCTCTCTCTCTCTCCTTCTCTCTCTCTCTCTCCTTCTCTCCTTCTTCTCTCTTCTCTCTCTCCTCTCTCTTCTCTCTCTCTCTCCTCTTCTCCTCTCTCTCCTTTCTCTCTCCTTCTTTCTCTCTCCTCTCCCCTTCTCTCTCTCTCCTTCTCTCTTCTCTCTCTCTCTCCTCTCTCTCTCTCTCTCCTCTCTCTCTCTCTCTCTCTCTCTCTCTCTCCTCTCTCTCTCCTCTCTCTCTCTCTCCTCTCTCTCTCTCTCTTCTCTCTCTCTCTCTCTTTCTCCTCTCCCCTCTCTCTCTCTCTCTCCCCCCCTCTCTGTTTGAAAGAGGGAGGATAAGAGAGATGGGCCATATACTTATAGAAAGTTGCTCATGAAGATCTGATAATATAGGTTCTGATCTTTTTTAACAAAATCTTTTTATTTATTCTTGTGAATTTCACATCATGCACCTCAATCCCAATCTTCATCTCCTTGTCCTTTCCATATTCATCCTCCAGCCTTGCAACCTGCTCACAAAATGAAGCAAAACAAAACATAAGCATCTTGCCGTGGATGACATTGTGTATGACACTGTGTCCACACTATGCCCTTTTGTCCGAACAGCTTTACTTGCAAACGTTCACTGCAATGAGTCATTGGTCTCGATCAAGTTGCGTCTGCTACACTGCCAATACTGGATCCTTACCAGGATGCCTCTTAGATATCCTGGTGTTGCCCTGTGTCATGGAGATCCTGAAACTTTGTTCTGTAGAACTGGCCCCTTCACAACCTCCAGCAGCTTATAAATGTTGGCGTGGGCCAACTCAAATCCTGGAGCTGGGCCTGGGTGGTAGCTGAGTTAGTCAGCCTACCAGCTCTCCCACACCCAAGCCACTGGGGCCAGCTCTCCCACTTTGTTTGCCCAGGCAAGGTTCAGGGCCAGCTCTCCTGAGGGCCAAAGCCAGTGAGGGGTAGGGCCAGCTCAGCTCAGGCCTCGGACATCAACATGGCCCCAAGTCAGCCCAGACCAACAGATATCTGCATGGCCTTTGGTGGTAACATGGGCTACGGACATCCACACAAACTCCTGCAGAAATTACCATGACCTCGGGTACCAGGGCAGACTCCTGCCATCAGGCTAACCCTCATGTCTCCATTTCTACCTCTCTTCATAGTACACAAATCACTCTGAGGCTTCTTTTTCTCTCCCATCTCTCCACCACATACTTGCTCATTGTAGCAGCCCCCAGCCCATATGATGACAGGCCTCTTGTCTCAGGTGTGTTGGCATTTCTCCTCTATTTATATCTGTGTGAGGGTGTCAGATGTCCTGGAACGGAAGTTACAGACAGTTGTGAGCTGCCTTGTGGGTGCTGGGCATGGAATTCAGGTCCCCTGTCAGAGCAGCTAGTGGTCTTAACCACTGAGCAATCTTTCCAGCCCCTAGGTTCTGGTCTAAATGCAGACATTTAGGAGAAGCAGCCATTGTTTGAATATGAGTCCAAAGAGAGTGTATCTGGCAGGGTGTGGGTGTTACACAACCGTGAGATGGAGGCAGGAGAATAGTCTTTAGGAAAGTCTGGGATAGATAACAAGACTCCTGCAAAAACCCAAAATAACAAGACAAATGAAGAACCTCTCTCCCCCCAAACTGATGTCCAATGAGTAGGTCAACTTCTCGTTATTCCCTGAGGGGAAGTCAGAACTCGGCCTTCACCTGAGTGGATGAGGCTCACCCACACTGGGGAGGACAGTTAACTTTATTTATCTACTTCAGATGTTAAATCTGTTCAGAAACACTCAGGCTAGTGTGTGGCCATGTGTCTGGGTGGCCACAGCCCAACCATTTTACACACGATGTTCTCAGTTCCTCTTCAGTATCATCTTGGGGTTCATGAGTTTTCTGAGTTTGTGCAGTTGAGAATGTTGGTGTTAGCACATCACAGGCCATGGAGGTGTTGAGGTTGGTGGTGTTTTCCTTGGGTAAATGTATAAGGCCTTTACGTTTAGCCTAGTAAGCTAATTTTCGCAACATAAACAATTTTGAAGGAAAGCAAGTTATTAGATGTTGGGGATGAGCCATCAGAATACAAAGCCTCCACATCTTCCCCCTGCCCCCCAGAGTCAAAACTTCATTTTGCTCTAGAGTTGATAACTAATGATTCTGCCGCCTTTCACACACGTGCACACGGAAGCTTGTAGATCAGATTTTGTACTTTGCAGAGTTTATGATACAGAACAAGACAGATAGAGCTGTGACTCCTTAGCCCAAAGCCATCTGGGTATGGCCATTTTGAAGGTATATAGGTATCTTCCTCAAGTCCTCAGGTTCAGGGACGCTGTCTTTTTTTAAACATTTCAGATGCTTCTTCAGCCCAGGCCCACATCACAGTGGACAGGGAAGGGAGCCTCACTGATTCTCAAAGTCAAGCGAACCCCCAAACAGCTGTGAGTCAGCTAGGGGGAGATGGTGGGTTGGCTTACCGAGAAAGGTGTGCGGGTCTTCGCGGACTGCCTTAGACCTTCATCCTGAGGGCTTGGGGGAAGGGTGGTCTCCCTTGTGAGTTGGCCTTGGATGGCTTGTGGCATTCAGAACCATTGCTGAGCTTAAATCTCGCCATCTGGTACTGAAGCGGGCGCTGGCATGGATGAGGCGTCATGTAGGACAGAATGCAAAGGTGGTCTTCCTTTCGGTCAGGGAAGGTGGAGAGATGAGAGTTTTGTTGGAGAGAAGGTGGGACCAGCAGTGCTGATACGGTTAGCACTTCTGTTTCTGAACAGAGTCTGCTTCCTGTCACTAAGATCGAGACCATTTGGGACACAGAGCTCCCTAAGGGTATTTGGTATTAAGTACTGCTAACTATCAGTGTTAAGTACTATTAACATTGTTAATGCGGTTGTATAAGTACCTTTTAGTGTTTACTTTTTTTTTTCCAACTAAATTAAACTACTGAGGGTCAGCCCCATTGTACCTTTAGAGCAGAAGTTCTCCACCTGTGGATCATGGCTCCTTTGGGGGGGGTGCCAAATGACCCTTTCACAGGGGTCGGGTTGCATATCAGACATCCATCATATCAGATATTTATATTATGATTCATAGCATTGGCAAAATTATAGTTATGAAGTACTGATGAAAATTTTATCATGGGGGGGGAGGTCACCACAACCTGAGGCACTGTATTAAAGGGTTGCAGCCTTAGGAAGGTTGAGAAGCACTGCCTTAGAGGGATCTCTGTCAGAATCCTCCCTTGTGCCTGGCTGCCTTGATGGAGGAACTAACTTACAATTTGTGTAGCCAAGGCTGGCCTGGAAATCCTGCTCCATTTGCCTCTGCCTCCTGAGTGTTGGGATTCCAAGGCATGCAGCACTATACTGGCTGGAGCAGCCTTTTTTGTAGGCTGTCATGGTGATATCCCGGCTGCTTTGAGGACCTTGAAGAAATTGCAATCCAGCTGCAAGGAAGGCGCAGCTGAAGCCACAGAGCTCTGGTTCAGGAGGCCTTCCTCCCGCCAAGACCATTCTGGGCACTTCGAGCCACGATTGAAGACTCAAGCCCAGGCAAGACAATCCTGGATGTACTCTGGATTATGCGGCTCACCTGTAGCTGTTCTCAACCAGGGTAGGAGGGGAAAGCCCCCCCCAGGCATTCAGCCAGACATCTACAATTCCTGTGACGCAAAGCTCGTGATTAGTTTCCGAGGTCTGTGATCAGTAATACTCAAGGACCGATTGGTGGAGTTCTAATCTGTGTATAAACATCTTATACATTCTTCTGGCTATATAAGCAGACATTTTCCACTGTTTTGATGGGCTAGCCTGGGATTTTTCTCCTGTATGCCCCCATCATATTAGAACCTTAGACCTGATAAAGGCTTCTCTCAAATGGTCTTGTATTACTTCTCTGTAATATATGTCAAGGCTAGAGTGGGCTGGGCTGGTTTAACCTACTTATCCAGAGGCAGCAGGAAAGCAGTTGTAGAATTCCAGAGGGTGGCCTGGGGAAGACACTGTATAGAAAGCTGAGGCTACTGAAGGTGAAAAGATATGAAACCTGCAAGCTCGACTTTCCTTGAGAGCTGTCTGGGGTTAAAAGCTGAAGGTCCCATCACCTCTACTCTGAAGTGGTAACAGGAGCTGCTGGATACTAGGCTGATGCCAGTCAACACTCAGAGCACCTGCATCTGTAAGTTTGGCTTTGGATGCCTGGGGCTAGAGCTACAAGCTAGTAGATCCTAACCTACAAGCCTAACCTACAAGCCTCTGGTACTCCAGGTGTTATTTGTGGCAAGGTGGCTAGTTGTGTCCCTTTGGTTAAGTGTCTTGCTACCAGGCTTGACATCTATACCACTCTTCATCCTAATTTTGAGATCTAGATAGCCCCACCCATACCTGTGAGCATATACCCGTGAGGGCAGCTGGGAGGAGAAATTACTCTGCAACAAGGCTTCAGATTTTGTTGCTGGGTTCTTATTTGCCATGGTCTTCCCTCTGTCTGTGCTGTTGCAGGGCTTCTTGGGAAGAGGAGACATGGAAAAATGCCCACCTGTTCAGCCCAGATAGGGCCTCAGCAACAGACCAAAGCTGTGATTTCATGCAAGTCTACCTTGGTGACCGATGAGTTATTTATAGAGACATGGGTGACTTAGAGGCAGCTTGTCTTAGTTAAGGTTTCCATTGCTCTGAAGAGACACCATGATGATGGCAACACTTATACAGGAAAACTTTAATTGGGGCTGGCTTACAGTTTCGGAGGTTCAGTCCGTTATCATCATGGTGGGGAGCCTGGGAGCGTGCAGGCAGACATGGTGCTGAAGAAGGAGCTGAGAGTTCTACATCTATATCTGAAGGCAGGAAGAAGAGACTGTGTGCCACACTGGGTGTAGGTTGAGCATAAGAGACCTCTAAGCCCAACCCCCACAGTGACACACTTCCTTCAACAAGGCTACACACTCCAGCAAGACTACGCCTTCTAATAGTGTCACTCCCTATGGCCAAGCATTCAAACACATGCATCTATGGGGGCCAAACCTATCC
The DNA here is from genome assembly GCF_004785775.1 of Grammomys surdaster. NCBI lineage: Eukaryota > Metazoa > Chordata > Mammalia > Rodentia > Muridae > Grammomys > Grammomys surdaster. The sequence continues at coordinate 1,888,243 of NW_021604712.1, read as the reverse complement.
AAATCACCACACAGCTGCACCACTGAAGGGCCCATTCCACTATGCACAACTGTATTCCCTACAGATTGCAAGCATCAGCACCACAGAAGACCCTCCTACCTCCAGCAATTTGTTCAATGCTTGTGTAATTTTGGGAGGGAGCCGCTGGACTATTTTAACTGTTTTGCAACTTGCACGCTTTCTGAGCCCTTCTCCTTTTCTCCTTAATGAATGTTTCAATCTAGAGAAAACAGCGTCATATATGAAAGGCCTGGAAGAGCAGACACTATAGATCATACCGGTTGGCTTATGCTAGAAACTCGGTGCTAAAATTTGCTAAGTAAATGACATGATGGTGTGGTAAATCCTGTTTTTGGTAGTTTATGGTAGGTAAGCCAAGAACATGTTGCCATTTGTAAGACATTTTGGAGGACCTAAAAGTGAGGTTGTTTTGATGCTTCATGAGAACTTGAGAGAGTTTCTCTTGGTAAGAGGTAAAAATGACCTGCCAGTGTCTTTGACAAGTGGTCTCAGGAACAGCTTGCCATCTGCAGGAAGGCTCTTCAGTGTCCCACTTAGGATTTTTGGATTGGCTGCTTTTTCATAGAGGGCATCCTGTTTTCTTCAGAGGAGGCTGGCAGAGAATACAAAGCAATTGAGACCAGACCTAGGATCACAGAGGGACAGACTGAGAGAGCATCAGAAGAGGCCTTTCCTTGGGTGGCATCATGAGTTTTCCAGACACCCCCTGAGAAGTATTGCAGTCCCCATGCAGGGAGTCATATGCTAGAGGCTTGTGTCAGCTTGTTTCCTGTAGCCCACAGCGTCCCTCTGCCTTATCGTAGGCAACAGCATAGTGCTCTAATCTGCACCGTGAAAACAATGATGATCTATTTCCACAAGTCCTGATCTTAGCGGGGAGAGAGGCTAGAACATGTGTGACTTTTGTGGTTGTTGTTACCAACTCAAGATGACTTTTGCCAAGAGCCTCCTGTCTCCAGGCTTGTCAAAGGCATCAGCCACCTCAGCGATCATCCCTCACCTTCAAGGAAGACTGCCCCCATCCCATTTTATCTATGAGGAGGCTGAAGGGACCTCACTTAAGTAGAACTTGGCTGGGCTTTGAGCCACATCCTGTAAGTCATAAGGTGGCACTTGCACAGCCGGGCTGTCCTTATCTTGTTCTTCAGACATTGTTTTCCGTGCATTTTATCTTTCTGAGCTGTTGCATTTGTATATTCTCTCTCTCAGTTATTGATGCCCAGATGGCTCTGCTTCCGAAAGATGAGAAGGACTAGGAAGTTGATAACTCACTCGGTCCTATGGCCACCTGGGGTTCCTATCTGTATGTATGTATGTATGTATGTATGTATGTATGTATGTATCTGTGGAGTATGTGTGCACACACGTGTGTGTGTGTGTATGTGCCTGCATGTGTGTGTGTGCATGCTGTGTATTTGTGTGCATGTGGGGTGTGTGTGTGTGTGCATGTTGTGTATTTGTGTGCATGTGGTGTGTGTATAGTGTGTGTGTATGTATGTGCCTGCATGTGTGTGTATGTTGTGGGTTCTTCCTTGATTACTTTCTAGTTTATGAAGCAGAGTTTATTGCTGATCTAGAAGCTTGTCTATTGCACTAATAGCTAGCCATCTTGCTCCAGAGGTCCCCTGTCTCTGTTTCCCAAGTGTTATGATTACAGAAGGGCCATTATACCCATCTAACATTGGATCTTCTCTTGGGGCTGAGGATAAGTGCTGGGGACTCAAACTCCAGTCTTTGTGGCTGCACAACAAGTGCTTTACCCTGAGTTATCTCTCCAGCCTTCAGCTTCTGGGTACCAAGTCTTCTGAGTACAGCTGCAGCATACCTCTGGCTGGAGGGGTGGTGGTGGAAACTTTATCTCCAGATGTCAGGAAGTGAACTTAACTTGGCACAAGATGCTCCATCTATACCGTGACTTGGCCTATCAGCGTCTCTCCTAGGCACTGTCTCATGAATGTGCTTCTCATTCTCTAGGTTGGGAAAGAGGTTGAAGAAGACCCGCAAGTATGACATCATCACCACCCCTGCTGAACGTGTGGAAATGGCCCCACTGAATGAGGAAGACGACGAGGATGAGGACTCTACAGTATTTGACATCAAATATAGGTGTGCTGGGGACAGAGGCTTCCTCCTAGGCTGAGTGGTAGGATGGTTTGGACACAGCATCCTTGTTCTCTTGTTCCTGTCATGGTGGGACCTGCTCCCATCACTACCTTGAGGAATCCAGAAGAGCAGGGCTGTTGGGTGAATGCTTACTTGAGGGTGGGGGGAAAGAAAAAGAAAAAAAAAGCCCACACTATTTTGGTTGCTTTCTGTCATATTAGCTTTAGAAACAGAGTTTGTTAATGCTTCACATACATTTAAATTTTATTTACTTGTGTGTGTGTGCGTGTGTGTGTGTGTGTGTGTGTGTGTGTGTGTGTGAGAGAGAGAGAGAGAGAGAGAGAGAGAGAGAGAGAGAGAGAGAGAGGTTTCTCTGTAGTCTTGGCTGTCCTGGAGCTTGCTTTGTAGACCAGGATGGATCTCCTGCCTCTGCCTCCCAAGTACTGGAATTTAAGGCATGTGCACCACACCTGGCACACTTGATTTTTACAAAGAACAGCCAGACACTGAAACCCATGACCTGTATTTTGCCAGGGAAAGAATGAAATCAACTAGCAATATTCAGTTATCCCACAAAGTAGTACATGCAGGGCATTATTAGTGATTGCATTGGTTTTATCCCTAAGCCTCTGTGTTTCACATTTGGTGCATAGAAACAAAATATAGCATGAAAAAATTATGTCATTTTAAAAGGTAGATCCATTTCTACTTCAAAATGTGTATAGGGGTATGCGTGTGTGTGTGTGTGTGTATGTGTGTATGTGTGCATACATGTGTCAATAGTACATGAGTATGGAGGTCAGAGGAGAATTTTGTAGTTTGTTTTCTCCATATATCTTACATGAGTTTTATGGGTCAAACTCAGGTCACCAGGCTTGCACAGCAAGCTCCTCTGCCAGGCTGGCTTGTAGTCCTCATATTTATTTATTTATTTATTTATTTATTTATTTATTGATTGATTGATTGTTTGCTTGTTTGAGGCAGGGTCTCATAACCTGGACTGGCCAGGAACTTCCTGAGTACAGACTCATGGCGCATCTCTTGGCTCAGTCTCCAGAGTGCTGGCATTACACATGTGCGCCACCATACTGTGCTGCAAGCTTTGGTTATTATTCACAATAAAAAGGGTCTGTCCTCCTGCAGGCGTGTGGCACATTATGCAACACAGGATCTTTGGATCCGTTGTATTACTGATGTGTATATGCATGTATGTATATATATGTGTATGTACATGTATGCATGCACGTATGTGCGCCTGCACACAGGCACATGCCCCTGCATGTATTTGGAGGCAGAGAACAACTTCCTGGAGTTGATTCCCTCCTTCCAACCATGTGGATCCTGGGAATCAAACTCAGTTTGTCAAGGGAAGGCAGCAAGTGCCTGTACCCACTGAACCACCTTGCCCACTCCTGTACTCTTTTGATTCAGAGCCACTAATAGAGTCTTGTTCATACAAGATGTGGTTGTTACTATTGATTAATTGGACAAGAATCATCTAGGACACAAATCTCTCATCCAGTCTGTGAGTGAGTTTCTAGATTGAATTACAAGTGAACTGAGTACCAGCATTCACCTCTCTTTGCTTCCTGACTGTGGCCCGCTGCCTTATGGTCCTACTGCTATGCTGTCTCTGCCATGATGGACTGTATCCCCAAACTGTCAATCAAGCAACTCTTTCTTCCTTAGGTCACTGTCTCAGTCAGTGTTTCTATTGCTGTAATAGAACAATGCAGAGGAAGAAAAGGGTTCCTTTCATGTCACAGCATATCGTCCGTCCATTATTTAGGGAAACCAGGGCAGGAGCTGAAGCAGAAACCATGGAGGGATGTTGCTCAATGGCTTGCTCCTTCTGGTTTGCTTAGCCTGCTTTCTTATAGAACCCAAGGCCATCTGCCCAGAGGTGCAGTGAGCTGTGCCCTACCATATTGATCATCAATGACCATTCAGGAGAATGTGCCACAGGCTTGCCAAAAGGCCAGTCTGGTGTGGGCATTTCCTCAACTGAGAGTCCTTTCTTCCCAAATGACTCTAGCTTATGTCATGGTGACATAACACTAGCCAGCATAGTTACTTTTACTAAGTATTTTCTTATTATCACAATTAAGTGAAAGTAGTTAATACACTGGGTCATTAAGTTGATTCTCTAAGAGACGTGATAGGATGATCTGTTTTTATTCTCTTTTATTTGTGATTGAATAATAAAAGTTCCTAATCTAGGTGTGAAGCCCAGGCTTGTCCCAACACTCAGGAGGCTGGAGCCAGGTGCATTTTTTTTTTTAATTTAAATTCTGTCTAGAACATAAGATGGGAAAAAGATGTGTTCTCTGATGGTCCGGACACCAGCGTAATGTAGCCTAAAAGACTTCCACACTTGTCTCAGTTCTTCAAACTAGAACATGTTTCCTTTTTGGGGTGATTGTCAGTCCTGGATTGGCACGGCTGCTAGCACTGAAACTTGTCAAGCACTGAAAGCGGATACAGTGAGCCATTTGGGAGCTGTCCAAGTACTAGAGCTACTTCTGGTTCTGAAAGGCCAAGTTCCCTCCACGGCCTAATGCAAGAGTGAGAACCAAGCATGAGAGAAACCAGGAACCCATGTAGCGGCATTTCACGGACAGCCCCTCCCCTGTGTGTGGCATTTCACGGGCACCCCCCAGTCTGGCACAGCAGTGGCACGGGGCCCCATGGCATTGGTATAGGATCTGGGTTTGTTCCCTCCAGTCCCTCGGTGTCCTCCATTTCTTCTAGTCTAGGCAGAAACTCGAGTCCCAGCAAACCCACTTGTATTAATCCTGTACTCTGAGCTATCGGCGACAGTGAGCCTGAGTCCCATGGACTCGGTCTACATGCTGAGTGACCGCTCTTCGTCAGCCTGGCTCTTCTCTGTTGTCATTTTGGGGACAGCGTCAAAACCAGGTTCCTGTGGTCACTTTGTGACCTTATCTCTGGTAGCCTCATTTCATTTAAACATTATTTGTGTAGGTGCGTGCACACATATGTGTATGAGGGTGTATGCATACATGCTGTGGCACGTATGTGAAAGTGGTTTGGCAACTTGCAGGAATCAGCTCTCAAACTCTACTGTGTGGGTCTATGTGGTTTGAATGAACATGGCCCCCATATGTTCATATATGTGAATACTTGGTTCCCAGTTGGTGGAACTGCTTGGGAAGGTCGAGGAGGTGTGGCCTTGCTGGAGGAGGTGTGTCACTGGGGAGTCAGCTTCGAGATCACCAGGCCCAGTGAGCTTTCTTCTGTAGCAACCTGTTCGGGTCAGTCAGCAGGGTCTCCAGCACAGGAGTGAGGATGCACACTTCCAATTCCTGCTGTGTCCTTCACTGTGTCCCGCTTACTGGAGCTCCAACATTGAGGCGCCACTTTGTAGCCGCCCGAGCTGCCTCACGTTGGTGGGGGACACTTTGTAACGGCCCGTTCTGCTGCTCTGGTCCGCGGGACAGGGCCTAGCAAGAGAGAGAGTGGGGACGGAGACGCGAAGAATGGAGACAAGACAGGGAGTCTGATCAAGTCTCTTCAAGTCTCATTTATTGGAAGGAAATCCTGGGTATTTATACCCTTTACCACGTGCCTTGCCCTGGTGGACAAGCACAGCTGAAGGCACTACGTCATGTGCCTTGCAGCGTGGATATCACATACACCTAGCTAGCAGCGTGGAGACCAGTGCGCCTTGCAGCTGGCGGCACTAAACAGCAAAACAAGATATGTGAGAAAAACAAGATGTCTATCAGAGTGTGCTCAGCTGTTGTGGGCTGTTGAAAACAAGTCTCTTGTCAGGGTATATGGCCTGAGATGGCTGCAAAGATGATAGCTGCTTTCGGCTAGGTGTTGGCTCCCAACATTCTTCCTGCCTCTGATTCTGGATCAGAAGGGATGGATGGTAGCAGCCTTGTTATCTTAACCTCTGGTCAGTATCTGACACTGAGTGGAGTTTGCTGGTGGACTTTTCTCTCCATCTCTGAGTGTTAACTTTGAATTTTTTTCTTTCTCTAGCTCTGTTAGGTAGGACATACCTTCTCCTTTAACCTATTAAGGTGGTAAATCTGTATTTATTAAATTTCTAATATATAATCAGTTCAGGATTCTGGAGGGTGAGACAGCTTGATCACGTGTTATATTTCTACATGCACTGTCTTATACATGGCTTTCCTTCTCTCTAGGGAGTAGTGACTGGCCATTGTTTTTCTGTCTGTCAGGCTCTGTTAAAAGTTACACTGGCCTCATAAAACAAGGAGGGCATGTTTCCTTATTTTCCTTCTCTGCTAGTTTGGATCAGATTGGAATCATTTGTTTTTTAAGTGTTTAGTAGAGCATATCAAAAAACTGGCTGGACCTGCGCAGTCTGTGTGGAGTTTTTGGGATCAGTGATATTCATTTCCTTGAATAGTTTTTAGAATATTTGGTCTTTATTTCTTCCTGGGTCAGTTTTGATCAGTAGTTTTGGGACATTTTGTCTATCCCTTTAAAGTTTAGAAACCTGTTGTTGTTTAGTTGTTCCCAACACTCTTCTTTAGTCTCGTAAACATTTGTAATATGAGTAGCTCTGGTCTTTCTATTCTTTGAAAGACAGGGTCTTTGTGTAGTCCTGGCTGGTCTGGAACTTACGTAGACTAGGCTGGCCTTGAGCTCGCAGAGATCCACCTGTGTCTTCCTCCCAAATGCTGGGATTACTTAATTCCTTGGTGTCTACCACCAATGTCTCCCTCTCTTGTATTTTTAATACTATTATTTTTTTCCCTCCCCCTCTTCCCCTTTGCTCGGTCTTACAGGAAGTTTGGCTTCATCACTGTGTGTGTGGACTCATCCTTGGGCCTCTCCGATAACCCTGGTGATGATCCGTTTTCAGTTGGTGTCTGTATTTGTCCCTCGGCTTCCTTTGTGCACATTCCATTCCTGCCACTTCCTCCTCTGAATTCGCAGTCCCTTCTGTCATTGTCAGTCTCCCCAGCTGGAATCAGTCTGTGTCAGAGACTCCCGCAGACATTCAGGACTGCTGCCAGGCCCTGCTCACCCGCCTCCCCTCAGCGTCCCTGAAGAACTGAACTTTGGGGGAGCTCCCTACAGAAGCTCCTGCTGTTTGTGGTTGAAACAAGGATGTGAATGGACTCGGGGGTGAGTCGGTCAGACACAAGGCCACCGGTCAAGGGGACACTGACCGCTGGGAGGCTCAGAAGCTTTTTCCCTAACATACAGGTGTATAGGAACTAAAGATGAGGAAGCAGGGTTGGGGGGGTCAGGGGGATGAGATTGCTGTCACCTCTGTCATGTCACTACTTAGCAGTAGCCACTAGAGAGTGTATGAGTACACGTCTGTGGGTGTTACTTTTTCTGTTGAAATAGGCCCATGTTACAAAGGCCGATTTAGGGCACTTTCTCCCCTGAATGTCATACTGTGAACAGTTTTTTTTTTTTTTTTTATGTCAGTAAGTATGAAAGAATGAAGGTTTCTTTAAGGTCACCTTTCATTTCCACATAGTGTTTTTGAGGACTCATCTATCTGCACACTGATAAACTACTCACAGAGTCTTGTTTTTCCTGTCCACCAAATGTTTTTGGTTCCTTCCAGGAAGCACACACACTGAAATCGGATGTGGATGACTCATGGGTTATTTTATGATGGAGTGGAAAGATGGGCATTGTGCTTGGCACCCAGGGTAGTGTGGTGGCTCCGATGCCTCTTACTGGGCGTGCCACTTTCTGACCATACCTCATGAGTTGGAACCCATGTGGATCCGTCAGGCTTGTTTCCTCCCCGTTTCCAGTCAGGTAGAGAAGACATCACAGGCTAGGAAGGCTTCTGTGTACAGCAGCCCCGCCGCAGTGCTGGGAATCAAACCTAGGACCTCAGGCATGCTAGCCAAGCACTCCGCTGCTGAGCTCTGCCCCCAGCTCAACAGCCTCCACCTTTGTTTCATACAACTGGGATGCTTCGGCTTGGGAAAAATTACTGCATGGAGCACAGAGAGCCCTGGGCTTTTGGAATGGTTCCATATTTCGGGAGGTGTTTGAATTTCACTTGTGTTTTGAGCTCAGTTGGCTTGGTATAGAGTTGCAATCAGCATTTTGGGTCTGTGCAAACCCCTAGCTTATCATGGGAGACTTTTGTTCCCTCTGAGCATCTCTGCAGGACAGGTACACATGAGTTTTTCTGCTTGTGTGGCAGGCAGCCTGGCAGCTGTGTTGAGTGTAGCCCAAGATACCCAGCTGCTGGGAAAAGCAACCAAGATACCCAGCTGCTGCTGTCCCTGCCAGCCCTGCATCCTGCTGAGATGGGCTCTCTGCGTGTGGAAACAGCATGGCTCCTCCAGGGTGTGGACTGCCATTCTCAGCAGGCTTGTTTGCCCCTCTGTTGTGGCTAGAGCTTCCTGTAGGATACGAATGACATCAACATGGCATAGCAGACTGTGTCTACTTTAATCTCCTGAGCAGTCATACTGCTAGAGAGTAGGTTTGAGGTGGAAGAAGAGCTGGCACCCTCATCTGAGGTTGAGGTCTGGATTCTGAGCGCTTAATTGAAGGTTAAACAGCTTTCCAGTGGTAGCATCTATGACTGCTTCTCCTTGCTAAGGAGCTTGGGATGGTTAGGTTCAGGGGACTCCTCTGCCCACCTAATGTCCTCAGGGTTTAGCTTTGCTATGAAAGGAACAGAAGGGGAGCTTGGGTTCCCCTCTGTTCTGCAGCACTCCGCTGTATACATGTGGCTGTTTATTCCTATAGCTATGGGGGTTGGTTGTCAACAGCTCATGGGGTGAAGGTACAGGACCTTTCAAAGGTTCCCTGTGATTCTGTGACACTTGTGAGGGGCCACCTGGGCAAATGAAGTTGAACACCCAGGCAGGCAACAGTGCCACGTGTTGGTGGTTCAGAGTGTATTCCCGAGCTATGATGGCTTCCATCAGCTCTTTCTGGGGTCGGCAGGCCACTGTCATTGCATGTCATTTGTGGACATTTGTTTTGATGTAGCTGTGGAGATCGGCTCTGATTGTTTGCTCTGACACCATCAGTAGTCCTTAAATGTTTTTGTTTTTCAAGTATGATTATGTAAGGTCCACAATTCAATATCGATGAAGTAGCTTTAATGGGGCTAGCCTCTGCCTCCTCCTAAGCTGTCGATGCAGCTGTAAACTTTCTCGCATGGTAAAAATATCTATTGTACCCATGTTGTCAGCTATGTTAGAGCTGGAGTTTTAGATCAGCAGTCTCGTACAGGGATCCTGCAAGTTCAGCCAGTCTTAGGAGACAGACAGCGGTCATATGCTTACATAGGCCCAACTCCTCAAACTATGGCTGGCACGTCAAATTTTTTTGCACACCCAAGACAACATAAAGGTTTATTTCAGTCCCTGGTTGTTTTGCCCTGCTGTGAGGCAACCATCTCAGCAGGTGTGGTAGAACAAAGCCAGGGAACAAAAGGGAGGGGGGGAGATTGGAGTCCAATAATTCCCACCCCCTCATGATCTGGAGGCCTTCCAGCAGGCCTCACCTCTTAGTACCCCGACAGCGCTGATCCCGCTAATTCAGTGGGCAGAGGGGAAACATTGTGGATCCCAGACTGAGTTTTGTGCATCCCCGTCCCAACTGCTCAGCCTGGGCTTTACTCCCGCTCTTCTTGCCTTCCCCTCCCCACTGCTGAGATTATAGGTCTGTGTCAGCAAGCCCAACTACAATTTAATGTTTGAGAAAAGAACCAAAAGGCAAATAATATTTCAGGATACATGAAAGTTGATTGCAAATCAGATTTCAGTGCCTGTACATAAAGTTTTGAATACAGCCGCCGTCCTCTGTATTGTGTCTGGCTGCCTTTTTTTTTTTTTGTCTTGACAACAGGGTTCATAGTTGACACAGTGACTGCAGGATCTGCAAGGTTTAAAATAGTTACCTTTGGATGCTTTGGCCTGAAAACCTTTGGATGCTGAGGGAAAAAGAACATGTGTTCTAAGGGGTGGGGGCTATGTGTGGAGGGAGGGGTCCTGGGAGTCTTGTGAGTCAAAGGACGGTTACACGGAAAAGCAGAATGTGCCTTTCAGAGAACACATTTTTCAAAAGCCCCATGGTTGAGGATCATGCCAAGGGCTGTAGAGACCATGATGATGATGACGAACAAGACTGTTCACACAGCAGGAATGGGGAAGGGGACACAGTGTGACAGTGTGGCCTAAGGGGTGGAAACTGCCAGGGCGGAGTCCTTCCAATGGCTTCAGTGCTCTGGCAGAGTGATGATTCTCCTCCTTTCTTCTCTTTCAGGTAAAACCTCCTTGGCTTGTCAGCATCCTGTGAGGAAGCTGGTTAGCTGCAGCCTGGGCTGTCAAGGTCTGGGCACCATCTCTTGCCTGAGGTGTTGAAACCCAAACCAATGTTATTTATGAAACTCTGGCTTCACCCTACATGTCTGGCATCTGGAATGTCACCGTCATGCTTGTTCTCAGCCGCCAGATGAGAGTCACCTTGGCCACCCTCGGATGCCCCTTTGAAATGCTCTTTCCACCGTTGTCTTGAGGGGGTTTTCTGCCTTCCTGAGAGATGAAGATGGGAACATCGAGTTCAGAGATTTTTCTAGAACTACTATAGATAATAGTAAAGCTACAATTGGGAGGATCAAGAGTTTTATTAAAAAGCTGGGCTGGGGAGATAGCTTAGCTCAGAACCTGATCACCTTGTAAGCAGGGGACATGAGTTTAGTCCCTAGTGCTCACATTAAAGCAAAACTAGTATGGTGGCCCACACCTGGAATCTCAGCACTGGGATGCAGGTGGACTGCTCAGTCAGCCTAGCCCAATGAATGAGTTCCAATGAAGACACCTGGTTATAGAAAAGTTGGTTGGCTCCAGAGGAATAATGGCAAAGGTTCATTTCTGGCCTCTACATACCTGAGTAGGTATGCCAACACACACACACACTCACACACCTCAAAAGCTAGAGGGACCTTCAGATGTACCTGGGAGAATCCTGACATTTTTGTTCTAAACTTCTTGAGGTCTGGCTTTATTTAGGGGAGAGTTGTATATTTCAGAATGGATGTATAAGTTCCCTACCCTACCTAAGAGGCTCCTCACAATAGGTCACAGAAGAATTTCACATTATCAGGGATAAGACCACATGGGTGAGTGCATAGATGGGTATGTACACCTATCAAATAGTTTCTCTTCTCGTGAGAATGGAAAGTGCCAGGCAGCTCTCAGTGATTTTGTGTGCTGTACAAACATTGCTCTGCTCTGCCTCAGTGCTGTGGTGTCTGTCTTAGGAATGTAATGCTAAGAAATCACTGTGGCAATTTAAATGAATGTTAATTTGGTTGGCTGAAAAAAGAAAAAGAAGGAGAAGGAGGAAGAAGAGGGGGAAGAAAGAAGATACTTTTAAGGACTCTTGTTGGAAGCTAGTCCAGGCTAGGTTGGACTGAACTGGACTGGAACTCTCCAGGGCCCACTGCTGTTCATGAGGAGCTCAGGTGGGCACTTACCCTGGGAGTGGATGGATACCCAGGGATACCCTAAACAGGCCCTGGACTCAGGTTAATGGAGGCCTCCCGTGACCTTCTCCTATATTACTGTAGCTGGAAAGCTTCTGTGCATATCTAATAGCAGTGCCTTTGGGACCCTGGGAGTGCATCACACCTGGGAAGGTGGCCCTTGTAATCTCATTTCCTTTTCATCTTTGTCCTGAGGTTTGTGTATTTGCCTGTCTATTGCCCTGTTCCATTGCTTTGGATGAAAATTTGTACCTTGGCCAGCTCCACCCTGTGTTCAGCCTCTCCAGTTCCTGACTGGGGTTGTATTGGTGGCAGTATCCTGGTTCTGGAGCCTGGCTGGGCACTGGTTCCTTCAGCCCTAAGCCAGCATGAGGTGTGCTGTGCTCCTGGGATGCCTTTATTTCACCTTTTCAGTTGGCTTCTCTTGTCTGCCATTAGCCAAGAGGGGTGGGTCTGGAAACAGCTGGTGGCTCTCTCCTCTCACCACGTCCTCAAGCACGGTGGTGACTCTAGGAAGCTGGCCATCTCAAAGCTGTACACTCTCTCAGCCTTGGAGCTGGGACTCAAGGGTCCCAGAACTGCAGCTAAACCCATCTGGAAAAGCTGGATTCTCCATTCTCCTGCCTTATGTATGAACACCACGGATCCGGCTGCCAGCCACTCATCACTGCCTGGCAAGAATGGTGGTACAGTGACCTTCCAAATCCTTGATGAAACTTCAACACCATAGGCACTTAAATAAAGATCCTTAAAGCAAATAAAAAAAATAACCTTTAGATTGAATCACAAGTATATTGGGTTTGGATATTTTCTGATGGAACCGGTGAGATGACTCACTGTGGTTAAGAGTGTGAACACTTGCTCACCTTAGGCACAGCTCACATAGGGGTGAGCTGGGGTTTCTAGGGGGTGTCTGTGTCCTTGTGATTTAGAGACATATGAATGGAATGGGGCCAAGGAAACATGCCCACCCCTGCCCCCACGCACACATGCTACATTTGTTCTTGTCCTAGAAACTGTTTCAGGTTGGGAAGCATTGAACCCCCATTTGTTTGGAGACTCTTGGGGTGTCCTGAGTACGATGTAGAGCCTATCATGTCAAACCTGCTTATCCGTGCCTCATTCCTTTGTCATCCTAGCCCTGGAGAGGTAAACCCAGGATACAGAGCAAGACTTCATCTCAACAAACAGAAAAGATCTCTAAGGTTCTATAAATGTAAGTTAAAACATGTCCAGGCTGGATTAATCCCTGGGTGGATAAAAGCCATAGAGAGAGAGTGACTTACTTACATTCACTTAAACTCTGTAGTATTGGACATCACCAAGAACTTGATTGATGGGTGTGGTCTGCTTGACTCTCCCAGCGGTTCACTGATCTTCTTATAGTCAAGCACGTTCCTGCCAGTCTTATTCCTCCTGACATCCAGGGATGACCGAGCCCGAAGAGGAAAGAGGTACTCCTATTCCCATAGTGCCTCTTTCAGTGGAGAGCTGGCTATGAGTTCAGCTTGTTCTTTGGTTCTAGGGGTTCGCTTGTAGTGGGTCCATCTAAATCCTGGCCTCTTCTTCACAAAGAAAGCCTTTCTTCCCCCATGTGCCCCATAAGAGCTACCAGAGTCAAGGAGGGAAAAGATAGATGGTCCATGGCTCCCCAAGCCTGTCACCCCCTTGCCTGCATTTCCTACCAAAAGTGCTGACACAGTAGGGAAGAGGGGAAATCACTCAAAATGGTACTTTCTAAGGTTGTGGGAGCCCCTATGGAAAGTCTTAAGACTATAGTATGTGCCTTTCCCACCTTTTTCAGCAAAATGCTGGCTTTGGGGACCTTTCAAATGGAATTGGGAAATAACCAGAAGAGAAATTTCTACAGGGTGGGTACACACATGCCCTATGCTTGCTGATGAGGCTCTGACTACCAAAATATTTTCAAGAGATTTGATTGGCTCCTTAGTATTGTTAGCTCTGGGAGAGGGGATGGACTAGGCTGTGAGCATCCGCAAAGAGCGTCATAGCTCAGTCTCAATGAAGACTATGGCCAAGAGTCAGACCCATCTGCTTTGCAGAAGCACAGATCTGCCTCCATAAAGCCTGCAAGTGCCTCCTATCACAGATGGGAGTCAGTGCTTGTTTTGAGCTCAGCTATGGTAGAACTCTTAACACTTTTATACGAGAATTTAGGAAACCCTCTTGTGGACTCAATGTGAAATACACAGCAAACAACTTGGTGACATCACTATATTTCCTGTTCTTGTTGGGAACCAAATAACACAAGCATTTCAGGTAGTTGTTAGAACCATTGCCTGCACTGTGGCCTGAGTATTTGGTCTGCGGAGTATTTTTCCCACTTGGTAATTGCCTCAGAATTTCTTGCTATCTTTAGTCTCCATGGGCCAGACTATCTGTCAGCATGCTCCACCTTCCTAGAGATGGGCTGTTTTTGATGTGGAGGGGCCACAGTGAATTTACATGTATCTGTTAGCAGAGCCTCTGATTTAAATGTTTGACTGGTCCATCTGACACCCCATACTGTGAGTAGGTGAGACCATTGTGAGCTGTTAAGTTTGCAAGAAGCCAGCTGGGTGGTGGGGAAGAAGCAAACGACAGAGAACCTGGTGTGATTCCAGGCTTGCCGCTCCCAGAAACAGGGCAAGCTTTCTCCACTAGCCATTGTGATCATTTAAAGGTTAGGTCTAATTTAGTGTTGCTCAGTGATGAGTATCTCTCGGGTAGACACCAAGTAACAAAGCCTTGTCGCTTCCACCCAAAAGTCTTTTTCAGTTACTGGAGTCAAAACCAGTCATCCTCAGGCTCCTCCAGAAGCTTCAGGTGTTAGAGAGTGCTTACAGCTTGCGCAGTCCCACATACCTCACCAGACACAACGTCATCACGAAGAGCAATAAGATTCCGCACGGGTGGGATGTTGCCAAAGTGCAGCATAGGCTCATGTTTGGGAAAGATAGAGTGAACGACAGAGTCAAGTTCAGGCCATTGGGCCTGGGAGGAAGGGTGTAGAGGTGGCTGGTGAGGCATGAGGTGTGGGAGAAGGACCCAGGCTTGGACTCAGCCCAGGCAGGGACCAAAAAAAAAAACCAAAAACCAAAAAACAAACCAAAAACAAAAAAAAAAAAAATCCAAAACCAAACCAAACCAAACCAAACCAAACCAAACCAAACCAACCAACCAACCAACCAAAAACCCATAGAATTGGGGTATGAGCTATAGGCATCTGGGAATGGTCACCATTGTCAATAACTTTTGGAGTCTGTCATGTGCCAGGAGCCTTGGCATATAATTTCTTATTCAGTTCTCAGCTGTTTTTTTTTATTAGGTGGGTATTATCTCTGGAATATGCTCTGAGGTTCTTTGATCATTTCCACAGATCAAGATCTGTTTCCTCTCAACGATGTCCCCCTCCGTTGTTCTCCCTCAGAAAAATCAGCTTACTGCTTGTCTGGTATTTGAACATTCTCTGAGTCCTAGCATCATGTAATGGAGTTGGTAATTCTTTGTCTTCGTAGGAACTGACCTAGGGAAGTAAGTTACCACACAGGCTCACAGGTTTGTGAAGGGTAGGCCTTGGACCATGAGCCTCTTACCCTCTCCAACATGTTTACTTGGAGTGGAGAGATGGGAGACACCTCTTTAGGACCTTAAGAGCTTTTTAGGACCATTTGGGGTGGCAGAGGATGACTGAGCTCTGGGCTGATGGGAATTAAGGTCACACATCCCAAGAGGCACTCTACTTAGGTGGTAGCTCCCCAGTGAATAAAAGAATTTGTTTGCAGGACAAGGAGTCTGTATGCCCAGGAACCCTTGGCCTTGCCTTTCTAAATTCTACCAGGTCACCTGGGTCTTTGGAGTACCATTTCCAGTTGGACCAAGCTGGGTTTAGGGCTATGGTGGGATTGTCCTTCCTAGGAGCACTTGAATGCCTGAGTTGTTGGGGGAACTCTGTCTTGTGGGCATACCATGGCTGTCACTGTGTAAATCAGAACAGCTCTGACTACCCACAGAGGATCTGCATAAGACTGGCCCTGTTGGTAGGTAGTCCTTTGTGGAATGGCATTGGCATTTGACAAAGTCATTAGACCCTCACCTTAGATTCTAATCATTTTCTCCTGCTTCCTCCTGCTGGAGCTGTGTGCAGCTGTGTCCCTTCTATGTAATTTCATCTCAGCTGTATGTGGTCTAGAGTATGTAAGAAGCAGAAGGTTAATTAGTGGTATACTCCATCTATAGTGTGATATTGGGCCAGGCCTTGTACACTCAAGTATTAGGAATAGCTGGGTAGACCATGACCTGATTTGGACTGTGCCCTGGGCAAACAGTACCCTTGGTCTTGGCTTTCTAAATTTTACCAGGGCACCTGGGGCTTTGCAGTACCATTTCTAGTTGCCCCAAGCTGAGTTCAGGGGTATGCTGGGGCTGTCCTCCCTAGGAGCTCTTGCAAAAGTTCCCTTTTATGTCTGATCTCATCACGGTGTTAATGACTAAGCAAGCCAAGCATCTTTGGGGTTAACACCTGGTGGCATCATTTCTTTCTAACATATGAGCTGACAATGCTTCCCCCCAAATCCACAGTCTAACAGAAACACAGTTTACATGAGAACCTCCTTTTTGAGTTTTTTGGTCAGGGCTCCCCAAAAGACTCCCAAAACATTGCTGGTTGTCCCTAGAGGTAGGAGGTAAGCCCCTATCACTAAAGACACTGTGAACTTCAGACAGGACCCAGAGGGCCTGGACCAGGGGTCTGACCTGAAAGTACCTAGTATACACTTTTCCAAGGAAGGGAGGCAGTCAATAGTCCTACCTAGCTATTATTGCTTATTAACTACAGCAATGACTAGTGAGGTGTGATAACCTTAAAGATGTCACATGGTGTGGATGCTTTGATGGTAAGCAAAAGTTCTCTACTTGGATTTAGGGCTCACTCAGTAAGAGGGAAATCATGCTCGGTACCGGAAACCTAGTCAATCTATATGGGGCTAGATAAGTCATGGGCCTTGGAGGGAAAGCTACCACCTCTACTAAGCCAGAATAACCCCCCAGCTACGTTCTAAATGTTTATACTTTCCCCCACAGATAAGCATAGTTCTTAAGGTAACCTCTCTTTGCAACAGACCATTACAGAAAATCACAACTGGTCAGAATGCAGAGAAGAGACTGTGCGGAGCCCAGCTCCATCTGGTAGACCCATGACAAACTCCTGCACCTAAAGCCCACAGAGCCTCATGGAATAGGGGATGGAAAGACTGTGAGAGTCACAGGGTCAAGGAGGCACCATGAGACTGTGCCTCCTAGAAACGTTAAAGCTTTACTCCTGAGGTTTCATCAGCATGGGTGCCTAAATAACACCTGAATAAGGATGCCAGCAATAGACATACTGACATCTTATGGGGCCCCAACCATGGACAAAGAACCTCAGGCAACTGAGGCATGCTGTGATTGGGAACAACTCCTCCAGTTGGTCTTCAATTCATCCCTGAAATCATATACATACAAGTAGCATTATATGAACTGAGCAGGTATATTTAGGCATGTATACACACATATATATACACAATTAAAAAGAGGCCATGAATTTTGAGGAGGAAAATACATACAAGGGGTTGGATGAAAGAAGCGGAAGTGGGAAGTGATGTAACTTCAAAAGGTAGGATCAAAACAAAGTACTTTGAAGCTGTTGTAGGGTGTCCACCAGAGAAGATTCCTCAGACACAGGTTTTAGCCAGCAGAAAGTCTTCATTAGCTGGCCAGCAGGGTCCCAGTGTGGCCCTCAAGCTTTCCCAGGGTAAAGTTTTAAAAAACAAAACCATATCCTCACTTAGCAAGAACAGCTAGCCAGAAGTGGAACTACAGAAGGAAAAAAAAAGAAAAAAAAGAAAAAGAAAAAAGAAAAAACACATTTAGAGACTTTCCCAGAACTATGGCTTCTTCGATACATTGGGTTTTGTTCTTGTCTTGGCATGTGTTGGTGCCTGTGTGTGGGTTCCATGGCCTCGATGATGAGTGCTCCCATCATTGGGTTTTGTTCTTGTCTGGCATGTGTTGCTGCCTGTGTGCTGGGTTCCACAGCCTCGATGATGAGTGATCCCATCATTGGGTTTTGTTCTTGTCTGACATGTGTTACTGCCTGTGTGCTGGGTTCCATGGCCTCGATGATGAGTGATCCCATCATGTCACTTGTGTGAAGGTCTGAGATCTACTGAAAAACCAGCAGGATTTTATGGTGCAAACTGAGCATGCCCAGAGACATCCCTGCCTATCATTTTAAGTTTTCTACCTATGTATCATAAGTACTCCATGACTTTTGAGCTAAGCATGCCTCCAAATGTTTGGCTGCTCTTTTTAAAGATTTGATTTTTAAACTGAGCACACTCAAGAATGGGCTGACCCTCTACATGAATGTATGTGTATATACTGCCCCTCCACAATAAAATCCTATGCTTCCTCTGTCTGGGGAAGGTGTGACTTTTGAAATCATGCCTGCGCATTGCACGTTGTAGGCAATGCAGTTTTCTCTGCTCTTTCATGTTTTGGCTGTGTTTATTTTGGCTTTGCACTCATCAAGATGCAAACCTATTGTGTTAAGCTTAAAATAATAAGCCCACGAGGTGCTTGTGACATGACCGACTGTAGGCCTTTGGCCTAGAGGAGTCTGGTTTGTGGGCCTTGTCGGTGTCTTCAGGGGCATGGAATATTGCTAGGAACTAAGGCCCCCTCTGGACTGATGATCTATCCGACATGTTCCTGAAATATTGAACTGAAGTTCTCAGCTCTCACAAGGCTACTGGAGTCGGAGGGAAATGAGCTCCGTCCATACAAGAGCCCCGTCGTGAAGAGTGTCTGCTTTATTCAGGCACCTACATCCTGGCATATGCTAGCCTCTATTTATTGAGCTTCTACTGTGTTTCAGGCAATGCAGGAAGAGCTTTACATGGGTTATAGAGACTCATTTTGCACTGTAAGCTGAGCCAGGGACTGTGAAGCCAGACTCCCTGGGTAAGACTTACAGACTCTATGGCTTGCCACTTTGTGTGACCTTAGATGTGTCTCTTGACTTCTGTGAGCCCAACCCCTTGTCTGTAATAGATTCAGAGTTTGTCTTGCCTGGGTATTGTGAACTGGACTTTTAAGGTACTTCTTGACGCTGCCAGGCATTCAGTAGTGTTATTGTGTATGGCAGCCAATATAAAGTAATGACTATATTATCATGTCTACTTTCAAGTGAGGAAAAAGACCTAGGCTTTGGTAATGAGTTTGCCCAATCTCCTACTAGCAGAGTTAGCTGCCTGCCTTTGAAAGCTTGGGTGCTAGGCACAGTTTTGTGTTCCTACCCAGCACTAGATTCTGTCCAAGGCTAGGATTCAGACATGGAGAGGGGTGGTTGGTGATCTCAACCAGACCCATGGAGTGATTCCAGAGGTGCAGAGAGTACTGGGTAAGTAAAGGGCAGGGTGTGTTCTTCTGAAGCAGTTCTCTTTCTGTGAAGCCAGAGTTTGAAGTTGGCAGTGAATATTGCTTGGGAGAGTGGTGGCCCTGGATAAAGGGGAGGTGGGAAGCTTGAGGAAGAGAGGATTCTGCAGGTCATGTCCTGCTTCTAGAAGAAGCAGGGTGGGCTCATCCCCAGAGGAGCAAAGCTGGGTTGGAAGGAACATTGTACAAGTCAAGTGTCTTTCTCTTGCATACATCTCTGTTTTCCTTATTGTAGACATTCTCAGAACACTGCCTTTGCGGGGAAAGCAGCCCATGACTCCAGCTCTGCCCTCTTCTTCCCACAGAAGGCGGGGAATTGGATGTGGGAATCCTGCTTGGATTTGAGAGGCACCGGCATTTCAAACACTCAGCCTCATTTTTTTTTTTTTAAAGACTTATCAGGCAGTGTGTCCCAGCATTGTGCTGGAAATTGTGTAGTGACCACTATTACAGACACCATCAAGTCCTGGTACTCTCTGGAGTTAGTGACACAGAAGTCAGCTTGAAGTTAGGAGAAAATATTTGAGGGTAACTTACAAAACATGTTTTTGGTCAAAAGGTTCTGGAAAAAAAGAGTAATCTTCTTGACTAAATTTTGGACAATAGTATATAAAGAAGACAAAAAAGTTAATTATCAGTTGTGTTTGGGTGTCTTTTTCCCTCTGATGCTTTGTCTTCGTCCTCCTCCCACCTGTCATTTAAAAACACTGATGGAATGCTCACTTGTGTCAGGTGGTACCATGTTGATGGACAGGCTCAAGGAACCAACTTGGCCTAGGGAGGTGGTGGAGGAGGTGGTGGTGGAGGAGGTGGAGGTGGCAGAGGTGGAGGTGGCAGAGGTGGGGGTGGTGGAGGAGGTGGTAGAGGTGGTGGAGGTGGCGGAGGTGGCGGAGGTGGCGGAGGAGGCGGAGGTGGCGGAGGTGGCGGAGGTGGCGGAGGTGGCGGAGGTGGCAGAGGAGGTGGTGGTGGAGGAGGTGGTGGAGGAGGAGGTGGTAGAGGTGGTGGAGGAGGTGGAGAAGGTGGTGGTGGTGGGCAGGGGAAGTGGAGAAGAGACACTATATCTTTTGCTGCCAGAGACAACAGAGAATAAAGTGCTAGGAGGGAAACCTGAGGCTTCAGGACCTGATCAGCTCTCCCTCAACAAAATGACCTTTGGGGCTTTTTGTATTTTTGCCTTGACATCTTTTTTCCTCTTGAGAATTGGATCCTATGACCTGTGGTTTTTTTTTTTTCTTTCTCCCTCCATGTCCATTACTGTTTCGAGAGGAGCCTTTCGACTGTACTTTGAGGGCCAGGTCTAACCTATGTCACCAAAAGCTAAGGCTGAGAGAGGCCTCCTCTAGAAGTAAGAGGGGTGAAGACCTGGACGATGGCTCCCAAGAAGAGCACATGCCGAATAGCCTTCTTTCTCCCTCCCTGCCCGTTTACATTTCCAGCCTGAAAAATGACAGAGGTATGATATATGCAGAATGGTGATCCATCTTATTGTTTGTCACACAACTGGGGAGCCATCTGGATGGAACAGTATACCAACTCTGAACCTGTTCTCCCCTCTACCCTGGCAGAGAGCAGCTTAGTGAATATACTTTGACACTGAGCGAGGCCCATGAGAGGCAGCTGCT
This sequence comes from Grammomys surdaster, assembly GCF_004785775.1. NCBI lineage: Eukaryota > Metazoa > Chordata > Mammalia > Rodentia > Muridae > Grammomys > Grammomys surdaster. The sequence goes on along the minus strand of NW_021604712.1, from coordinate 1,867,537 downwards.
GCCTATGTGGGACCTGTCAGTTGAGGACTCTGAGACGGGATTGGGCTAGAGCGTCTTGCTCATGACCCACCCATCAACCCCACTACTTATCTTTCTCTCAGCCATCACAGCTCCTGGTGACCCTGATGCTCCTTACCCTGTCTGTCTCTGAAACAGCTGTCATGTGAGCTTTGGATCTAATTTGGTTTGTGCCCAGGTGTCTACCTAATATTCATGGTCATAGACTACATTCTATCAGAGTTTGTGTTTAAGGCTGCTGCATCTCTTTTAACATGTTAGTAGTTTTCCTTGGGATGAGGTCCTAGAATGCAGAAAGGTCCACCTTGCAGTGTCTATCTGAGGACTGCACCCTGCTGGACAGGATGACATCCTGGGAATTTGTAGTGTAAGTGTTTGAGATATAGGCGCTACAGAGACTACAGAGTGCTGTGTGTTCATTCTGCTCCAAGGGACACTTGGGCTCAGAGAGTTTATATGAATTCCAACTGTTCCCACCCCAGGAAAGCAAACTTTCTCTGCACCTGGGCTACCTGGACTGGGGGTCTGAGCAAGACTCACCAGGGGAGCCTGAACTCCTCTTCACGCTCCCTGGGGTACCTGGCTCTTAGGGCTCCTCTTCTGATACAGAGGAGGATATGAGGATGGGCCAGCAGCCAATCATCTGTGCACTGACTGAAGGAGTGTGTGACTAACTTATGCATCAGGGAGGAATGTGGTTTTGGGTTCACAAGTATAGAAATCTTTTTAGGCTCACAACACAGTGAACTTTTAAATGAATGAAATGTATCTTTGGCCTAGCGACCAAGAGTCCCAGGAGTCTGAAGGCCTTGAACTTCACCCTTAAGAGGCCAGGAAGTACTGTTTGTGGTGGGGTAGTTGACCCCAACTAGATGGTCAGGCCAACCAACTGCAACTTCTGCCGGAGTTAAGGGTGGGAGGCTTCTGTGACCTGTTTCCCAGTCTGGGGAGCTTGGGAAGGCAGGCACTCTGGAGCTGGGAGAAGAGGCTGCTGTGTCAAGTGCCCAGTGAGCGGTAGGAGAGGCTACTGGGAGAGGAGCTAGGTCCATGGACACCAACATTCAAGCTTAGTGGGGCTTCCAGGAGCACAGCCCCCCAAGGTCAAGGCTACACAACACACGAAGACTTCTCGGCACTATCCACAGGAGCCCTCCCTGTCATGCAGTATGCTGTTTCAGGGCGTGTGCAGTCCCAAAGACAGTATTCTATCAAACTTCCAGGAGGCCCTGACGGTCATAGTCTATAGTCCCCATCTTGAGAGGGAACATTTTTAGGTTGCCTTTTCTCCAACACCATGTTTCAACACTGCTTCTTGCCTTTCTGTGCTTTATTTTTGCAAGCATGGGCCACAGCCATGCTATCACCAATGACCCCACCGCCACCCCAACCCCCATTCCCACCCCCACCTGAGTCCCTGGCACTCTCAGATACCATGATACTTCCTGAAATCAAAATCATGGGGATCAGACAAAGATGCCATGGCTGGAGAGTCACACATGTGACTCCAAATACCATCCCAGAAACCTGAGGCCAGAAGGGCTGTTGGGGTGTATCATCCACCTTGGAGAGCAGTAGGCACTTGAGTGGAGAACAGATCCCACCCGTCTCAGGGGGGGACCCACTCTGTCTTGAGGAACTGGATTTTCAGAATATAGTCTTGACATCTGAGGAAGGGTTAACTAATCTGGTAGGATGAGAGTTAACCCCTTCCCTGCCACGCAGATGTTTGGCTGGGTTTTTCTGACGAGTAGAAAAGACTTCAAAAAGTACTACAGATTTTCCTTTCTTTCACCCAATCCACAGGCAAGGAAAGCTAAGAAAGGGGAGAGGCATCTCTAGACCTTGGAGGAGGCGTTGTACACCTGCAGAGCCCACTTGCCTCGGGCAGGTGGTTTTTGTGAGAAGGAGTCTTGCCTTAGAGTGCTTCTCACTATGTGTGACATAGGCTGGAGCAAGCCACAGGGAAAACAGCTTCACCACTGGGTTCCCCATGAATTGGTTCAGTGCAAACAGACCAGGAACTGGCAGGGAAGGTGGAAAGGTTAGCCAATGAAGGTATGTTTGAAGAAACCTCTAGGGCTGGGGTTGTGAGCAGAGGAGGGTTCAGTCTGGGTTAGTAAAGTGGGGGTTGCTGTCACTGTCTAGAGAAAATGAATACAGCAAAGCATTTGAAAACTAGCCAAGTAGTGACACAGAACTGGCCCCAGGAAGAAACAGATGCAGAGGAGAGAAAGAGAAGCATTCAACTGCAATATAAAAACGTATGTAACAAGTTCAAACTTTTCAAGTTGAGGTGAATTATGAAGCTAGTCCAAAGGATGGGATCTCTCTCTCTCTCTCTCTCTCTCTCTCTCTCTCTCTCTCTCCCTCTCTCTCTCTCTCTCTCTCTGTGTGTGTGTGTGTGTGTGTGTTTTGGGGAAATTCAAGTGTATGGGGAACTTTAGACTTTTGCCTGTGGGCTAGTCATTAGTCATTAAACTGCCAAAGGGCTGCTTCCCGAGTGGCCCTAGGAGGCTGATTGATGCAGAGGAAGGAGTTAGAGAGAAGACTGAGGGAGCTGAAAGGGTTTGCGGCCCCATGAGGAGAGCAACAATACCAACCAACCAGAGCCCCCAGGGTCTAAACCACCAGCCTGGGAGCACTTAGGGAGGGCCCCATGGCTCCAGCTGTATATGTAGGGGAGGATGGCCTTGTCCTGCATAGGTGGGAGAGGAAGTCCTTGGTCCCATGAAGCCTGGACTCTGAGTGTGGGGAAATTTGAGGGTGGGGAGGTGGGTGTTGGGGGGGGTAGATGGGGCACATCTTCAGAAGCAAGAGGAGGTGGAGACGGGATAGGGGGTTCCTGGGCGGGGGGGGGGGGAGGGATGGGATAAGGGGATAACATCTGAAACGTAAATAAAATATCCAATAAAAAAAAAAGGTAGCTGGTGGAATCCTAACAGAACCAGGACAGCAGTAGGGATGAAAGAGTCTGCAAAGGGCAGGTGACTAGTGAGAGTGACTAGGCACAGGTTATCTCATGAGGGGGTGTTAAAAATCAGGCCTCCTGACACGGGTGCCACACTTCTGTGTCCAAACCAGACAAGATTCTTCCGTTAGCTCCAGCCAGGAAGGAGGAAGCTATCATTTCAGAAGAGCATTGTGAAGGTCAAGAAAGCCACCTCTGATGCCTGACGCTATAGAGAGGCACTGTATCTATGCCACTTGGAGAGCCACCAAGCCTGCCGCTCTGCGCCTGCTCAGAGGCCCTGTGCTGGCTTCCAGATAGGTAGTCAGCAGCCTATGGAGGCAAGGACAGACTAGGCCTACTCCAACATCCGGATGACACAGGTGTGAAGCAGTTACACCATCCATCATGGGCCAGAGAGAGCTGGAGTTTTTAAAAAATACTTTAAAGAGCAGAATGTGCATTTGTTGTTCCTTTGGAGCTGCGAAAAACACCTGCCCAAATACAACTAAGCCTGGTCCCCTCTGACTGTACCAAACAATGTGTACCTAAAATTGAAAGATGTGGCTCACATGCTTAACAGACCCTGTGTAACGGATAGGGCAGAAGAGCTAGCATCCCTTTGCCTCAGCAGAGGACACTCCCCGGCAGGTCAGCAAGTACCTGCTGATGAGGGGGACCGGGTTCCTGGTTCTGCTCAGCCTGAGGGCTTATCACACTCACTCTGATGGCTAGGAGACACAAAACCAGCACTAAGGAAGCTTAACAAAAGAAACTCTGAAGGACAGCATCTCCAAGTTCTTCCATAATGGATCCGGCTTAAGGAAAGATGCAGTTGCCTCCAGGATTCCAAAGATGGAGAAGATTCTCCAGTGGTTTGCAAATCAGAAGCACCGTAAAACTGAGGTTAAGTTCACTAGTGTTTTATGAAAGTCCATCTCAGGCAACTACTAAAAAGTCAAGTGATATGCCAGGTGGTGGTGGCCCGAGGCTAGCCTGGGCTATGGAGGGAGTTCCAGGACAGCCAGGGCTTCACAGAAAAAGCCTTTCTCGAAAAAAAAAAAAAACCAAGCCAAAAATAAATAAATAATAAATAAATAATAAATAAATAAATAAATAAAATAATAAAATAAAATAAAATAAAATAAAATAAAATAAAATCAATCATTAGCACCTGGGCCAGGAAGTTTCCCTCTTGAGGCACCTGTCTGAAGTGGAGGACATGGAGTCCAATAACTACATTCACCAGTTCAACAGCCCAGCAAGCCTGCTGTGCGGCCAGAAGGCAAAGGCTTATCAATGAGTTCATGTGGCTCAGAGAGTTGTACTCAAATAAGCTCCATTCACAGTTGAAACCCTGGAGCAAGAAAACATGTGGAAAAACATGTTCCAGGAACATTTAGATGGAAATAGATATTCCCATATGGGAAAAAAAAAAAAGCATCGGGCCGCCTTCCTGTCAGTGGCCAGGAGATCGTAATAAGTAGAAACAGTACAAGTTCGGGTGATAGACTTTGCTCAGGATTCCCTAGTCACTTAGGAGATGGGGGATGTATTTAGTTCTTACAACTGCAGATCCTGTGCCAGTCTGGCCAATCATTGTGGAGGGCTGCAGGCATCAGTGGTGCACCTGGAATGCTTTGTAAACATGTGTATTGTGAGTCAGTCAATGTTTTTTTTCCTTGTAATTTTGGTAGACGGTTACATTTTAATATTCTTACTCAGGAATACAGATCTAGTCATTAGAAAACTATTAAAAGAAACCCACAAAAACAAAGAAAGCTGCAGGATATGTCCAGCGGGAAAGGTGTAGGGGCAGGGAGTAAAACAGCTGCAGTGCTTTGCCAAGTGCAAACCACTGCTCAGTTTATTCCCAGTTCCTTTAGCACTTTCTGTCGTCAGTTGCCACAAAAGCTCTGTCCACCTAGCCTTGCCATCAAGGAGTATCTAAACTGTGATATCATCAGGGCACCTTAAGATCTGGAGAGCACAAGGCTGACCTCAGTGCTGGGGTCCAGGCATTCTCTAAGACTGGGGGAAATTCTACACAGAAAGCAGGCTGTGCAGGTTCTATACTAAGAGTTGAGACCGGAGTATAAAAAAAGAGTGTGTTAGATGGTTGTGCTCCATGAATGAATTTCCTCTATTTCCTTCTCTGTACACTCATATTGTGCTTCATAGCAAGGGTGGATGAGGCAGACGGCCCGAAGCAGCGACACAGCCTTGACATTACTTTTCTCTCTCTCTCTCCCAGGAATTTCAGCTATGGAAAAGTCTTTGTCTACTAAGCTGTGAAACTGTCATAAACTGACATTCTTTATTCTCAAACTGATACTTTAAATTTAAGCTTTTGAGAGCCTTTTCCATTGAAAATCCTGTTTCTTTGCGTGTCCCCTTTACGCTTAAGCCTTAGCATGAACATGTTTCTCAGAATTTGGTTAAGCACTGCACCTGCTGTGCACAGGGTCTGGTTTAGACTGGAATCCTGTGTTGGCTTCACTTTCATGACATCTGGCAGAGAAATTAGAATTTAATTTCACTCAAAACAGGACAGTGCCACTTGTCCTTGAAAAAATAGACTTTGGGTAGTTGTTTGCCTTACAGAGCACTGTAAAAATGGAAATTGAACTCACAAAGACTTTTTGCTGCAGTTGCTTTCACTCAGACTCACTACTGAGTGTAAATGAACCAGCTTGCCATATTTCTGCGAAATATTTTCTGTTATGATGTGGACTTACTTTTTGAACCCCCCCTTTACAAATACAAATTAAAAAATAAATCCAATTGCCATTTTCTGTAATGTGGAGGGAATTTTTAGTATCCCAGACCTCCTCAATGGGTAGTTTGCAAAAGTCCTTGCCCTAACTTAAACATGAAGCAAATGGGTCAGTAAGCCCAAATGACACATACATTTTGCGACCTTTCACTCGGGAGGCAGTAAGTGTTCTCTGAGAGGGCTTTGGTTTTCCTGTCTAAGCGGGTACTGGCTACAGATAGGTTGTTTCTTCCACTTTGTGGGGATGGATTTCAAGTGATCATTTTTTAGAAAGGTTTCGGTTTCACGTTTTTTTTCTTACAATATTGACTTTTGTCGGTACCTGGGTGCAGCTCAGTGCTTAAGCTCGTCTTTGAATCTTAAGAGGTACTTGAGGATGCTATCAGCCTCACATCGATGACTCACTAAAACTCAAGCATTCACAGGCTCTTGGAACGTTTCAGCTCAGTAAAAGCCTGACCCAGATTCAGCTTGCAAAACTAGTGTCCCATCTGTCCGACAGACCACCAGGCTTTGTTTTTTTTAACCAAGATAGGCAGTAATTCTCATCTCTGCATTTTAGGAAGGGATTAAAATAATTGTTTACATTGTAACACTGTCACCGGCTCTGTGTTACTCTTTGATTGTGTTTTAGCGTGATCAGCCCGTTCACGTGATCAGCTTGTGTCCACCAGTCCTGTCTTTAAGGTGAAACTGAGATCTGCCACTTTGGGCATCAGGTGTCCATCACTAGCCAGGCGTATGTGAGCATATAAGCTTTTAGAAATGAACACAAGGAGACATGAAAAGCACACTAGCCTCTCCCCAACACTGTTGCAGTGTTTCTTATGAAATGCATTCGTGGAAGAGTTTAAAAAAAAAAGTCAATATGAGTGCATTTCTGAAATAAAATTTTAAATTGTAAAATAGTTTTATAGTAGTCTTTTTTCTTTTTCTTTCTTTAATAAAGGAACCCACTGTTCCTTATATGAGCTCACCTGAGATTTTTACTCCCAGTGTATGCACCCTAGTTCCCTTGCTTCTTTTGGGGATCTCTGGGGTCCTGCTTCTCCCACATTTTCTACATCATGTTCAATTTAGCCCTGTCTTGTCCTTTGAGGCCAGACACTCGATCCCTGACTCCTGTCGTGTTTCCAGCCATTGTCTCTGAGCTTCCCTTCTGTTTCAACCACCCTACTCCTGACAAGGTCGTCTGTGTACAGGCTGCTCCTGCAGAGTCCTCTAACTGGGTTCTCAGCTCTGGAGACCCTCAGACACCATCTCAGGGAGCATATTCCCAGAAATGTTCTGAATAGGAGTGTATTCCTAGAAATGTTCTTTGGGTGGTAGAGATCCAACAGCTCCCCACTACCAACAGATTGAACCTCTACACTATTTACTGTAGCTCAGGAGACTTTAAGCCTGCTTCTGGCTCCTCCTGCCTCATCCACAGCCGATTTTGTTTCTGGCCAACTAATCTTACTTGTTCCTGAACAAGTGCCCTCTGCATGTGTTTCTCCAAGGTCAATGTTCAGGGCAAGTGCCACTTTGAAGTGGTGATGTTTTCCACTTAGGGTTAGGCTTCCTTGGGATTTATGGTTTGGGGAACCCCAACGCAATTCTATTTTGCCAAGGTTTCCTTGGAGGTCAGAGGGCTTGGAAATCAAGGGGTCGTTTGATCCTGCCAGTATCAGCTCTGTTTAAGACATTGTTCTGGGATTAAGATGCAATACTTGGGGATTAGTAATTAGATTTTGAGGAAGGTTTGGCAGGGTATTCTGGGGAGAGCCAGACTGTGTATGGTAAAGACACCCATGTTCACAAGTTTGTCTTAGAGCTTTTGGTATTGTAAGCGTTTTTCCTGTCTAGTTGTCATGGACCAATCTCTTTATTCTAGGTCAGTATCCATCTTCCTGTTTGTACCCGATCTGCCGGCCTTTTGCTTTCAATTACACCTTGACCCCGCCCCCAAACCCAGATTAAAAGACCCCTCCCACCCTCCTCTTCACTGTGTGCAGTTACTTCCTCTTCTCTCAGCCTCAGCATAGAGGCCTTTCCCAGGCTCTGATCAGATCTGGTACCTGCCCTAAACACATAGCATTGTTTCTCTGAGAGGAGGCCTGGTATTCAGTTAGCTCTCATGTACTTGGTTACATACCTGCAGTGGCCACTTAGTCAATGTAGGTTTGGAATGGGCAGAGGAGTTTCCATTCCCCCCCCCCCCCATGCCTGGATTCTGCACTTGAGCAGCAAGCCAAGGTTCACCTTTGATGGTGACAGTGACATTGACAGCTGCAGTGAGACTTAGGTTTGCCTCCGTGGGACTTCGGGAATATTTTCAGTCTAGTTATCTATCACTTTGCTGATGAGAGTCTTGTACAAAAGGAGGAGACAAAAGAAGAGGAAAATGAAGCAGGGAGAAGGGCCCCAGCATCCTAGAAGGAATAGCCAAGTATGGCAGGAAAAAGCACGGGAAGGGATGTGACCGCATCCCTTCCCCGGAAGTGGACTCCTACTAGTCCTGCTCCGTGTTAGACACAGTTCTAGAAACTGAGAACACCTGCGAGCACAAAGCAAGTCTCAGTTTCTGCTTTTGTAGGAATTTTACTAAGTAAAGCAGAGACATTAATATGCTAAAACACAAGTAAATGAAACCCTCAAAATCTGTGGTTGTGCTGAGAGTTCCAGGAGAGGTGATGGGGTGGTCACCTCCTGTCCTGTCTAGAACAGAAGCTCAAGCAGCTGTCAGCCTTGAAGCTAACTACAGGAGGCAGAAAGTGACAACTGCCAGCCGGACTAAGGGAGCGCCAGAGTTTGGTCTGAGTAGTAATTCACAGGGGAAAACACCCTAACAAAGAGTCGGGAGGTACTTTTCTGGCATCCGATTCCCTCCTGGGGAAAGGGCTCTTCAGAGGCTAAGATTGCATTATAACTCCTTACAATGGAAAGTGTGTGTGTGTGTGTGTGTGTGTTGGGGGGTGTGTTTGAATGGGCCCAACTAGAATATTTCTTATTTACTTCACTTAGCAAGAAGCAGCCTCTAGGGCAGACATAACTGATTCCACAGAGTCTTTATCTGGATCCAGGTTCATCCCAGAAAAGAGGAGAGTGAGGGTCAGTGAGAGTTTGGAGAGTCTTCCCCTATGGTCTAGACAGCAGCAGCAGCAGCAGCAGCAGCCCCGTGGGAAAGCATATGTGATTTATTTATTTATTTACGTTATTGAAAAAGCATTTTGTAATTGAGGGAAATGTACTAGAGATCTTGGTGAGGAAGGGCTTATACGGTGGTTGACTCTTTAGGAATCATCCAAGACTTTGGATAATGCTGTCTTCTCTCAGAGAAGGGATTTCTCTGTTCTGACAAATAGCTGTAGGGTGGCACTAACACAGCCTGGTCCCCACACTTCAACCTCGCCACTTGAGGTTTTCTGAGGCACTGGGGAGGTAAACCAGAAGCTCATCAATGGCCGGACTGATTAATTCTGGTTTGCCCTTATTTGTTCTGAGAGAGTGACCCTTCTTCAGGTGGCTGGATCCTGGGCTGTGACTCTTATCAGTGAGTCAATCGAAAGTTCAGCTCAGGTTCTAAGCTGATCCACCTGGATCTTACCAGTGTCCTTGAGACAAAAAGGAGCAATTAAGTCTGGGCTCATTCTCCTGGCTTCTTTTCTCTGTGACTAACTTTGCCCGAAACTTGTCATCTCTTTGATGTCTTTAAGATGACTGGTTTTGTTTATTGTTTGTTTTAATGTCTAACCGTCTTTTCCTTATTGGCTCCTAGAGTTGGTTTCACCTGCCTCTCAGGACAGTTCTAGAAGTGGCACTCTTAGCACCTTCTCCTGGTCTAGCCTAGCTTGGGGGTTTCTCACCAACTTCCAAGATCCACAGGCTGGGCCAGCAGGGCAGGGCTCTCAGGTAAAGGGCAGATAGCAGGCACTCTGGGCCCTAAGCTGAGAGCAGACGACAGTTCAACGGTTATCATCCAAAAGAGCCTCTAGTGTTGCCACCATCGTGCAGACAGGGTTAGTCCAGGACAGAAGAGTTGCGGTTCCTGGCATCGAGGGCTTTCCTTTCCTTCCCTTCCCTTCCCTTCCCTTCCCTTCCCCTCCCTCCCCCTCCTTCCTTCCTTCCTTCCTTCCTTCCTTCCTTCCTTCCTTCCTTCTTTTCCTTCTTTCATCTAAAGATTTCCTTGGCCTTGGCCTTTCATCAGTTTTTGATGGAGAGAAAAAAAAAATCCAAGCTTCTGCCATTGGGAATGTGGGATGGAGACCTCATGTCTTCTCTGGTCCTCTCACTGCTCTCAGGAAAAGTATGTCCTTCGGAAAGGAGCCAGCCGGCCTTTCTGGGGACTGACCTGGGTAGCTCTGCTAGCATGGATGCTCTTCATCTCCATAGCTCCACAGATCAACTTTCAGTTTTAAAGAAGCTTATCTATCCACTCATTTGTTCATTCATTTTACAAATATTGAGCACCTATTATGTGCCAGTGCCAGTCAGTGTTGGACAGCAGAGACAGACTAACCCCCCTCCCCCCAAACAGACAAATATAAAAAGAAAAGCCCTGCTCATATGGATTTCACATTTTGGGTTTCCTTTTACTTGTGCGAGGATGACCTGGGAGTCCTTCGCTCTCCATGTCATCAGAGTCGAGTTTTGTTCTCTTTGTGTTACAAACCCCAACACTTTCCTCCAATACTTTACTTGTTCTTAGGCAAGAATGATTCTCTCCAGTATTTGCTAGCAGACCAGGATGTCTGGAGTTTCTTTAGCTTTTATCATTAGTCTTTGGAGCTGGGGGCAGCTCCTTCTACATAGTTTATACCTGCAGGATAAAGCAGGTTGCATGGGGGTCAGGTCAGTACCATCTTTCATCAAGGGTACCATCTTTCATCAAGGATGCTGTGCAGAGTTGAGGAGGTAGAGCAGCTTGCATGGGGGTCAGCATCTTTTTTTTTTTTTTTTAAATCAAGGATGCTGTGCAGAGTTGAGGAGATAGGGTGCCAGCCAGACAGGCAAAGGCAGCCTGGATTATTGCCTAGAAAGGCTAGGCACAGCAGAAGTTCATTTAGTTAGACTTTTAGAAGCTGAGAGACCAGTTAACAACTTGGAGGGCTCAAATGTGTGCTGTCACCAGAGTACAGACATTAAGAAAGGCTTTGTTTAGCCACAGTGTCTTCCGGACATTCATTTGCATCTTATTTCCAGTCCGTGGATACAGAAGTGCTATGTGCTATGAATGTATTTGCATTATTGCAACTGAACACTCCTCAAAAATATCTATGTGGCCGAGCCTCCACATGTCATCAGTGAACCTGCTGCCTGGGAGGGACACCCGTGGTCCCCTGAACCAGTCCCTCCTGCCAGTCCTGGCACTTGTTTCCTGAGGCTGGTGAACCACATTATCACTTTGATCCAGGTTACAGATCTTCAAATGCCAAAGCACAGCTTTATTTTTTTTTTTATTTATTTATTTTTTTTTGTCTATAGGCTGATCAAACCGTAATTTTTACTTTTTTACACATAGGTTATATACACAAAAAGGCAGGATGTGGGGAAGGAAATGACACAGGAGCATAGGTGTTCAGGGGGAGTACAGATATCTTCCAGAACAGAGTATTAGCTGGATGAAGGTTCAGGGGACATGTCACTATGACTCTGACTATGATTCACTTGTCCTTATCTAAGTTGGTACTATCCACCAAGATTACCTATCTACAAGGTCTATGACTATTCAGCCTGGCAACTTTCTACCAAAGCTGCTTGTTTACAATATTTTTTAGTCATTTGTTTCAGTGTTTTTCCACAGTGACCAAAGACTTTGTGTTTGGCAGGCATGTATGTCAGGCCTATTGCTGATTTTAGGCCTGTGGCTATTTTTAGGCCTTCAGTGTATAAGCAGGGCTGACCCTGACAGAACTGTTTTATAAAATTGTTTATTGTTTAGGGACATATGCCACAGTGCATCTGTGAGGTCAGAGGACAATTTTGTGAAGTTGCTTCTCTCCATCCACTTTTTAGTTTCTGGAGATCAAACCAACTCAGGTTTCCAGACTCCTGCAGCAAGTGCCTTTGCCCACTGAGCCATATTGCCAGCCCTGATGTAGCCATTACATAGCACAGTATAGGTTAAGTTGAATTCACATGGCTCTTGGATTGCCTGACAATCCATAAAGCAGAACATGAGAGCCTCCATACAAAAGCTAAGGGCTTTCTGAACTATCTACTGAAGGGTTCAGATCTGTTCTCATCATAGTATTTTCGCATACACTGCTTTGCTGTGTGTTATCTGCAGATGACATTGCAGGCTAATTGCAAAAAGTATATAAAACGGACTATGGAGAAAGATGCCTTAAAGTGCTAACATAAACAATCACTTGGGAACAAGCTTCAATGCAAATAACGTTGACCAGAATGGGAATGAGTGAGCTAGAGAAGTCATTCTGTCATACCAGCTTTATTGAGAAACTACTGCACATCAAAGACCACTACTGTGTGCCACACAGAATAAGTCAAGGGGAGAATTTTAATGGATAGGTTACAGGTGTGACGGGCTTGCCATCTCACAGAGACACAAAGAGAACTTGAATAAGTAGGTGTGGTGCATCTTGTACTAAGCACAGGTCACTGGGAGAAAAGATGTCTAGTGGGCCATGGCATCAGTGGTCCTCCTACCCATCAGAAGGGAAGGATTTGTTTGCATCTGTCAGGCAAAGAAGCTGGAGAAGTGTAGAGTTTTCTGTAAGCTCGTGTTTTTCCTCCTGGCCCCAAGCTCCTAGAATAAGCTCTAAGACTCAAATATGCCATTTGGTTAAATGCCTTAACCAAATAAATGCTTTGGAGCATTCCCTGACTAGCTCATAACTTAACCATCCTCTTATTCTATTCTAAGTTCTGCCACATGGCTAGTTACCTGGTCCTCAGTTACACGTGACCATCTTCCTCTGTGTCTGGGGAGGAATCTCCCCTGTTCCTCCCTCCACCCCATCTGCCAACCTGTCTCTTACTGAGAATGCCCTTTCTATACTTAAACTTCCTCTCTATACTTCCTGCCTAGGCTATAGGCCAACAGCATTTTTATTGACAGGTGATTCTTCCATACGGTACAAGAGATTCTCTCTATGGAGAATTGTACTCCAGAAAAGACAGAACTGTGGGAAGACCAAAGGAGAGAAGAGGAGCCTCTGAGTGGTAGCAAATGAAGATAGGTGGGCAGCAGAGGTCAGGTGATGGTGGTGAGGAAGAGGAAGAGGAGGGAAAGGAAGGGGAGGAAGAGGATGAAAAGGTCCTTTAGAATGTGTCCTAAGTGGGACAGGAACCACTCTGGATTTCAGGTGGACTTGTGGTTTGGCCAGATTTTGCAGGTCTGGAAAAGCTGGTGCATGGAGCATGGATCAGACCTGGAGAGTTCCTGGGGCAGGGGAGTCACCAGTAGACTGGGGCATGAGCAGTGGAGAAAGGCACTCCTCACAGTTAGTGGAGAGGAGAAAGGAGTGGGAACAGCGGAGACAAGTATCAGACGTGTCTTCAGAAAGTTGGGGTAACCGCTCAGCTGGTGGAGGCCAGCGGGACTCCGCACCGACTTCTCTGTGGCAAAGGGTGATCCGTGATCCAGTGTTCTGACTGGCCAAACGTGGGTCAAATGATCATTCCAATGATTTAAGGAAACGGATAGTGTCTTTAGCATCCCAGGCAGACTCTTATGCAACAAGTGATGAGAAACATTCCTCCAAAGGATGAGACAGGTTACAACTGTCTCAACATAGAGAACTTAATATCTGCTGCGTGGTTCTCTATCCTCCTACATCTCTCCAAAGCACAGCTTTATATTCTGGCTCTTTAGACAAAGGGTCTTTTATTGTGCCCTGGCCTGAGGCTTCTGCTTGACTTCCTGATATGTGTGGTTAGAACTGAGAAACACAGCCCCACATCTCCCCAGATACCCCAGCCACATAAAACCTTGGGTTCTATGCTTGACTCTTTCTGTTTCAACTGTGTGTGTGTGTGTGTGTGGGTCCATGTGACAACATGTAATCTGTGCTCCTCTTATGAATACCACCAGTATCTTTAGCTCTCCTCTGCCTTCCTAGAGTCTCTCCTTTGTTAAGAACAGTACAGGCCCCTGTCTTAATCTTGCACACTTGAACCGCTCCTGATGCTCAGCCAAACCAGGGCACTTAAATCCACCAAATCCACCCTCCTGAGGAAATCATCAGAGTATGATTAGAACATGGGGGCCAGAAAGGGAGAAGGAAGCTGCCAGGATGACCTTTTTATACCCCCAGATCTTGAATATCTCTTTAATGATCTTTCATAGCCATGCCTAGTCACCTGCTAAGCCTGGCTATGGGAGCCGAGAGTAGCGGCTCCCTCAGTTAGAGACGACCTTGGTGAGGATGAGGCAAAGACCATCATCCTATTGTCACTGAAGACAATTTCCAGGAAAAGGGGAAAGCCCCCTCATATCTGGCGAAGCTCCTGTGTCACAGAGTTGGGGATAGTTTGGAGTGGGGCGGGAATAGTCTCTTGCTTTTATTAGGCAAGATGTCTTAAGATAGAGGGCGGCTCATGTGTCTCACGGGTCCATGTTTCTCCTGGCCACCACAAGTAAAGCAGTTAGTAAAAATGATTGGAAACAGAGAATCTCAAGGACATTTGAGAACTGGGAAGATACCACACATCAGGAGGCACATGTGCGACATGTAAACATGCACTCTACACGTGTGTTACAGTGGAATCATTGAGGCCTTCCTTAGGGATTCCTGAGAGTGTCTATGTGGCTGGCTGAGGGTCAGTTTCCCCCAAACTAGGTTCTTCCTAGCATTTTATCCACAGAGATTTCTACCATCCCCCTCACCCCCAGCCATAACAGTTAACATCAACAGTGCAGTAGTAGTTGGTCTATCTGGGAGAGTCTCAGAAGGTTCTTTGAGCTCTACAGGATTTTAAAGGAGGAAGAAAGCAGCGTTGCACCTTCTCCAATCTTTCGAGTTTTGTTCTCTCACACAACCCAACCCAATAGTCTTACATCACAATTTTCCAAGCAACTTGGTGGGCAAAAACCCACTTAAGTTACTGAATTCAATTTGCCCCACCTCCCACTTTTTAAAAAGCCCAATACAGAGTATTATTTCTTAGAAGGTCACTTGAAGCCCACACTAGGGTCTGTGTAGAGCAGAGCATCAAGTGCTGTTCAAGGCTCAGCACCTGGAAACCTTGTCCCAAGGTCAGCAAGTTTCCGATAACAGCTTCAGTCAGAATTAAAAGGGTGCTGGAGAGCTCAGACACAACTGAGCTGCTCAGGATGAAAGGACAGTGTTCTATAGTACGCCATTTGCTAGCTCTCTATTGAGCATGCTCTGTGCTCCAGGACAAGGACAGGGCTCATCTTTTACTTCAAATCCAGTTCTCTTTTTAGTAGTTGGTCTTTCTGGGAGATTCTTAGGTTGCCCTTGAAGGGCAAACTTCAGTTAGATCCTTCCATAGAGTGCATATTTTCACATCAGCCTTTAATTTGAAATGGAGGGCTAGCTTAGCAGAGGATGATGCCGCCAAACTTTTGACTATGTAATCCTTCATTTAAATAGCCACCTAGTTCTCAAGCAAGTTTAATAGGTTAGAACTGTAAACTGTTGAGTAGCTAGTCGTGCAGTCTAATGTTTTAAGGAAGAGCCTGGTCTTTGAAGTCATGTTAGGATAGACCAAGCTGAGGTAGCAAATAGGTACAAAAGATAATCATTCAGACACAGTAGATGCTTATTTCTTTTATAAAGTACACTCCAGGGAGCTGTTCAAATTTGTTGGTGTGCAGGCAGGGGAAAAATGCTGTGTCACATTGGCAGTCAGGGGCTGGGCTGATCTGACTCTGTCACATTCAACAACTGGCTTCCAAGGATGCTGAGATTACTGTCATTCCACCATCCATTACCGTCATTGTGGCACGTAGGGCACACAGGGAAGCACATGGTTTTACGGCCATCTAGAGATGGCATGCATCTCTTCTTTTTGTCTCATTAAGAAGGTAGTTGCCTTCTACCACACTATGAAAATGGTTAGTAGGCACACACCTAGAAATCTTAGAAGTGGAGGTTAGACGTGGGTCACAAGAGAGAGACTTGTAGATCTTGGACTTGTATCTTCTTGTCCAACACAAGGTGGGTACCAAGTTTCCTATCCCATGAACTTCTTGCTTCCTTGGTATCTCAGCTGCCTCTTTGTTTTGGGAAAGGAATCAGGCCCTCCTCTTATAAACATAGTCTATACGTTGTGACAAAAGGTGGGAGACTCAGGTAGAAGGAAGTGCAGAGGTAGGCCCTAGTCTCCTGCCAAAGGCAGAAATGTTGCCCTCATCAGCCTTTGTTGTTCTCAGCTTTTACAAAGCTGTGCCATGTCACCAACAATGTCATAGGATCTCTTGAATTCACTGCCACCACTCAAATTGTGATTGCTGCTTCTAATGTTTGTATTTCTAGAAGAATTGTGTATGTGTGTGTGTGTGTGTGTGTGTGTGTATGAGAGAGGGAGGGAGGGAGAGAGAGAGAGAAGAGAGGGAAAGAGAGAGAGGAGGAGGAAGGGAGAGAGATAGAGAGACAGAAAGAGATTGATTTTGGAGAAAAGCCAGCCACCATTAATCCATAGATGTTTTAGACGGCCACCATGAATCATAATGGCATATTTTCTGAACTGTCTTTTCTCCTAGTTTGGCTGAATCAACTTCCCCACATCTCCCTCTTTCTTGTTCAAGTCCCTCTGTCCTGACTTTGTGGTATCTTAGGTCCTCTTCGACTTGCATACCCCTACCATGGCCATTGACCTACCCACTGACCTATCCTTCTGTCTGTCTGTATGGATCATCCCATCGTCCCACCCTATGTTGCCTCCTTGAAGGCACTTAGACATTGCTTGGATTGTTGTATATATTTTCCCCAATACTCATCGTATCTTCCCAGTGAGACGCTGGGGGCATTTGTGATGGAAAATGTCTGCTGCATTTTTTATTATTATTATTTTAAATCATGTTCGGTTTTCTTTATTTTCCCTAGCCTAACCTGAGTACATCTGTAGTTGACAGTGGAGAGAGTTCAGGAGACTGTGGTGGTCCTGAGCATGAGACGTGGATGTGTGTATCACGTGATTTGTAAAGACTGAGAAAAACCTATCTCCTGGATGTGTTCCAGGCAGCTTAGGGAAAAAAAAAAAAAAAAGGAGGAGAGAACAAGAAAAGGACTCTCAACCTCTCTGTAACATATTAGCTACAATGGACCAGTAGTGTCTGACCCAGTCAGAGTCTGGCAATTTCAGGGTGCTAGGAGCTGTGGAAACAGCTTAGTCGATAGAACAACAGTGTTCTCAAGACAACAAGATGAGGCTACTTCCCCTAACTCGAACAAGTACCATGCCTTCAGAAATGTCCAGATAAAGACTTCTTGTCTTGGGAAAGGTAGAAAAAGGTGGGTGAGGTAGGAGAGTCCTTTAGTTCTTGAGTGTCAAAGGGGCTCAGCTTTACCCTCTGCAAGCTGGGACTGAAAGGACTTCCCAGCTGCTCTCAATTTCAGAAGTGCCCAGTGAGCCCTCTGTTTGAAATGTAGTGACCTGTGGGATCCCAGGACTCCTTGAGCAACTGTCCTATGGGAGTAAAACATGTTTGTCAGCAAGAAGAGAAAGGAGTAGTGTATTTGAGAGGCTTAAAAGTAAAAGTTCCTACTGGACAATTTGGCTTTTGTCCTAGATGAGACCCAGGGATGAGAAAAGTGTCTGCTTTTCCCACAACTATGTACCCGGAAACTCCTCCTCTCTTAATGTCTTTCCTGTGGGTATCGATGCTCACATTTCTTACCCAGAGAACTTAACATTTGGCCTCTCTACCTAAAAAGTGACAGAAAGTATGCAGGGGTAAGTGGTAGGGAAGACAAGGGTGAGATTTTGGAGAATCTGTAGTGTGTGCTTTGCTGAGGCTTCTCAGTTGGGACCTATCTTACAGTCTATATGTAGGTTGTCCAAACTTTGGCTCATTTTCTTGATGGGGCCTCTGCCAGAGTTCTGGATGTTTGTTATGATCCATCACAGAGAACAAACTGGAGGGAAGGCCTTCATGTGCATGTGCCACCTCAGGTGACTTCTAACCCCGACGAAGAGGCTGCCAGGGTGCTGGGTCACCCAACGGCCACCACTCACGTCCTTTCATAGGTGTGCTCCAACCAGGAGTTGTCAAATAATTTAGTGGGTCTTAGACAATGCTAAGATGATAATGCACAGAGTAGGCCAAGCAATGCCTCATGAAACTTACTTCCAGGCATGCCAAGGGTACAGGATGCACTCACACGAAGTACTTCCATTTATTTATTCAAATGATTCTCAATTTAAAAAGGATTCTACCAGAGCATCTAGCAGAGATCTGGCAGTACTTCTGGAGTTAGGTTGGCTGAGATGGGAGTAAGGGTACCAAAGAAAGGCTTGAACCTTTTTGTCTCTGCCTCCACTGGATGTAGACAGCCTCCACAACAAACCTTCAAGTCTGAGCTTCTTTGAGCTCAGATTTTGGGTTCCAGAGCTGAGCTATGTGCTCTTTTTTTTTTTTCTCAGTAGGCCCTTTTCAAAGGTACCTGAAAAGATTGCCCTTTGGGCAGTTATCTATAAAAGTGTGAATAACATGAACAGGACTGCCTTCACCCCAAGATCTCTGAGGATTCCTGGGATGTACAGATGGGAGGAAACCATGCCTGTTGTAGATATGCAGAAGGAAGAGGAATGAGAACCTGGGTCATTCATCATGTCTTCAACTCTCTGCCTTCTCATTGTGCTCTTCCCTTCAACTCAAGATGCGAGGGTGTTTGGTTTGGGTAGCCTTTGGACAGTACAAAGTGAAGGTGAGGGAACACCCAGTATCTCGGATGCTTTTCTGAGCAGGTCAGCTCCTCATTAGCTGGAAAAGTTCATGAAGGGTACTCCCCATGTGGCTGATGTTTCTTGAAGGAGTGGAAGCATCCTTTGGAACAGCAGCTTGAGTCACATGGCTTCTTGGAACTTGTATCCAAGAATGGTCAGGTGTGATTTGCTTTAAGATACAGAAGTAAAAAGCAAAGGTGTGTGGATATATTCAGGTTTTCAAGGAGATGGGCTTTGCTGGAATATCTAAGAGTCGAAAAGCAACTCAGAGGAGAGTTGGCAGCTTGGAGGGCTCCTAGCACCCGAGTTCCTGGGTGTTATTTTTCAATGACAACATCTTTAGAAAGTTATAATTTCCCAAAGCCATAAGGTAAACATGCCTGGCATAATGTCCAAAAGTACCTCCTTCTAACTTTTCAAGGGCAGGGAAGGAAATCTGTTCATCCTTGAGTCAGCAGAGGTCTCTGTAGTTCACAGCAAGGGGAAGTAATATGGGGGGAATCTTGAGAATCTGTGAGTGAGGTGTGCTTGTACCAGACTGAATTCCCTGAAGGGTCACATCTGTGCAGGCTATCACAGTCATCACTGCCCTTCCCCCTGTAATCCCCTCTGCCCTGGATATTTCTTATGGCTCCTATAGTTCCAGAATGTAATGTGGACACCTGAACATTGCTAAGTATTTGAGATACATATATAATACATACATAATATACAAATACATACATTATATACATTATATATATATATATATATATATATATATATATATATATATTATATACATATCACCTTCTTGGAACAAGTAACCCGTGCATAATCCAAGCAAACAGGACCTTTTCCAAACATCTCCCTTTAAAATGGGAAAATAGATGGCTGAAAAAAAAAAAGACCCACAAATTTGAAGAAGTATCTATTCTAAAGGACACCCACTTTTCCTGGATCAGAAGGGTTGGGGGAATGGTGCTGTTGGCTACAGTTGTGTTTGCTGGGACTCTTGACCACCAGAGCTCCCAGGCAGATGTGTACGTGGGAAGGGAAATGTTACACGGCCATTAAAATCCAAAGTACTGGCTGGCAAGGGGTGTATAGATTTCTCTAGGGAAAGCAACCACTGTCAAGATTTGCTGTGTCTCATGGACTGTGGTTTGACCCCAAAGCTCTTCTGATTTTGGTATTTGCTGTGACTTTTCTCATGGCTCTTCTTCCTGCTGGCTCGTCAGCTTATGCCCTGTGCATACTCACTTCCTGTTGATGGACATGGCCCCTCCTCTCACTGAACCACACTCCATCCTCCCAACCCAGTTGAGGACAGCTTTGTCCTCTCCCAGCTCATTAAGGTCATCTCTGTCTACCCTAGGCTTTCCCTGTATTGTTGCTTTCTCTTGTGGCAACAGATTATGGCTTAGATTTTAACTTTTATTTCCTCCAACACTTAAGGAGAAAATAATGTATATTTTCTCTTTTGCAGAGAACATGAAAAATTAGAGAAAATAAACCCATTATTCGATTGAAGGAGCCATCTATCCCATCTATCTTAACAGAACATCTCCATTTTTTCTATGCGTGTATCTATTATATTTGATAATTTACATTGATATCATGCTGTTGATATGTTTTTGTCTTTCATTATTGACTTAAGATTGTAGTACAAGTGTTTTCTTAGTTGAGGCTCTTCCCAGACCACATAAATGTTCTACTGAATGATGGAGTATCATGTCTATTATTTATAGCTTCCCGAATGGTTTGCTCTTTTATAATCCCACTGGCACCCTTCAACCACGGCTGTATCTCACCGTCACAGGAGATGGATGTAGGGGACATGTTAGTGAGAGACTTAGGTGACAGAGCAGAGGAATGGATGTGGTGGAGAAAGTCTCCACAGTTGAGTGATTGTCAAACATGGTATGATGAGTCTCCAGAATCAACACTTTTCTAAGAGGAATTCTTAGTGGAGCCAACGTGGCCTGGTTTAGGACTTAGATGGTGCTGAAACCTGGCTGGAGCTGTCAGACAAGTCTGCTTCTCTGGGCCAAGTTCTCAAGAAGGAGACTCTTCTGAAGGAATGCATTCCTTCTCCCCATCCCTCTTTACCTGGTCAACAGTGAATATATAATTATTAGCTATAAAGTGTTCTCACTTCTGAAACTCTGAAACCATTAGAGGAAAAGGCAGAGAAACACTTCAAGATTGTGACATCTACTGTGGGTTTTCAGTTCGACAGTATCTAGAATCATCTAGGAAGGATAATTCAGATTAGGTTAGCCTGTGGGCTGGCCTGAGGAAGGTTGTTTTGGTTAAGTGGTAAAGCCTTCCCAAAAGGAGGGCAACATCATTCTCTTGGCTTGGGTCCTAGACTGTATAAAAGGAGGCGGCCAGCTGAGCCCTACCTTCCATTGCTCTCTGCTTCCTGACTGGTCGCCAAGGACTTCCTACTGTGATGGACTTTACCCTCAAACTCTGAGTCAAAATAAACCCTTTCTCCCATTTCTTTTGTTAGGGTATTTTATCACAGCAACAGAAACAAACAAAACTAGTGCCTGTCCCAACTCATCAAACTGAAACACAGCTCCTGCATCCGACACTCAGGGATCCTCATGGAAGAGAGGATAGAAAGACTGTAAGAGCCAGAAGATCATGGAGTTTGCTGTGAGGTTGTGTCTCCTAGAAATGTTAGAGATGCTGCACTCACCGACATAGCTGCCTAAACAAGATCGAAACAAGGATAATGCCAACAGATACAATGGCTTCAACCCTAGACAAAGAGCTACAGGCAACTAACGAATGACGAGATTGGGAGAAACAATATTCCCTGAAGGAAGGGACTCCAGTTGGTATCCAACCAATACTAAGTGGTCAGGCCTGAAATCATATACATACAATGACATTATGCAGACTGAGAAAGTTGAATTTATATATAGGAATGCATATATATATATATATATATATATATATATATAATTAAAATGTTGATTCTGGAGATTTTGATCTACTGACTTTGTATCTGACCATATTCTTATTTCTAATTCTCTCTCCTACTTTTTCCCCTCATCCCCTCTTTTTTCTTCCTTTATTTTTCCTTCCTTCCTTCCTTCCTTCCTTCCTTCCTTCCTTCCTTCCTTTCTTCCTTCTTCCTGAGAGAGTCTTTATAACCTAGGCTGCCTCTGGCCTCTGCCATCTGAGTGCTGTGATTACAGATGTGAGCCTCCATGCTCAGCTTATAACCCCTTGTTAATCGTGCTTGTCAGGCAACTTGTAGCATCTTGGTGCATAGCCGTAGTCTACAGATATCTAACGTTTCTTTTTTTCTCTTATAGAACTTCAAAGCAAGTTATATGTTCCGGTTTCCTCAATCCTTTTTGAGTTGTTGTGTTGAACTTGGAAATTCCAAGTTTATAGGAATATATAGTTCGAGTTAAGATTGAGTTTGAGAAGTTTGCACACTGACACTTTGCAGCGTAGGATAGGAGGACCTGCATTGCAAGAACCTTTCCCTACCTTTCCGAGCTCAGTGAGCACACGGTAGCTGAGTATAGTCAGTCCCTAGTGCTCTTGTTGCGTGGTGCTTGAGCAGAAGGCTTGATTGGAATAGCATGAAGAATGGGCTTGCAAGAGTTGAGGGCAGAGAAAAGCACACATAGGTAGGGCCTGCACTTCTGGAACCTTTATAGGAAACCACTAGAAATAAACCCCTTGTGCAGTTTTTCCAAGTCCTTGCCACAGGACCTTGCATCTAGTAAATGTTTCCTACCTGCTGCAGGCATCAACTCGAGGCATTTGAAAAGATTAAAAAAAAGAATGGGGGGATGGATTTGTTCAAACATCTCAAACATTTAAAAGCAATTACCTTTAAAGCAAAGCATGGGGATCCTGTGTATTGGACAGCTCAGGGGTGCTCTGAGCATCTTCAGGACCCAGTGTCAGCTGCCACAGTTCCTCCTCATTCTTTTAGCCTTTCTTGCTTTTGTTCTGTAACAGACTGAGTCGCTGAAAATAGGAAGCCAAGGCAGCCCCTAGGTTGGACCGTTGATGCACAACAGAGGCAGAAAAACAGGACCATGAGGCGACTTCCTCCCCTTGAGATCCTCATTCCAAAAATCTGAAGAACTTTTAAGAAATCTAGAGGTCTCTGGTGCCTCAAGAACAGTGTTTAGAAGGCAAATGAACAAGTATTTCAGCAAAGTCAGGATTAAAAACTTTGAGCAGCATGTTGCAAGTGAGATTGTGGAATAATCCTTTATTATTTAGAAATGTGACACAAAAAATATGAAAATATGCCTTTTGGGGAGTACAAAATTTTGGCAATTAAAAATATACTGTGAAAGCAGTTATTTCTTTTTATTTTTAAGGACAGGGTCTTGCTGTGCAGCCTCAACTGGTCTGGAACTTCCCTGAGTTCTGACCAGCTGGCCGCGGACATGCTATGACACTCCATTCGAGGCATTCCCCCCTCCCATACCTGGTCTGATCTAAGTTTGAAGTGGTTGCATTTCACTTTTAATCAACAATATACATGCATTGCTGTGGTACCATGTGTCTCATGGATACATATAATCACCTAAAATTTGTATCGAAACCCTCCAACCTAGTATAAGAGGGTCAAAAGGACCATATTTGCCAACTATGCTTTTTCTGCTAGCCTGAATCAGTCTGAGAACAGCCATAGCCAGATGTTTTCCCAGATTACATGTCTGAAAAAAAAATCACTCTGGAAAGTTGTTTCCTATGTCCTTCAAAAAAAAATACATTTTTCCAAAATGTCACCTCAGTAAACAACCACTGACGTGCTATGTAGCAGTCGAGCTCTGTGACAGCTTATTAGAAGTAGGGTTTTTTGCCCCTTCAAGTGTTTCTAACTGGCCACAGTGAAGTCATGCCTTTCTGGTTCCCCTGGTTTATGATTTGGCTTTCCATGTGCTCCAGTTCATTGACATCAACTGGCAATCCTAAAATATGAAATGAGGAATTTATGAACAACTTTACTATGTGCAGTTCTGAGTAGTCTAATGAAACTTTGTGGTGTTGTCCTCCATGTCGTCTAGGCTGTCAATCACCACTTTGTCCCTCCTATTAGTAGCCCCTTAGAGCTGTGTCCTGCTCTTCAGATCCATAGTCATTCGAGTAAGCTATTATGGCAGCTTATTGCTTGAGTTCAGGTAACTCTCATGTTAATGATAGCCTGGAGGTCTCAGACCAATGAAACGATACTGGTAGTGTTTCAGATCAATGTTAATCTCTTACTGTGCCTCATTTCAAGCTTGAGTTTATTGTATGTATAAGAAATACACAGTAAACCTTAGGTATGATACTGTTTCCATTTTCAGGCATCACTGGGAATCTTGGAAAATGTTTGTGCAGATACAGGGAGCCTACCATACCAAAAGATTCTTCTTGGGTAATGATGCTAAATCCTGGTTTCCAGTGTATAACATCAGCTAAGATGGCTCTGTTTAAATTTAACCAAGAAATGGCACTTATCAAAACTTTAAAAATTCAAGACTACAAAAATGTGGGAATAATTGCTCTTGTCAAAAGGTTATGATTTAAACCATAACAGCTTCATCTGGCCAGCACCCCATCCTTTGATCTCTCTCCAAATTACTTTCTCTGCAGGTCCTAATGCTAACAGCTTTAGTTCATCAACAAAGATTTGTTTGTACGGCCATGAGACATTTATAAATAATATGATAAGAAGTGACCTTTAACTGAGATTTTGTTTTTCTTTTGACTGAAGGGTGGTACTCAACAGTGTTTCTAGAAGCCAGTCGTAAAAAGTATGGTGAAAAGGACCAATGACTTGTTAAGACATCTAGACAAGAAGTCTGGAGATTGTGGCTGAAGGTCTGCCACAAAGGGACACATGCCAGTACAGCTTGAGGAATCTAGGTTTCTAACTGTCCCATTGGTGGCCTATAAACATTTAAGGAAGCAATGAGCGGGGACATTTGAGACAATCTGCATGATCCCTGCCCCAAAGGCCGGAATGAGGTTAATGCGTTCCAGACGCATCCTATGCATCACACCAGACATTGCAAGTGCTACTTATGAGTTAGAGGTTGATGGATTTTTCTGTTAAGATTGTTTGTAGAACAGCAGTCCAGGAGTAAGTATCCTTTCCAACTCCAAAAGTAGAGTGCTCCATGCGATACAGAATAAAAAATCATAGAAGTTTGGTTAGATTTGGTTTGATAAGCCCTTAGCGAAATATCAGGGCTAACCGGAAGATCACCATATAGTGACCATATTCTCCAAGCATGTATCATGACCCCAAACACATACAGAAGGAATAAATACAGTTGGCTTCACGTTTGAAATATTTCGAGAAGCTAATCTCTTCCCATAAACAGGCCTCTCCTCTTAGTGATGCAGCAGCAGAGTGGAAGTACTCATTTAAGATGTTTGGAGAATGTTCCAGTGTCTCATTTTGACCTGCCTTCAAGTCACCTGAAAGCCAAACCAGTTACATGAATGCTAGGTGAGCCCACTAAGCACAGGAATTAGGGATTTATCGGGAAAAGATCAGACTTCCGGCTGCCAGTGATAAACTTTGACTTTTTGGTAAGGAGTTAGGGGGGACTAAATTAAGACACAGAGCCACATGTGAAGATGTGCTCGATAAAAGACACTCCAGAGTCAGCTGGGGTGTGAGAATGGGTGATACTCTGTACAGGGCGTGGTGCAGGTAGAAAGCAGCTCCCGGCCCAGCCACACGGGGGCGCATCTTGGATACGCTCTGGCAGCGGTGTGTGGAGTACTCCCTGGTGTTATCTCTCAGGGAGTGCCCATCTATCTTTTCATGATAGGAGACCTGGCAGTCTGTGGACCAGGGCCCGACCAGTGCTAAACAGTGCCACCATGTGGCAGAGATAAAGGCCCAACAGGGGGAAAGAACCTGTCAGCGTCCAACTCTCTCCTCGACATTTGAACCTCAGTCCTCACAAAGAGGAGCCCAACCAAAGCAAGGCTTGTTTGAATCAAGCTCCTGGCAGTCAAACTTTGTGGTCAAATGAGGGACTTCTCAAGGCCTCTCCCTGGAGAAGGTGTGTTCAGCACAAAGCCAGAGCTGTGGCCAAGATGCATTTTTGTGCATCCTGAAAGGTGGGCGCTTGCGTGTAGGGCCAGGTTTGACCTGGGGTCAATATCCATTTAGCGCTACCCTATAAAATAAGTTTGACCATTTTCAGTTGAAAGCACAAGGAAGGGGTAAGTTTGCCAATTGGACACAACACGGGGAGGAACTCTCTGGAAGGACTTAACTTACCACCCACTTTTGGGCTCACACCCAGTGGAAAGGGTCTCTGAGGAAACCTCAAGCCAGAAGTAAAATGTGTATAACATTACCATTTCTGGAAGTTTCTACTCACACTGGGCCAAGACACACAGTCCTGGCTGGATTTCCACTGTTTCCATGTCTTCTTTGTCATGGTTGATTGGTTCAAGTGGATGGGGAGGAAGAGAGTAGAGGGTTACCTGAGACTTGAGTTAGGTTAAGCGAGAGAACAGTTGCCGTGGCTTATAAAGGTCACCCAAAGATATGGGTCTTGTATCTGGGATGGGAGTTGGATGAGAAGGGCAAAGAGAAAAGCTTGGGAGATTGACACTCTCCAGGGGGCCCTGGGTGAGGACCAGCATCAATGAATGGACACCTCTGACACTGCCTCTCCCTTCTTCCTCTGGTTCTCACAGTGTGAAGTGTCTCACCACTGACATTGTCGGGGAGTGACGCTTAACATGAGGTTGGAGCCAACATCCATCATAAAACAGCGTGTGCTGTCAATTCCCTGAATATAGTTCCCAAGTACTTCGAATCCGAGAAAAAAAATCCACAGAGGAATCTATAAAGCAATCAGTGCAAGCCAGAAGGGTGTGGTGTGTTAGGGTTTGGATCTAAAGTGTCCCTCGAAAGCCATGTGCAGGCATGGTGACCGACTGATGGGCTTTGGGTTCTGGTTCAATGGGTTACTCCGCTCTGAGGCTCATAAGATGCTTGCCTGGTGAGAGGTGAAGGGAACTTGGATGGCAGGACTGAGTGGGAAGGGGGTAGGTCCTTGAGCGCATGCCCTGGGAAAGTGCATGTCTTGACCCCAGGTCCCTGGATACTATGTCCTGAGAACTCTGCTCTACCACACACATTGTGTGCCACAATGTTCTGCCTCAACACAAGCCCACAGTGATGGGGCCAAGTGACTATGGACCAAAGCCTTGGAAACCATAAGCCAATTAAATCTCTTTTCCTTTAAGCTATTTTTTTTCAGGCATTTTGTCACAGCAGTGGTAAGCTTTTTATTTTTTTTTTCAGGCATTTTGTCACAGCAGTGGAAAGCTAACATAGCACAAGATGGAGTTGAACCAGGACATTATTTTTCTCTCCCCATTGAGTTTGAGGATAGATTCAAGTGGCTATCAGTTTATGCTGATGAGGGAAGAGAGCCGTGGGCTTGGACCTGGTTCTACACCGTGAGGGAGTACCACAGACTTTAGGCTGTTGCTTTTGTGCCTGTCTTTCTGACTGCACCATGTATGGTAGTCGGACCCACGGTTTTGTTCACATTGCTGGTACCATATATCCATTAGAAGCACCGAGCCAATGCTTAGGAAATAGAAAAGGACCAAGTGTGTGCCCTTGTCTCCATTCAGGATGTTGGAGCTGGGCTGCACTGGGCCTTGACACAAGACACAGGACAAATGGTGCAAGAAGAAAAAGCTGACCGGGCTTCAGATGATGGCTCGCTAGAGCTGTAGAGTCATCTGCAGCCTACCCTGTCCAAAGATCACAATTTTTAGATCCTAGACAACTGCAACCTACAGGGGCCTCTGATCCCGGTGTTCATCTCCTACCCAGCCCTTAGCGGCTTCCAGGCTCCCTAGTGGAGCAAAAGTGAATTTCAACAGAGAAGTCCCAGGCTGAAGGGAGTTGACTCATAGTCATGAACAGTGACTTTATGGTTTAAGGACTGCTATCAAGACCAAGCCACTTCTACTTAGTTGGCGTTTAGTACCAGGAAAGGAAAAGAAAATGCTCAGACGCGGGAAGCAGATTCTCTGATGCTTAAAGAGAAGGAAGGGGAGTTGAGTGTGGGCGGTGTGTAGACGGTGGATAAGCTAAAGACTTCAGCTATATGGTGAAGAATCATATAAAGAACCTCTTTGGATCATACTTCCAAATCCTGGTGAGTTCCTCACTGCAGTGTGGTACTCACTGCTCCCATTCTGGGAAACCTGGATGTCACCTTTGACCTTAACACCACTGCTATTCAACAAATAGCAAGCCCTTCTCTTCAGCCCTGTGATTTTACAGTCAGAGTCTGGCCACGGCCTCCAGGCTCAACCCTTCCAGTCCTTTTGTGGGCCTGACAATCCATTCTTCCCTGGAACCACTTAGTACCTAGTAACTCCCTGCTTATAAAGTCTCCACATAGCTTCCCATTGCCCACAGATTAAAGTCCAAACTCTCTGACTTGGTGTGAGGGCTGCATCTCTTTCCTCATGCTTTGGGTCTCCTATCTTTCTCCACAGCCACCTTCCATTCCCTGTCTGGAAGTGTCTGCAGTTGGTTCTGAGCCCTTCCTGTGCATTCTTACCTCCAGTGACTCCCTTCCTAACCTCACAAGCCCAGTCTGCATCCTCCCTTGCAAGCTTGCCTGCCTTGGTAACCCTTCTTTCCAAAGACACTGTAAATTCCCTGTGGGCATGGATTGTTTCTTGGTCCTTTGTGCAGTGGGCCGGGAGGCTGCGTTTGCCACAAGTTTGTAGCTTTCTGAGTCTCCCATGACCTTCAGGCACAGACCTGGGGGAATCCTAACAATCAGTGCACACTCTGCACAAAGATTACCTCTGGACTGGAGAAAGACCTGGCTAACAAGACACTCGCCTAGCCATACAAAGATAGGGAAGAAGATAGTGGAGGGGTGGATGGCCCTTTGTGTTCTGGATGGAGAATGGAGACTTCTGTACCCAAAGATCAAGGAATACCAGGATAAGAATCCCAGCCGCAGAGTGGTCTGAGTCATAGTCACTGCATCGACTTCAGTTTTCAGGATATCCTGAGTGGCCAGAGCAGAGAAGAGGTCAGGATTATACATGACAAATGCCCTGCACGTAAGCAGAATGATGGCCACAGCTAATACAGGAAATTCCATTCTCCAGGGTAGGACAGAGAGGGAAGAAAGTATA
This sequence comes from Grammomys surdaster, assembly GCF_004785775.1. NCBI lineage: Eukaryota > Metazoa > Chordata > Mammalia > Rodentia > Muridae > Grammomys > Grammomys surdaster. The sequence continues at coordinate 1,838,765 of NW_021604712.1, read as the reverse complement.
TGTATGCTTGAGCACCTGGACAGTTTAGGGAAACTGGAGGGAGAGGTCCCTCGTCCTCTCCTGTTCTCCTCACTCGGAGAACAAGGTGCAAGGCGCCTGGGCAGACCAGAACAAGTACAGATTTCCCTGTGTTAAGTGATCACCAGTGGCTGTAATTGGGGTGCAGGTGGCAGCCCACCTCTTGCTGGATTCTCAAGGCCAAGGGGAGTCCCTCTGGCCCAAAAGAGTTTTCTGGGTGGAAAGAAAAATGTGGTATATGATCTGAAAGGTGGGTCCTCTGCATGTCTGTGGACGAAGAGCAAAGGCTATATACTCAGATCTGCTTGGGCTGTGGTGCCAGTCAGTCAGCCCTCGTCAGAGAAAAGCGCTAGCTCTAAATAGGGTGGCTTTCCTTTCCTTCCCTACCCTCTGACTTTTCCCAGCCTCCTGGCTCTCTTCCTACCAGAACTGCTGTGGGTACACTGTGCTCAGATGCCAGTCACCTGATAATTTCTATCAATGGGAAGAATTGGATGGGGAGGATAAAGACCGAGAAGGAAAGAAGACAGCCATGGAGAGAGAGAGGGTGTAGCCTGTGCCTTCTGTGAGGCTTTGTTGGGGGGCGGGGCAAGAATCCCCTGCAGGTCAGAGCATCCCTTCCACGGGGCTTTGGAGTGGAGAGGCCCCTCGAGTTATTTCCGACTTGGAACTTTCTCCATTTCCCTTGGAGAATTAAAAGACTGTCCGGAGTGCAGGGCTCAACAAAGCACATTGCCTATCTCATACAGAAGTGTTGTTTATACTGTAGGGCACGAACCATTAGTGGGTTGTGAAATCAATTTAGTGGTTTGCAGCCAGCATTGGGAAAGGAAGACTTCGGTATGACCAAGAACATTAAGAATGCCTCCCCAACTTCCTGACAGGTCAATCACCTATCTGTGTGTGCCCTTACATAGGTGCATATATACCAAGCACCTGCGTGTAGGTTCACGATTTTGTTTTTAAAAATGTAACTTGAGGTAACTCATCTTTCAGAAGCTGACACTGGTGGCTCTGGGCCTGTCTTTCTTCTTGAACACCCATTCCTCTTTCTTTCTATATTAAAATTTTTTTTCATAAGCTGACTTTGCTTTAAAACGGAAAAAAAAATCCAGCCAGAGTAAGATGCTGTCCTCTGAACCCAGCTGTTTTGCGAGAGATGAGCAGAAACATGGGTGAAGTCAGGAGTGAGTGACAAGATCTATTTTAGTCTCATGGCTCCAAATACGTGGTGGGTTCTTCCTAGAATCAGGTGACCACCTTCAATCCGGTCTGTGGACAGGACTGATTCAGGGACCTGCCTCAGAGTACTCTGTCTACATTCTGTGGCTCTTCCCTGCATTGAGGGTGGGGTGGGTGTGTGTGTCCTCTATGTCACCTTTGGAGATGTATAGCCTGGAAAAAGGGAGTCTCAGGGAACCAGAGAATGGTGAAGCAATATTTAGCAGATGCCTGTGGCCTTCTGGGACATACTGGTGCTGATCTTGGGGCTGGGCTACAGACAGCAGGTGGACTAGAAAGGTTGAACAAGCTCCCTAGGAGAGCGTGAAATTCACAAGCACTTGGAGGAGCCAGAGGTTTGGGACCTCCCCACAGAATAAAGTTAAAGTGCCATTACAAACAACCCAAGGGACTGGGGGGAGGGGGAGCGCCCCTTCCCCCAGGATTCTGTGATTAAAACCTCTGCTAAGCTATGAGCCATTTCTGAGAAAGAGAAAACAGGGCAAGACCATGTGATTTGTTGCAGGGATGTACCGCAAATTCCCAAGTTAGTGTGAAGCAGCTGAGTGAGAGAGAAGACAGTTGTGGTGTGTATACACTGTGAAGCCTCTTAGGGAGAGCAGTTGCCTGGGCTACCTCACAGGCACTTCTGAGTCAAGTAGGTAGAGATGGAACACACAGAGGTGACAAGCTCCACTGAAGTTACACTGATTTGAATATTGCCTGTCACATGTTCACTTTAGCCAGAGACTGACTTTAGCAAAGGTAGAGAATTATGTTTGTAAGTCATGGTGGACACCAGGGGTGGGGGTGCTTTTCAAAGATGCATCTGGGCTTAGGGCAGCATTTGGTTACAACTGAATTGGGATTCTTCAGCAGAAGCTCTAACTACTGAAACTCACATCTGAGTTCCCTGTCCTTTGCTTCTTTCAAAAGGCCCTTTCTCCAATTCCCTCTCCCGTCTCCTCCAGGACCTTCTACTCCCTGCTCCAGGACTGCAGTCTCCCTGGCATTCAATACACAAAGAGGGCAGAAAAACGAACCAGACAAAGAGAAGGTCCACATGCTTGGTTTCTGTCCCCACGGCTATGTTGACAGTCTTGGATATTTCCCAGCCTTGAGCTCTAGTTCAGTCCCATTTGGGAGATACGAAGTGATCCCAAGGAAGGGTTTCACTGTTCACACAGTGCAAGAACAGCTTTGTATTGCTCATTTCTCAGGTCTCTTCCCACAGGAAATCTGTGGAGCACCTGTCTCCACTGGTCAGCATTGTACCCCAAGTTGGGGAATTCAAGACTGGTGGACACCTGAGCTTTTGGCCTCTAGCAAGTTCTGTGTTGTCAGGAGAAGACAAACACAGAATGGAAGAGAGAACGGTAATGGCCAGGGTGAAAACACCTGAAACAGGACTTTGCTTCTGTTTTTGCTTTAAAATGGGGAGAACTGTGCAGTGTAAAGTTCTGGGTGCGTGAGGAGAAATGTAGAAGCTTTAGGAGAAAGTGCCCCCTGCCCCCATGCTTCTATGTTTACTGTGGTCTTTAGTTGACTAAGCTACTCCATATGGGCATCTCCCCTTCCCCCCTCACCCCGCCGGTCCGCCAACCAGGAGAGGGCAGGGATTATTGAGCTGGAGAAATAAAGCAACTGACTCAGAATCCATGAATCAAGATGGTTGCTTTTTATAAAAACACATCTTATTTCCCAAAGTTTTGAGACATATCTGTTGTCACTCTGGCAGAATGTCCTGAATGACACCCTGTCCCCCATGAATCCCAGTCAATGGCTTGGCATCCTTACATTCTGTGATGAGGTACCCCAAACTCACAGGAGGGCCACAGAATAATAAAACTTCAAATGGACCACAGTGGCATCTGTTAGCTCCTACATTATCCAGTCATGTGGACCTGTTGCGGGAACTGCCAGATGTTTGCTTTAGCCTGGAAGCACAGCAAGCCTCCTGGGACTGTAGCTTGGATAAAGACTGTTCCACAAACTTTTGCATCTAGTACACCATCAGCATGTACACAGTGGAAAGGGCATTTGGCCACGGAAGTTTCTTCCCATCCAAGTCTTGTTTTTGCTCTGCTTCTTTGAACCCGCCATTGCTAATTTTTTTTTTCCGATTAAAAAAAAATTACAGGCTTGGCATGAACTTCATCTTGATTTATAGTATTCACTTATAATTCAGCTCTAGAGATAGCTATTATCCTTGTCTGTTGGGTTATAAAAGAGCTGGTTTGTGTAATGGATGGCAAACCAGATTTGCCTCTGAGTCCAGGAGATAATGGGCTCACCTCTTTCTGTTTTCTGACCCTTTCTTCCTTGCAGGCCCCTGGGGGCCAGGTGAATAGCTGTCTATCTCTTCCCTCCACCACTTTCTTTCCCTCAAATGCACACCTGCACTTTTCCTAGGACTGTGGATTCTGCTATCTTGGAGCTTTGCTGTGTGGCAGTTTTTTCAACTGCCATTGGAATGTTCTGAAAATTCTCAGCAGTTGGCACCCTGGTTCTATAGCCAGGTGGAATCTGAGACCCCAAGGGCTGTGGTCCAGATCATAGTGGGGCCCCAGCAGTTGGGTCACTGGAAGTGCTCAATCCACCTAATGACAATTCCCATTACCAGTTTCAGGGTGGTCACTACCTTATCAAAAGTCGTGCTAAAGAAAACTCTGATATGGAGATCATAGTGTGCTGGGGTAGTGGAGGTCTGTGGTATTGGGACTTGGGCCTTGACACAGCCCTTCCCCCACCCCGGCTCTTGCTTACTGTTTGCCATGGCTCACATACTTCCAGGCAGATAGCTGAGTACCTACTGCCTGCATTGAAGGGGCTGCATTCTGTGGAGATTTCAGTGCCAGGTTTAATACACATGTTGTCTTTTGCCCAGCAACGACGTAGACTAATGTCCCAGAGGCTGAGGCACCCAACATGCTCTACCTCTGGGGAGTAGCCACTGACAGAACTTGTCAGTCTTGCAGGGTGGGCTGCTGGCTTCTTAGTCTTAGTGCTTCACTCCCGTGAGCTGGGGTGGGGAACATCATACGGAGGACTGGAGAAGAGGCTGCCACAGCCTTAAAACACCCCTAGGAGACTCTTCAATGTCATCTACCCTATGTTAACATCTACAGAGGGTATCTTAGAGACAGAGGCCCTTCTTTTTAAAAAGCACACATAAAAATACAGTGGCTTCGTAAGGCCTCATTTGGAGATTGAATTTTTGAAAAAGCCTTTGGTTCAAGGGACTCTGGGAATGAGGTTCAGGACACAGGGCTTACCTGTGCTAGTCACCTCCCTCGCATGTCAGTCCTGGGCACTTTCGGAGGGGGTCTCCTGCCAGAGACTCACCTCCCTTCTCTCCTGGTAGATCAAGGCCTTACAGACTATTTTGTGACTTTGGGGACTAGGTCTCTTTGCCGCCTTGGGCTGAACTGAGTGCAAATGGACACACAGGAGCAGCTGACTCCTAAGTGAGGGACCGTTCTCTTCTTCACAGTTATGATGTGAGCAAAGGAACTTTGACAGAAGCTTTCCACTCAGGCCTGCAATGTGTTCCAACCTAAAAAAGAGTGGCAGCTATGGAGCTAGCTTAGTACAGGCTTCCTATTCTGGTGAAAACTGCTACTGGTACATGGCTCAGGCCAAGCTTCATTCTAAGCACGTGGGCTACAATGACTGTCTGCTCAAAACGGCTGTGTCCTCACCCCCAGCCCAGAGAGTTGATTTGGAAGAAAAGCCCAGGTTCAGTTTGTCACTTCAGTTGAAACTGATCACTCTACCCTGACTATGACAGAATGACAGAGGGCCATCTATGCCGTGCCTGTGCCCATCCTAAGCCAGATCATGGAGAAGAAAGGACACAGCCAGGCCTGGGGCTGTGGAGAAAAGGACTCACTGGCTATGCTGGGGAGTCTGGCTTGGGCTTAGGCACAGAGATGGGAGTGAGCAGATGTGGCTGAACCTGGGAAACAAGGGAGGGGATGTTCATAGAGGAAACTAGGAGGGGAGGGAACGGGGTTGCTTCACTCTGAATTTTATCCTGTAGACTCTGGTGAGCAGCTGGGAAGATGGAAGGGTTTCAGTGGGTCATGCCAGATGCAATTCACTGGCCTTGGTCTGTAGGAGACAGATCTTAGTGAGGTCAGGATTGGGGACAAAGGAGAAGGAAGGCTTTGACAGTGGAGTAGGGCAAGAAGAAAAGCCTCCAGAAGAAGTGCACATGCAGAGGAAGGTGAGGGAAGATAAGGGAAGATAAGGTGCCATTTTCTATTAAAAACAATTTAAAAATGGAGTTGGCAGGTGGGGACCAGAATTGACACAAGTCTCTTGTGACCTCGAGAGAGAAGGACATGGAGACATTGTTCTCTTGAGGCCAGGGTGGGTTTTGGTGAATCTCTCTATCCAGGGGCTTCCTTAACAAGAGGGCAAGGGCAAGGACAGATTCCTGGGACGTGAGTGTGGAGGGGATCAGTGGAGGTACAAGACCAGAAGCAGAAGGAAGTGGGGAGGTCGGTAGCTTGATGGGGAATCCAGGAAAACATGGTCCTCCATAAGAGAACTCTCCATATGCCTCAGAAGGGCTGAGTACCCACTCTCTCCTGCCAGTGGGTGAACAATCTCCTTGTCTCTCAAGATACCTAGCAGTATGTCTCTCACACACTGTGGTTGCTAAATTAATGTCTGAACACAGATGTAAGAAAGCACGTGGTAAGAGGGAAGCCCAAAAACCCTGGTGGATTTGGCAATGCTGGGATAGATGGGATACTAGACCAGTTTTGGGAAAAGAAATGGTGATTGGAGGGAGGAGGAGGAAGGCAGGACTTGGGCTGGAGCCTGACTGTGGTGGGGGCCGAGGGGAGGCAGGCAGTCTTCTCTGCTTCTCGTGGAGGTTTACCTGAGACAGGAAAGGAGAACACACAGAGAGCCAAAGCCTTGAGGCTGGAGCACATTTAAGGAATGAAAATGGATGCTTATTGACTGGCCCATCTCTCTGCAAACATTGCATGTTCCTTGTTGAACATGTAGGGAAGTGTTTACGAGAGATTACCTGTAATTCCAGCCATGGTGCCGGCTTCATTGTTCCTCTCCTGGGAGGCCTGTGGCCCTTGGGTGACATGTTGGACACATCTGGTACTGTTAAGCCTTAATTTCTTTCCAGACCTTTGTTCCTTTCCTCAAAATAAAAATTGGGATGGTGGTGGCATGGGGTAGGAATGGCATCACTAAATACTGTATTCTACAACAGTACCTTTCTCACTTGATAATTTCTTGAAAATGTTTCTGTATTCAACATCCCTTAAATTTTACCCATCCCCTTTAAACCTAAGATCCAAGTGGTTCAAAAATGCAATAGCTTCCAAGGAACACTCTGGAGAAGGTGCCCTTCTTCTCCTGCTTCTGAATCACTAGGCTTCCTTCCCAGGCTGTAACTTTTTAGAAGAGAAAGTCCTAGTATGTAAGTAATCCAGAAATGACTAAAACCGACCTGCTGTGTTGCCTATGTAGACACGGGACCCTATTTTCTATTGTCTGTGAGACTACCACAGTTATCCTTGTGGTCAAATTGTGGCACGTGCACCTTGTTTTCTCAAAAGACGTTTCTAGAAGCAGCATTTCTAGGGTAGAAGGACAAAGCACGTTCCTGGAAGCGGTGTTCCTGGAAAAGAAAACTTACAAGGTCATATTTTCCTTCTGAGGAAGTTTATCAAACAGATGAAGTGCTCAGAGTGATGTGTATGGCTGCTTATACCCTGATTCTGCCCTGATCTGTCAAAAGTCACTCCCTCTAATGGTGCCCACCTTAGTTGACGGGACAGGGAAGGGGAGATGCCAGAGAGCACCTCTAATCCTCACCAATACCAATGAGCTGTCTTTTAGATGGTGTAAGTGGCATTTTTGGCGGTGGTGAGGGAGGGGGGATGGGAGATTGTAAGTGCTGACTTGAGAGGGCACTCCTCCCCTCGGACTGCATGGACGAGGACAGCACCATGGCTGGAGGTGGCTGAGCTACCAGGAAACACAAAACTAGGGAACAAGGCTTTTTTTTTTCTCATTAACTGGTTTATTCACTTTACATCCCAAACACAGCTCCCCCCCCACAAGTCCCTCCCTACTCCCCTTCCTCTTCTCCTCTGAGAATGGGGAGCTCTCCCGCCCTGCCCCCCATCCTCACCCTGGTCCAACCGGGTATCAACTCACCCTGGCACTTCAGTCGCTGCAGGACTGACTAGCTAGGCTGATCCTTTCCCACTGATGACAAACAAGGCAGCCCAGTTTGAGGAACGGGATCCACAGGCAACAGAGTCAGGAACAGCCCCTGCTCCAGATGTTGGGGGGACCCACATGAAGACCAAGCTGCACTTTTGCTACATATGTGCAGGGTGGCGGCAGAGTGGGGAGGGCTAGGGCCAGCTCATGCTTGCTCTTTGGTTGGTGGTTCAGTCTCTGGGAGCCCCCCGAGGGCCCAGGTTAGTTGACTCTGTTGGTCTTCTTGTGGGGTACAAGGTGAAGGGCCACTGCCTTGAGGACTGGATTATTGTTTGTGGGCTTTTTCCCTCTTGAAGAGACAATGTGAGACTTCTTTTTCTGGCAGCTGTTCAGGGTGCTGTTGAGAGTTCTCCAGAAGGTGTGCAGGGGTTGGTGGGAGGCTGGGGTGGGGGTGGGGGTTGGGGTGGGAGAGGCTGCTCTAAGTAGGTGACTCCAGCTGCTTTATAGACTTTGTCCCCTGCTCAGTCTCTGGGGTGGGAGCATGTGCCCTGCTGCCCTCTGACTAGGACTGCTTCTTGACTCCTGATGGCAGAAGAGAAGCCCCCTCTGAGGGGGCAAAGTGGGAGCCATAGGAAGATGCCTTATTTCCAAGTGAGCTTGAGCGTCGACAGGGATAGATTATTTTTCCCCTTTGTGTTCACCCCACCTTGGATTACTCTTAAAAATTCCTGCTGCTAGTTGGCTGGCTGCCTGGTCGGTGGGGGAGGGGTTTGGCTTTTCTGTGCTGTTCAAGAGGGAGAGTCTCTTCCCTAAGGAATGCGTGACAGCAAAAGAGATGCGTTACAGTCAAGATGTCTTGGCTTGTAATATGAAGGTTCTTCTCTGGGTTAACATTGCCAGGGACCTCTGTGATGCTTGCAGACCTAAGTCTGAGATGTCAAGCTGTTCTATCCTATCAGCATCCCCGACAGCCATAGTGTCTTTAAAGTTCACTGCTTAGCTGCATTCAGACAGAGATGAGAATTTGTCAATTTTTTAATTTGTGAGTTGTAACTTGCTTGAAAAGCTGGCTTGAATCTTCAGGTATTCCCAGTTTTCAAACCTTGCTGTTCCTTGGACTTAGAGATTTGTCTCAGGTATCATACCCTAAACCTCAGCTTGGTTCTTCATTTGTTTCTGTATTAGTGTCCTAGGTTTGCTGTTAAAAGGATTCTACAAAATGAACAGCTCGAGACCACGTACTTCTTCTCTCCTGGTTCTGGAGACCAGAAGTCCAAAATCAAGGTACTGGCAGGGCTAGTGCCTTCTGGGATCTATGAAGGAAAGTCCTTTTGAAATCTCTTTCCTAGCTTCTGGTGGCACATTGCTTTAATCTGCCCCCACAGCACACAGCGTTCTCCTCTCTCTGTATTTGTCTTTGTGTGCTTCTCACAAGGACATCAGTGATTGGATTTAGAGCCCAATCTAATTTAGAGATACCTTCTTTGTCTAGCTAATTATTACTGTAACATCCCGGTTTCCGAATTAAAACCCAATCTCGGACTCTGGGGAACATGGCTGTTTTTTGAGGGGTTGCTGTTTAGACCTTTCTGCCTTCAGACTTTCCCACCCGGCCACTTCTCCCACAGATTCTGCTGTTTTTTTTTTTCTTTTGTTTTTTGTTTTTTTTTTCAGGCCTCTCTTAGAAGGAATGCTTCATTTTTGCTCCCAACATCTCCAATAGCTCCCCCTACTGCTGACAGAATAAAGTCCTATCTCTCTAGCTCAGTTTTAGGAGACCTACCATAGTCTGGTCCCGACGATGTTTTTGACTGCGTGTCTTTGCCTCTACACATACCCTCCAGGTACATGGGAAAGGTCTCCTGCATTGTGGAATTTGTTGACTGTATCACGGACTTCCTACCCATACTCTGTCTGCTGCTTAGATGCTTTCCTTGAATGCCTGTGTCATATCTTTCTCAGGAGAACATTTGTAAGCTGCTCTGAATTGTAGACTTGACTGTTGATACACTCTGTCCCATTCCTCATTTGGAGTAATTCTTCAAATGGGCTCTGCATTTTATTTACCCGGAGCCTGTTTGCTATGCTTTCTTAGGCTTTCGTATTTTGTCAGTCTTGAATCATGTGAAACTTGAAGCCAAGAGACACTGGATGTAGTAGGAAAGTATCTGTGTGGGGGAACCAAGGTCTATTTCCGTATGAGCCTTGGCAACACTGATAGACAGACCACAGAGATGAGATGAAAGAGGAGCAGTAATAGACATCAACACTTTTCAATATTAGCTCTGATCGATGCTTTGAAAACCTGAACACTTTAAGTTCAAGTAACAAAGAGGTTTTGTTTCCTTGCAGTGTTGGGATCAAACCCTGGGCCGTGGCACGTGCTGAGCAAGTGCGGGTGGCGCTGCTAAGCTACAACCCCAGCCCAACAAGACATTTTTTTTCCCCCACTCTCATAATTGCTCTCAGTGTCTTTTTGCTACCTCTCAGTAAGTGTAGTGATCTTGAAATCTTTGGCACTACTAGAGTCCTTCCTTGCCAGGTCTTGGCAATGGTTTTATGAATTGAATGTAGAAACCCAGGCTAAGGCAAACACCCAGGTAAAACTGTTGCTTGCCTCCCCAGATAGTTCCTGGATAACCTGAGCCTGTCAACTAGATTGAACTTTACATATCTGCTTTCACCTTGCTAGATTACGGTAGAAACGAGCAGCCCTGAACTCCATTAAAAATTAGATTTTGTTTTTGTTTTTTTGGACATTGCATCTAAACCCCCACAACAGTTGCCTACTGATCTTGATCTCTCGCCAGTTGGGTATTTCAACAGTCAGTGTTCTACCCAAGAGGAGGTGTGTCGATGAATGTTCCTGTCAGCAAGGCTTCCCTGTTATATCTTTATGTATTTGTCTCCAAGCCCTAGTAGCAATCTTGTTCAAGTTAAACAATAAAAACAGAGGGAGCAACTTGAGTACAAGTCTGTCTGAGCCATCTGCATAAAGAATACACAGGAATTTGAAATGTTTTGAGACTCAGGAAGGAAAGAGGAGATGCCTGAGAACAAGGGCCAAGTTGACTACTCCGTCCTTAAGCACTTAGAGCCCACCCCCCACAGCTTCCTCCTACTAGATTGATCCTTTTGACAAAAGTACAAAAACCATGCAACACAAAGCAGAATATGAGAATATCTTTCTTTTTTTTTTTTTAATGCTTTTTTATAGCATGTTTTACAAGGGGAGGGGGTAAGAAGGGCAAGGTGGTGGAAAAGTACAAAATCTTCTTGGCCTGTGCCTTGAAACATGTCATGGTCTATAAGGTACTCTGCCTTGAATTATGATCTACCTGCTGTTCTTCAGAAGATATGGTACACTGCTTGAGTTATGGTCTCCCTGCTATTCTTAAGATGATATGGTACACTGCTTTGAGTCTATCTGCAGTTGCTAAGCAGGATCTTGCAGTTGCCAAGCTTCAGAGGACATTGTGCAGGTGGGGAAAGGTAGGGGGTGAGGGTAAGGGCGAGGGTCCTGGCTTCTGGCATCTCCCCCTTCTGTTTAGTTAGAGAAGGCATCTTATGATCAATCCCAACTATGTGAATTTTGAATTCGGATGTCTAATTATGGGGGGTCTTAGACAAGTTCACAACCCCAAAACACTGATGTGAGACGAGTCACATCGATGGTCGAAGGCTTTAGGCTGTCGACGATGGGCAACGTCAAGGGACTCCGATGTGGGTGAAAGGAGGGTGAGAGCCCTGTCTTAGGCCATGTAGGCTGCACCCACTCCCAGCACCACGCACTCCTTTTCGGCTGCATTGGGTGGGCCCCTGGGAAGTGGACCTACAATAATCCCGTCATTGGGCTAACTCACAGCCATCCTAGTCCCTTTGTGAATGTTCAAGTTACCAACCATTTGTCAGTTTGGGGTGTAATATTGTCATAAAGGAAGGCTCCCCAATGTTAGCGGCCATATCAAGGGCGGCCTTGGTTTAGGAAAAAGCCAATTTTTGTCGTGGTGATCAAGAGGCCAAGCTCTCTAGCGAGAGAAGCGAGGACAAAGCCAGGCATACCAGGAACCCTTCTGGAGGGTGTGGAAGTCTAGCGGTCGACCGTAGGGGGGAGGCAGGGGAGCTGGCAGCTGTGTCAGTCTCCTGCGGAGTCACTTCTGGATACTCTTCAATTTTTGGCTGATGGTAATGAACTTCAACCGTCTTCTTGATGGCAGCATCAACCTGGTTCCGTGGATGGCAGGTCGCCGGCAACGATCTCTGTCTCACTCAATCTTGATGTCGTGCGCACATCCTCTCAATGAGGGTCCGTCCAGAGGGGTCCATGCCTCGAGCCCCATGTCTGGGTGCACTTGACCCGACCGGCAGGTCCTAGTTATTCGTGGGGGCGAGGAGGACTGCAACCTGCTATTCTTCAGAAGATATGGTACACTGCTTGAGTTATGGTATCCCTGCTATTCTTCAGATGATATGGTACACTGCTTTGAGTCTATCTGCAGTTGCCAAGCAGGATCTTGCTGTTGCCAAGCTTCAGGGAACCTTGTGCAGGTGGGAAAAGGTAGGGGGTGAGGGTAAGGGCGAGGATCCTGGCTTCTGGCCCTTCTGGATTAGAACTTCTAATAGCAGGCATCACGGGTGATTCATTTTTACCTGGGATGCTGCGTGAGTTCAAGCTCCTGGGAGTCCCTGTTTCTCTCGGTTTTCTGGGGTTGGGTACGGAGCTGCCGCCTGCGACCTACTCTATGCTCGGGCCCCGAGAATATCTTTCAATGACTGTGTTTGTGCTGTGACTAGGAAATACTCATTAGGGCAAAAACTCTCGGGCAGGTGAGCTAACAACCTGTTATCATTGCTCCAAAGGTACAGAGTTGAAGTGGGCATCAGTAACACAGGCAGGCTGGGTTACTTCAACTCCAGCCTCACTTAGGGAAACAAGAATCCAGGTATTTCTGTGTTTCCTTTTCCAACTAGACAGTGGATTACTTACAGGAAAGGAGGAGATCCATTTGACTTTGTATCTCTGGGTAGCCACTTAGTGGCTGGGATGCAAGAACTGATAAGAGTTTTGTTTAGAATTAACAGGACTTTCCAAACAGCCAGCTCCCTGAAAACAGAGGACACTAGGCATCCATTTTTCCTTGTGTGCTTACAAATATTTGATATGAGGGTTCTGTCTCCATGAATGGGGTTGGTAACAAGGGCTCCGTGTCTCAAAAGTCAGGGGACATGGAGTGATGGGTGAGAAGTATTAATGCTGATGAGAGGTTGTAGAATGGATGGAGGGATGCAGGGTGTAAGTTCTCCCTAGACAGACGTGAGCACACATCTATTTGCCACTGATAAAGCATCAAAACCAGAACGATTCTACCCAAGTCTAGCTTGGTGAACCAATGAGTTTATTGGGGTTACCTAGAGAAACACTCAAAGGCAGCTGCCTCACCAGAAAGCCCACCCCAGCATGGATACCGAGCTAGGAAAGCTACCTGGATGACTTGCAGGTACCTCTGATGTAGAAAGTCTTTATTCCGCAGTACCTATACTGCTTTTGTAACCTTGAAGGGCACTGTGGATCCCATAACTTGTGAGCTGCTCAAGCCTTCTAAGTTTTATGAATTTCCTGAGCCTTCCTTACCTTCCTGGTCTTTGAAGCCTCTCTCCTCCTTCCAGGAAGGAATTCTTTGAAGGAGGTGAAAAAATCCCCATGGAAGATGGTGAATTAGTTTTTGTCCACTGGAACAAATTACCATGGGTTCAAACAGCAGAAATCCACTATCTTCTAGTTCGGGAGTTCAGAGGCATGAGAAGCACCTCCCTATCTTGCAAACATGAGACATGTAGCATTTCTTCAGGAGGCCCCAAGGGAGAAGCTTGCTGTCTTGTGTCTCCCCCCAGCCCCCTTTAGAGGGCACCTTCATCTTTTGGCTCCTAGCTCTTTCATTCCTCTTCAAAGCTAGCACTTCAGATTTGGCCTTGACTTCTGACAGGCCTTGCCATCCTCCCCTCCCTTCTGAGGGCTCTTGTAATCACAATGGATTTATCCTGGCCCATCCAGATAATCTCCTGATTTTAAGGTTAACAGAGAGGCAACTGAAATTCCACCTACAACTTCAATTCCCCCTTGATGCATAACATACAGGTCCTGGGAGAAGGGCTTATATATACAACTTTGGGTGGGAAGCATTCCCTTACTATGAGGGAAGTTGCCAATGGTCAATGGAATATCAGCATCGTCCTTCCATATAAATACTGAAGGAAACTTGACCTCAGACAGTTTATGTGAATTCTAACTGTTGGCTCCACAGGAGAGGAAATGCTCCCCTTCCCCCACCCTCAGACCTGGGCCATTTGTCACTGAGCAGCAAGTGAGTCTGTTGGAAGCATTGGGCCTTTACCCTTCCAGTTTGCTTTGCTGTACTGGGCCTAGCTGTTGTCTAGTCTCAAGAGACAGTGCCACTCCATGGATTCATAATGGCCTTGATCTGTCTATAAAAGTTTATTGTTTGAACGAGGACATGATCTTTTAGAACTGTACCTTCTAAATACTCATTTGGGGACATTGAACTCAAGCACTCCAAAAGTCTGAAATCCTGGAAGTTCCCCTTAGGAATTCTATGAAGAGGGGTCTAAAGAGTACCTTCCCCCAGCAAGCTTTCTGCCTTAGCAGCTACTATAGATGTAAGTCACCATATGGTACTTCTGTTGGATAAGGCCTAGAAGAAAAAGAGGACTTTAGCCACTGGGTATTCACAGTGATGAAGCTGGTGACTCTGGAATAGAGTTCAGCTCCTAAGAGGAGGTAGTCCGGTGGGCAATGCAAGAAGTCTTCAGTCGAGGTTACTACAAGAGGAGAAGACTCAGGAAGACTTACTGCATGATTTTTTCACTTGGAAAGAGCAAACCATGATCTGGGGTAACAGATTCCCAAAGGAGGTGTTGGATCTTATTTAGAAAGTTACCACCCTCCAACTCAGCTCTACTCTCTCAGCTGCCCAGCAGATCACCTAAAGATGGAAGCTGGCCAAGGACAGGACAGACACAAGACCTTTTTGCTAGGAAAGTAAATTCTTCAGAACTCTGAAATGAACCCAGTCTTTGAAGAGAGACGAGGCACTGAGGAGAGACCTTGGGGGCCACTGAGAAAGGCAGCCCTGGTTCCTGGATAAGCGTCATGAACAGACCATAGTACGTTGTTGAGTCATGGAAAAGTCACTTCAGCATGGTACTCTAGAGCTTCCTATCATCCCTGGCAACTGACAGGTGACAAAGGGAATCTCGAGCCCCTCCCCTGCAAAGATGAACAAAACTGACTCAAGGCACCTGCATTCAGGTGAGAGCCACTATCCTAAGGCTGAAGTCTGGGGAAATTGGGGGTCACCAGGCATGAACTCCTTTTGTATAGAATCCGGCAAGTTTTTCACACAGCGTCCTGAGACAGGTGTAGTTTAGGATTGGAAAGGGCAGAGGAACCTCTGGAGGAAGATGTGCGTGGATGAACTTTGGGAGAAGATGCTGAAGGAATGGAAATTGAGACTTCTAGACTCTTGTGGTGCATGTAGGGGATGAGAGAGAACGGATGATGATGATGATGACGATGATGATGATGATGGGTGAGTGAACAGAGAGGTTTCATGGGACAGAGGTAGAAAACTTGGCCACCGAGTTCCTGAGGAGAGACTCACTATAGATAGAGTAAGGTTTGGAGGTAAACAAGCCTAAGGGGTGTTGTTTTTGGAAATGACTCCTATGTGAGTAGTAATGACTGATAGTATGATAGATTACTATCATAGTGGTCCTACCCCACAAAGGAGTGCCAAACCCTTGCTGGCCCTGGGTAAAAGAGAGACCTTAAGTGAGCGAGACTTAGCCACAGTTGTGGCTAAGAGGCAGGTCCTGCTAGGAAGAACCCATTTCAAAGCATAGCAGTAGCTGCCCTCGAGGCTCCTTGCTCCTCCATGTCATAGGCGTCTACAGGGAGGCTCCACAGGTGAGTGGGCTCACAGGCCATGCAAAGTAAAATGGGGACGGGAGAGAGGACTGCCAGCTGCCATGCACTAGGACAGGATGTGTGTGACTCTGCAAGTCATCTGGGCTCCAGTGCCCTTTGCATCTTTCTCAGCTACGGGAGATGGCAGCTGTCAGGTACATTCCTGGGTGCTGGGTTCTCACCCCTGAGGTCCTGGACTGAGAAGGCTGAATGTGATTTTCTTTTAGGAATCTGCCTAAGCTAGAAAGGGCAAAACAACTCACGGTGGCTCTTTCTTCTTCCCTTGTGGCTGCTGACAGCTTCTGAGATGTACAGACCTGATGATTAAGAAAACTTGCCAAAAAAAAAAAAATGGAGACAGAAGCAGGAGTTAAGAGGAAAGGTGGGTTTTGTTTGGTTGTTTGTTTGTTTGTTTTGAGAGGCAGGGCAGCCTCTAAGCTCCCTGACCTGATGGATGACACTGGAAGTGTCTCGGAGTCTAAATGTCCGAGGAGCTGGGGAAGGAGGAGCTTCTGCAGGACTGAGAAGCCCATCTATGTGTTGCAGAGAGACCTTGGTGACCAATGTATCGGACTGCAGGAGGACGAAGACTGGGCCTTTAAGGCTGATGTCACATGTCTGTCTTGGTTGCTCTCTGTCTTATCTAAGACAAGGTCTCACTGACCTAGAGCTTAACTGACTGGCCAGATTGTGGGGTCAGTGAACATCTGAGATCTTCCTGTCTCCATCTCCCAGGGCTGGGATTCCAGGTACATGCCATTACAGCCAGCTCTTTAAATTTTATTTTTAATTAATTAATTGAACCTGGGTGCTGCAGATCTAAACTTAGGCCCTCATGCTTGTGCTGCAAGCACTTCACCTACTAAGTAGTCTCCGTATTCCAAAGTTTTGAAAGTCCTTCAGATTCTAATAGGGAGAATAAAAACAAAACAACAACAACAACAACAACAACAACAACAAACAAAACAAAAAACTCCAAAAAACGTACTTAGAGCCAGGGGTTTCTGCAAGTGGGAGAGTTTTGGCTGAAAAACGCCAATGCTCAGCATTGCCCATTATCAGGTTACTGGAAGCCAAGATGTAGGGAGAATTGAATCCATCTGTCTTAGTCAGCTCAAGCTGCTATTACAAATACTATTGACTGAGCTGTTTATAAACAATGAGACATTATAGTTCTGGAGGGTGGAAGTCTGAGACGAGGTACCAGCTTGGTCTCCTATAGGGACACCAGTCCCATTTACAAGGGCTCCGCCCATATGACCTAATTACCTCTCAGAAGACCCCACCTCCAAAATCCTTCCCATTGGGCCTAAAGAGAGAACACAGGGATTTGGGGAGGAGCAACACATTTAGCCCATATCACTATTTCTAGAATTAGCTCAACACCACTAGTTAGATTTCTATCTTTTGTTTGCTTTTAGCTTTATTTTTATGTGTATGAGTGTTTTGCCTTTGTATATGTGTATCACATGTGTGTCTGGTATCCTCAGAGGTGAGAAAAGAGAATTGGGTATCCTGAAATTGGTTGTGAGGTACCATATGGGTGTTGGGAATCGAACCTGGGTCCTCTGCAAGAACAAGTACTCTCAGCTGCTTATCTCTCCAGTCCCAGGCTTCCTTTTGTTGTTGTTTTTACAATTTATTTTTCATGTGTATGAACATACACTTCATGTGTGTGCCACACATGGGTTGGTACTCATGGCTGCCAGAAGAGGGAGTTGGCTCAATCCCTTGGAGCTGGAGTTAAAGGAAGTTGTGAAGACACGTGATGTGGGTGCTGGGAACCAAACCTGGGTCCTCTGTAAAGCAGTAAGTCTTCTTCACCAGCTGCTGAGCTGTCTCTGGAGCCCAAGGTTTCTGATTTTTTTTTTAACTTTTAAAAAAGTTTGAAATTATAATTACAACATTTTTCCCTCCCCTTTCCTCCCTCCAAACCGATCCATATACCCCTCCCCACTCTACTTCAAATTCATGGCCTCTTCTATGTTTTTGCACGTGCATGTGTATGTATATACATGTATATTTCTAAATAGAACCCACTCAGTTCCTATAACATTTTAATTTTTTTTATTTTCTTTCTTTCTTTTTTTTTTTGAGACAGGGTTTCTCTGTGTAGTCCTGGCTGTCCTGGAACTCACTCTGTAGACCAGGCTGGCCTCGAACTCAGAAATCCACCTGCCTCTGCCCCCGAGTGCTGGGATTAAAGGCATGCGCCACCACCGCCTGGCAACATTTCTTGTATGTATGTATCCAGGTTTTATTTTTAAACAGTGTAGAAGTTTAATGACAGTCAAGTGACTATCTGAAAATGTGATTGACAAGATGGTTTAAAAAGTCCTAATGTGTCTACTTGACTATTCTTCTAGCGCAGAGGTTCTCAGCTTGTGGGTCCCGCCCTCCTTCCTGTGTCCCCTAAGACCATTAGAGAAAAACCATTTCTGATGGTCTTAGAGACGGAGACACTGCTTCTCTATCTCCGGGTGGGTCTTCCCACATGCAGATATACCCACATACTCATACCTGGCATACTGACATCCTATTGCTATGTCATCATGGACACTCAGAACAGACAGAGGTGTGTGTGGCTTGGTGCCATAATGTGCTTATGTTAGCCAGTCACACATGTAGAGAGCACAGCTACTGTGTTGAAAGTGGCAGTATTTGAGGTAAAAGGACACTATGTGAATTATAAATATAACAAATGGGTAAACATAAAATCATGTACTATAAAATCAATTTCTACAAAATATCTGTGTCATGGGAATTTAATCTGGAAGCTGATAGGGCTTGTGTTTGAGATGATGTTTCTCTGTGTAGCCTTGGCTGTTCTGGAACTCACTCTGTAGACTGGACTGTCCTTAAACTAAGAGATCCTCCTACCTCTGCCTCCCAAGTACTGGGATTAAAGGCATTCCCCGCAAACTACCTGGCTTTATTCTGTGGTTGATATGAATACTGCCCCTGTGTGATAGGAACAGGTATGTAAAAAAAAAAGCCAGAGAATGGTAAATCATAGGAAACTTTAATAAACTGGATTGTTTTGACTATGCATGTACTATCAACATATATGTGAATATGTACATAAGATTATATATATATAGTGTGTGTATATATGAACTATGCATCTTTTGTATTATTAAAGCTATTATATATTACTTTCATTATAAAACCATCCCATGACAACATAGTGTAGAGAAGAATGTTAAGACAAAACACAGTGAGGAAGTTTTACAGTGTGGTTTTACCTCAATAATTGCAGCAGGAATTGAGAAACTGAAATGTATTATTTGTTGGGAAGTTTTATCAGCCAAATCTATGAAGCCAAACAAACCAAAACATCCTTTTTGATAGCAAGCATCCAGACTTTGCCTGCAAGGATACCGACAATTTTAAAAGCAAAGCTGATGGCCTCAAGAGCGCCAGCCTTGACACTGGTGGCCAGTGCCACTGATGAAACATAATGGCCATCAGAGCTTCGTATTTGGTGGCACTCAGAATTACCAGAACTCTGAAACCCCTCGCCACTGCTGATGAGTCACTGTTGCCAGTGGCCGAAGACATTGTTTGATTTATAAGTTTCCTTATCTAATGATTGTCCACAGAAGAAAAGATGGCATGGCTGCTGATATTCTTGATCGGGCAATCCAGGAAATTAAATCTGCCCCACCTCCAGGATTCAGTATCTAGCTTGATGAGTCTATAGACATTGTGTACTGTTCACAGTTAATGGGTTTATGTGATGGCAACTTTAAAGATGAGTTTCCTGTTTGCAAACCTCTGGAGATGACAACTACTGCATGTGATGTATTTGACACAGTTGGTTCATTTCTGAAAGAGCATTAACATCTCTTGGGAAAACATCTTCGTGGTGTTTGTACAGACGGTGCTCCAGCTATGCTAGGGTGGTGATCTGGATTTCAGTGTCTGGAACTGGATGAGTCACCGAAAGTCATTGGAACTTACCATATGATTCATCAGCAAATGTTAGCAATGGGGATGCTGCCACAGAGTTACAAGACATAGTAAAAAGTGTCATGAGTGCTGTCAGTGTTTAGGGGAGCACTTTAGGCAGTCGGCTGTTTTCAACAACCGGGCAATGAGTGGGACGTGGTAAAGTTCTGCTGTTTCCTGCTGGAGTGAGGCAGCTGTTGAGAAGTAATGAAGTGTTTTTGAGCTTCATGATCTCAAAATGTTTTAAAGCAGGAAAAAAGATTGACAATCAAAGCCCTTTCTGGTGAACTGTGAATTGCACAACTTCAATAAATTGTGAATTAAAAGTGAATCGCAGAAAATAGCTTACTGGGTTAATACCTTTCCCATCTTGAATGAGTTAAATTCATCACTGCAAAGACCAAAACCAACATGCCTCTGAGAAGATCCAATCATTCCGTGTGGAACTTCAGCTTTGGAAAAAAAAAATTGGTCAAAAATAAAATTTACACGTTGCCTACTTTATCTGCTTTCTTTGAGGACTATGACATTGAACCAGACAAAAGGATTATGATAAGAACACTTGGACATGACTGCAGACAAAATGTCATCGAATTTTCCAAATCTACCTGCCACCCTAGTTGTACTTGCCAGAAGCCCACTCACAGTCAAGCTGAAGACGATGCTCCTGAGACGGCACAAGAGGAGTTCAGTTACAGCCACGCAGTTGCAGTTGAGAACTGATATCTCTCAGATGCCAGTTACACAATTCTGATCAAGTGTTTGCAGCCATGTGCTATTGACTGTGGTGCACAACCTTCTTCCATTTCCAGTAACATATCTTTGTGAAATAGGGTTTTCCAACTTGTTGGATGTCGAGTCTAAATCTAGAAGAAGATTTGTTATGGAAGATGCTCTTGCAAAGACTTCCCTGAGAATTTCTGATGTGATGAGAAAGAAGCAATCTCCACCTTCATACTGATGTTGGCTTTTTATGCATAGTTGCAAAATGTAGCAATGTAGCTTACTGTTTTATTTGTTACCCATGCTACCCAATGCTTCAAGACAAAATTCCATTTATTTGTAATTACAAATAAATAGTTTACAATATATAATTACATATTGTTTGGGGATTAATCATGATGCCTTAATTATGTTCAATTTGTAATAATAATAATACATCCTGCACATCAGATATTTATATCATGATTCATAACTGTAGCAAAATTGTAGTTATGAGGCAGCAAGGAAAGTAATTTTATGGTTGGGGGGTCACCACTACACAAGGGACTAAAGGTTTGCAGCATTAGGAAGGTTGAGAACCAGTCCTAGATCAGTTTCAATGTGACTTGTAAAGCTCAGTCATAGGACCACCAGTATTAACCAGTACTGCATTGAATTATCTGCTTTAAAAAAGTGGCTTTGGAGCCTAGTTTTTTGGGTGACGTGTCAAATGGGTGGTGTTGCACACAGTGTGTGGAGGCAGGCCCACTGCTGGGGTTTGAGAATCTCATGTTTAAGTATGAACTGAGGCTGGTTCTTCGGCCTCAGTTTCCACATTTATAAACAATTTTTACTTTTAATTTGCAAACAAAGCTATTAAAAACATAACATGGAATGATGAAGACAGTTAATAGATAAAATATGTAGAACAGTATCTGGCACGCACTGAGTACTCATGTGCTGGTCAGGACTCTAATTTCTGTCCTTTTAAGCATGGTGTCAGCAGCAGAGGGTCACCATCATGTTCTTAGACGGGGAGAGGTGTCACCAAGAGGAGTGGAAGTACTCTGTATTGTTTTTTAGTGGGGGTTTCTATGAGATTCTTCTGGCTAACAACTGGGAAAGATGTACCCCATATCTGGTGCCCAGCTTTTTATTGGAGAGCCTATGGTGTCTGAAAAAAGGTATTGCCCCCTCCCAACTTATCAGGTAACTTCATTTCAACTCTTTTTATGTATGTATGTATGTATGTATGTATGTATGTATGTATGTATGTATGTATATTTTTAGGTAGCTTCTACAGTGATAAGCTTCTATACAGCTTTCTCAAAGGTATTTAGTGTTAATTGCCCTTTCCCATGCTGCTGCATCCTCTAGTCTGCTTTCCTGTCCTTCACCACCAACACAATCCTGCTCCATTCCTCCTTGATGCCGCCTGCTCTCTATGCCCTTCTCCCTAGGGGCCCTCCTATCCCATGGCTCCCGCTTTACTTCAAAATGCAGTTAATCAATATAGACTTTTATCTTATATGTTTACTTAAAATTCAGTTTTTCTGTCCTGCAAGAACACCTGGGAACATAATGGTCTGTGCTGAGGATGGATGATTATGGGAAGATGTTAAAAAGAGAGCACGAGGGGATGGACCCCTCTGGGTTCTTTGATCTGTACCAGACACCAATCCCTGGTCTCTCCCCTTTTCAATGGGATGGGCTCAGCAAATGCCTGATATGTTAGAACATCTGCCAAATTAACTGTGGTTACTTCTAGGTCCGGAGCCCGTGAAACATGACTGGAAAGGACCCACAGTAGGAAGTCCACGGTATCTTTTCTGCTGGTTCTCTACTTTTCTCCAGAGCTGGGAAAGTGACATTGAAAATCAGAAATTAGAACAAGGCATACCGATACATATGCATGAAACACCACAGGGAAACCCATTACTTTGTATTCTGGCCTCCAAATTAAGAAAAGAATAGTAATGAAATAAAATAATGCAAGCTGAAATGAATTGTTTTCTGCTTTCAAAGTCGTCTTTGCACCTCCTCCTCCTTTCCTGGGATCCCCACAGTGTGGTAAGAACCTAGGGAAGACCTCCACTTCAGCCTGTGGGCTCAGTCTTCCTAGCCAGCCATGGGGTTAGTTTGAGTCCAAATGCCTAACACTTGCTAAATTGGGATAAAATAGGCTGAAGATGTCTCAGTGATTATTTTCTCTAATCAGGGAGATAACATGTGTAAAAATGTTTTGAAAGGAAAGTGTGAAGAGTGGCAATTGGCCTCCATGGTAAATAGAACTATAAATGTCAAAGAATCTAAATGGTATAGTTTCCATGCACAAGAGATTGCTTAGAACAAAACTTGGTTACATTTACGCATCTTAAAAGTCTTACCCGGCCAACGCTGTCATTCTTCAGGGGTTGGTATAACAAAGAATCTTTAATTTGTTTATAAAGAATTTTTTTTTCAGACTGGCCATACATAGCCCAAGATGGCCTCAAATTCGTGAAATTCGTGATCATTTGCTTTGGCTTCCCAAGTGCTAGGATTACAGACATATATCATACCACTCTCAGGACTTTCAATGTTTCTACAGGTAGAAATGCCCTGCATCTCATCCTGCTAGAGAGGATGTAGGGAAGTGAGTGGTTTTCAATCTTACTTCAAACAGGTCTCAGCCTGCTATGAACCCCGTTCTCTGCACCTCAACAGTGATCCTCCAATCCCCACATCTCAGGTCTCTGCCAACGATGAACCCCATTCTCTGCTTACCCACAAGTCTAGGCTGATCCTTTAGGTAGAATAGAGGTTCAACTCTGGAGGCTTTGATGGCTAAAGGGCAAGATCCTAGGGCCTTGGTTAGATCCTAAGTCCAGTCTATCATAGGGTCTCTCCCCAAGGTCATGGCATTGTAACAAGTGCCGACAGTGTCTCAAATGGAGATGGACTGGCAACTGGGACAACATGGTGTTTCTAGCAACCCCTAGACCCTCGGTTGCTATGGACAGAGAGGCCAAAGAAAGATGTAAGGGCATGGGTTGTGCTTTGCATACCCTGTCCTTCCATGAGCAAGGGGCCGGCTGAGAGAAAGGAAGTAGAGAAGGAAAGCCTGGCTTATTTTAAAGAAGACTGGGTGGAAGAAAGGGACAATGGTCATGGGAGGCTGATGGAGGGTGGAAGCTGGGTGGAGGGGGAATGGTAGGGAAATGGGGGAGGGATCAGAATCAGGTGTGGGGAGAGATAGGGGAGATGGCCAGATGCTATGAGAATGTAAATCTGCAGCTGGCAGGGGGTAGGGGGATGGGGGAGCATCTCCAGGACATGCTGGAGATCTGGGATAGGGGAGGCTCCCGAGAACCAATGGAGCTGACCTTAGCTGAGACTTACAGCAGTTGGGATATGAAACCTGAAGAGGCTACCTTTTATAGCCAGGCAGGAACCCCAGCGGAGTGATAGGGACACCAACCCACCCACAAAACTTTCAACCCAAAATTTATCCTGCCTACAAGAAATGCAGGGTTGGGGGATAAAACATAGACTGAGGGAATGGCCAATAAGGACTCAACTAGACACCCATCCCATGAGCAAGCAACAAATACTCCCTGACACTACTGATGCTGTTATGCTTGCGGACAAGAGCGTGGCTGTCCTCTGAATGGCTCCACCCAGCAGCTGACTTAGACAGATGCAAAAACACATACCCGAAGAGTGGATGGAGCTTGAGGTCTCTTATGGAAGAGGTTGAGGAAGGATTGAGTGCCTGGAAAGGGATAGGAACTCTATAGGAAGACCAACAGAGTCAGCTAACCTGGACTCTTGGGGGCTCCCAGAGACTGAACCACCAACCAAAGAGCATACAGAGGCTGGACATAGCCAGCCCTCCCCCCAGCACCCTTTCTGTGATACGTAGCAGACGTGCAGTTTGGTGTTCATGTAGTCCGGAACAACTGGAACAGGGCTATCTCTAAAGCTATTGCCTGTCTGTGGAATCCCTATTTGTGGTTTCCCTAACTTGGCTTCTTGTCTGGCCTCAGTGGGAGAAGTGCCAGCCCTGCAGGACTTGATGTGTCAGGGTTGGGTACCCAGGGAAGGCATTAGTTACTCTTCTAGGTGCTGTGACAAAAAGCCTGGTGAAAATAAGAAGAAAGGATCTTTTTTACTCACAGTCTGCAGTTGTAGTCCGTTAGTCCATCACGACAAGACCTTGAAGCAGCTGCTCTCATTTTGTTTCATTAACTTCCTGTTACTATGTTACTAACACAGAAAAACAGCTTAAGGGAGAAAGGGGTCAGTTCCAGTTGAATTTCAAGGATACAGGAAATTATGACTGGGAAGTCCTGGGACCAGGAACTCCAGGTAGTCCGTGACATTTCATCTGCCTAGCACTCAGCAAGCTTCCTCTTCTTGATGAAACCCAGGGCCCAAGTCCATGGAACAGTGAGTGCCACCCTCTTTCAGAGTTAGGCTTTTCACCTAAGTAAACCCATTAAGATAATTTGTTGCTTTCGCAGAGGTTGGTCCCCTGAGTGTTTCAGAATCTTGTCCAGTTTACAACAGTGTAAACTTAGCTCGATTCCTCCCTTTCACCCAGTCCTGGACTCCAGCTCAGGGAATGGTGCTGTCCACTTTTAGGGTGTGTCCCCTTACTTCAATTGCCTTTATTTAATCCCTCCCAGACATACCCAGAGACTAATCTCTCTGACGACTTTTGATCTTGTCAAGTTGATAATATTAACTACCATAGGAAGTAGTACTGCCTCTTTTTTTTTTTTTTTTAAAAAAAAAGGATTTAAAAAAATGATTTATGGCTGGGCAGTGGTGGCACACGCCTTTGATGCCAGCACTTGGGAGGCAGAGGCAGGCAGATCTCTGAGTTCAAGGCCAGCCTGGTTTACAGAGTCAGTTCCAGGACAGCCCGGGCTATAAAGAGAAACCCTGTCTCTAAAAACAAAACAAACAAAAAAAAAGATTTATTATTTTATGTGCACTGGTGCTTTTGCCTCTGGGTATATTTACAATGGTGTCAGATGCCCTGGAACTGGAGTTGCAGACAGTTGTGAGTTGCCACATGGGTGTTGGGAATTAAACCAGGGTCCTCTGGAAGAACAGCTAGTATTCTTTTCCCAACAGAATATTTTTATTGCTTATTTGGGAAGTTTACGTAATGCACCCTGATCACACTCACTTCCCAGGCTTCCCAGGTCCACCTCACACTTGTAACCCCTCACTCAAAAATATTCCACAAGTTCAGTTGATGTTGCCCATCTACTCACTGGAGCATGGTCAAATGCCCAGTGGCCAGCCCTTTAAAGAAAATTGAGTTCTTTCCCATCTACATGCTTGCCAGAAGCCATCAGTTGTGGAGAGCTACTCTTCAGCCTCCTGGTCACACTTTTTAACAGTTCTCCTCAATGCAGCCGGTATTTGTAACCACTGAGCCATCTCTTCAGCATCCCCATTTTAGATTATAATGTAGTTCTTCTATCTCTCCTTTCCCTTTCTTCTTTCCCAAACCCACCCATATAGCCTCCCTTGCTCTCTTTGAGCTCCATAGCCTTTTTTTTCTATTTTATTTTTTCATTGTTGTTATATACATATATGTATGTGTATATACATATATATTACTAAATATAACCTGCTCAGCCTGTAATATTTGTTGTAGCTGGGCTTTTCTTTCCCAAGATAAGGAGATCAGGACAAGCCCTTTATGAATTTTAAGTTTTTATTGAGCTACACAGAGCTGGCCAGGGGACACACGACCTTGACTATAAGTATAAAGAGCCATCCCCAAGTCTGTAAAGAAGGTCATAAAGGCAAAAACTACAAGCTGGGGCACTTCCCATGGATGCTGTTGAGGTGGCTGTTGGCAAGCAAGATAGGATAAAGACTTTTTACAAAAATGGGGCACAGCTGTGTTGCCATGGTATCATTGTTTGATGAGGGAGAGGAGCAGAAAGCCTCATGGTTATAGAAGGAGAACAGTGGCCGTGACTTAAGGTTCCCATAAGTACTATGCATGCCCGAGGGTCAGGTAGACCTCAGTCTTAGCTTGAGGTTGGGTCAGGAATTAGCAAACAGGCAGGCAGTTCATGGAACTTTCTGTAAAATAGACCATATTTTAAGTCACAAATCAAGATATATTGAATACAAAATAACTGAATCTCTTGTATCTTCTCAGTTCACAGTGCAACAGAACCAGGGATGGATATCAAGAACAACTATAGAAACTACACAACACAGGAAGACTGAACAGTACATTTTTAATGATCACTCACTGAGACAATCAGGGAGGAAATTAAAAACGTCTAGAGCCAAATGAAAGTGACCACAACTTTCCTGAGCCCTTGGGATACAGCTGAGACAGTCCTAAAAGAGTTTATAGCTGTGAGTAGTAATGACAACATCAGTGTAATTACATGACATCATAATCAAATGAGTATGACATAACTAAGAGGATCTGATATTATAATTGGAAGGATATAACATCACCAATGTAAATATATGAGATCACAATTGGAAGAGTATTACATTATCAACGGAATGATATGGCATCATAATTTTATGACAAGATGATCAAAATTGGCAGGCTATGACAGTATTATTGAGTAGAAATGGCATCATCAATGTAATGAAATGAGATCAGAATTGGAAGTTTATGACTCCATCAACGATATTACAAAATCAGATGACTATGACATCACAACTGGAAGGTTATAACACCATAGTTGAAAGAATATGAAATCATCAGTGTAAATATCTCAGATCATAGTTGGAAGGATATGACAGCATCAATGAAATAACATGGCATCATGGTCATCTGACTATTGTCTTAGGGTTTTATTGCTGTGAAGAGATACTATGACCAAGGCAACTCTTATAAAGGGAAACATTTAACTGGGGTTGGCTTACAATTTCAGAGGTTTATTCCATTATTATGGTGGGAAATATGGCAGCTTTCAGGAAAACATGGTACTGGAGAAGGAGCAGAGAGTTCTATATCTTGATCTGTAGGCAGTAGAAGGTGTGTGGGGAGTGTACTATGTGTTACATTGGAGCCTCTAAGCCCACCTACACAGTGACACACTTACTCTAACAAGGCCATACCCTACTCCACAGGCTATGCCTCCTAATAGTGCCACTCTTTATGGGCAAGCATTCATACACATGAGTCTATGGGGGCCGTACCTATTCAAACCACCACATTCCACTCCCTAGACCCTACAGGGTTGTAGCCATAACATAATACAAAATGTGTTCAGTCCAACTTCAAACATCTATAACAGTCTATAACAGTCTCAAATTTGCTTAAAAGTCTATAGTTCAAAGTCTCTTCTGAGACTCATGCAATCTTTTAACTGTATTTCCCTATTTAAAAAAAACACGGGCGGTGGTGGTGCACGCCTTTAATCCCAGCACTTGGGAGGCAGAGGCAGGTGGATTTCTGAGTTCAAGAGTTCGAGGCTAGCCTGGTCTACAGAGTGAGTTCCAGGACAGCTAGGGCTACACAGAGAAACCCTGTCTCGAAAAAGCCAAAAAAAAAAAAAAAAAAAAAAAAAACCAAAACCACATATACATTACTGTTCCAAAGAGGAGCATAGTGAGGAAATAGTGGACCAAAACAAGACCAAAAATCAGCTGGGGAAACTTGAAACTCTGCATCTCCATGTCTGGTGTCAAAATGCTCTACAGATCTCCAACTCCTTTTAGGTTTGTTGAGCACAACACACTTCTTTCTCTTGATCTGGTTCCACTCCCTGTTATCAGCTTTCCTTGGTAGATATCCCACGGCTTTGGGCCTCCATGCAGGGACACCCCTGCTACATGCCTAGCTTCAGCAGCTTTCTTTAGTTGTGGATGGAGATTCCATAACCCCTTTCTTCTATCCTTGACTCTAAAGTCAGAACCACGTGGATGAAGCTGCCAAGTTCTGCTGTTTGCTGGAGCTGGAACATGACCTCTTTATTCAATTACAGTTTCACCAGATTTCTGTTATTGGTTTCCTTCACTGCCTAAACTTGGCTGTCCTGAAACTTGCTCTGTATGTAGATCAGGCTGATCTTGAACTCGAGGATCTGCATGCTTCCGTCTCCTGCGTGCTGAGATTAAAGGAATGTACACCATTATGGCTGGACCCGAACCATTCTTCGACTCTTTTTCACATGATGGAAGCTTAGCTGGGTGGGATCTTGCTCTGAGGTCACCACTTTCTTAACTTCATTTGATATCTTTAGTTGGTTTATCTCCTTAAACATAGGATTTAGCTCCATTCTGCTTCCTGATACTCCTTTAATCCTTGAACCATATACTTTGTATTTTTCCTTGCTCAGCTTATTTCTTCCCACTAAAATGCTCTTTGTGAGAATAAAAATTAGGGGCTGGAAAGACGGTTCAGTAGTTAAGAGCACTGACTGCTCTTCCAGAGATCCTGAGTTCAATCCCCAGCAACTACATGGTGGCTCACAACCATCTGTAATGGGATCTGATGCCCTCTTCTGATATGTCTGAAGACAGCTATAGTGTACTTATATGTATTAAATAAATAATTCTTAAAAAAAAAAAAGAGTGAACATTAGGTACCACATGACAGAGTCTATACTAGGCTATTTTGAGTTTTCCTTTGCTAGTGTAATTAATCCCAAACACCAGCCCCAGGCAAACTCTTCAGATAAGGATAAAAAGCAGCCAAATTATTTGCCAAAATATCACAAGAACAGTCTCTAGGTCACATGCTAACATTCTTCTCCTCTGAAACCTCTTGAGCCAGGATTCCCCAGTTTAAATACCCCTCAGCACTACTGTCTTTCATGTTTCTACTAATATGGTCCATTAAGCCCCACTTAAAGCATTCCACTGCTTTCCTAATCCAAAATGCCCAAATTCACATTTTTCCAAACAAAGGCATGTCTAGGCCTACCACAGCAGTATTCCAGTTCCTTGTACCAACTTCTATCTTAGCTAGGGTTTTATTGCTGTGAAGAGACAACATGGCCAAGGCAATTCTTAAAGGAACAGATTTAATTGGGCCTGGCTTATAGTTTCAGAAGTTCAGTCTATTATCATCATGGCAGGAAGCATGGTAGTGTCCAGGAAGACATGTACTGGAGAAGGAGATGAGAGTTCTATGTCTTGATCTACAAGTAGCAGAAGGGGACTGTGTCATACACTCAGCACATCCTGGGTAGGAAATAGAAAGGATAATAGAACACATGCATTAAAAATACAGAAGTTGGGACTACCTAGGAGGAAGAAAGGGAACCAGATAGAGGTGGGGAGGGGCATAGAGGGGGGATAGGAAAGGGCAATTAATGAGAACAAAGCACAACAGCACATACCTATAAAGACGCTGTAGTGAAACCCAATACTTGTACTTACCCTTATCAAAAAGGAAAAGGTAAAAAGAAAATCCATAGATTTAAATGTTAAAAAAGAAAAAAAAACCCACCTCAATAAAACTGCCGACTCTCACAGAAATATTTAAGATACCATCTGATGAATATATAGGCACCATGGAGATTTAAATGAGAATGCCCACATAGGTAGGTGTAGGTTCAGATGTTTGCATACTGGGCACCCAGTTGTTTTAAGTTTAGGAGATGTGGACTTCCTGAAGGAAGTATGTCACTGGGGGTGGGCTTTGGTGGTTCAAAACCTAGTACTCTTCCTATTGTGCTCTCATGCTTCTGGCCTGTGGTTTGAGATGTGAGCCCTCAGCTCTTCCTGCCTCCATGCCTGCCTGCCTGCTGCCACACCTCCCTACCATGATGCTGATAGTGTGGTAACCTCTCACCCTCTGGATCCATAAGCCCCTTAGAACTCCTCAACAAGTTGCCTTGGTCGAGGTGTTACCACAGCGATAGGAAAGTAAAGAATACAGGCCTGATGACCATTCGTCATTTAAAATCAATCCAGTTCACTCCCTGTTGAGTTGAAACCCTTGTGCATCTCATTAGGTCACTTTCTCCAAATAAACACCACAATAACATCACCTTTCTGCCTCCCTCTTCTGGTCACACTACCCTGTTTCTTTCAGAAAAGAATGCAGAGTACTTGGTTGGTGCTGTCGCTTTGATGTTATATAACTTAACAGCTATGGCACAAAGTCAGAGATTTTATAATGCATGACAAGGGGCCAAATGAAGATAACAGATGTTTTATATACCATACATGTGAATATTGAATAACAATAGGAAACACTCACATTGGGTAGGGTCTTCACTCTGTAATGAAGCACATGGGATTTGTAATATATCCCCCATTCCCTTTCCTTCAGCAAGCAAATTAGTTGCTTTTGGTTATTATCCAGTGGAGTGACCTGAACATTCATTTCTTGGGGAACCAGGGTATTAACAGCTATGTATAGGTTGGGTTATCATGGTTTTCTGTTGACCTAAATCAGAAAGTGTATGTGGGTGTGTGTGTGTGTGGGATACACACATACAAGCACAATGTACATGTTTGTGGAGGTCAGATGAGGGCATTAGGTCCCCCAGAAACTGGAGTAAGGGTTTGTTATGAACTTCCACATGGGTGCTGTGAACTGAACTTGGGTCCTCTGTGAGAGCAAATGCTCTTAACAGCTGAGGCCTCTTACCAGAGCGCGCAGCTCATCTTTTACATTGTTTAATATATATAAACATCCAGTACTAGTTTCACATTTACCTTTGAATATTATAAAAAAAAGAGGACTTTCAATTTTAGAATCACACCGACTCTCATATTTATCTGTGTGGAAATAGTTATCTTTCTTGGTGTTGTTTATGTCTATGGCTTTGAGTAACCATCTAGTGTTCTTTCAAGTTCAGCTGGAACGACTCTCTACTGGTAGCAGACTCCTTCAGATTCTGTTTGACTATAAATACTTAATTTCTGTTTCATAATCATTCCGGTTTGGAAGTAAAGCGTCCCCCATAGACTCACGTGTTTGAATGCTTGTTCCTTAGCTGGTGGCTCTGTTTCTGGAGATTGTGTGGATTTTAGGAGGTGGAGATGTACTGAAAGAAATGGGTTGCTGGAGTCAGGTCCTATGGGGTATAGGCTGGCCCCACTTCCCACCTGAGTGCTGGGAATTGAGTCTCTGCTTTCTGATCCACCCAGCTAGGAGACATCTCAGTCCCAGGCTCTCACTACCGTGAATTAACCATGCATTTCCTGCATAATAGACTTTATCCTCTCACAGGATGAGTCCGAGTCAACCCTATTCCTAGAGTTGCTTCTGTTAAGTACTGTGTCACAAGGATGAAAAATGCAGCTAACGTAGCTAGCAAGGCTGAAGCTTCTGGATAGAGAGTTCTCCCATGATGGTATTTTTCCTTTCTTTCAGCATTTTGAATATTATAACACCCTCCTACTTTCTGATGAGTGATAGGCTACAAATCTTACCAATGGTCCCTTGAGTGACAAATCTCTCTGATAACACATGGTGGGCTTCATTATTGTGGAAATAGTAGAGATTCTCATTTGCAAGCCATAGCTTACAGACAGTACAGGCAGAGCTCCTTTCTTGGCACTTCAGCTGCCAAGCTCAAAGGACCTAACACTGACGGGAGTGGCAAGCAGCTGCTCACTTAACAAAGGGGCTGCAGGTTCTTACTGACATTCTGGGCTGGGTTAGTGTAGCTTTGATTGGTCATAGGCAACGCCTTGTGCTCACAGTACAAAGCAGTGGATCCCACTGTACTTGGATCATATTTATGTTCCTCTACCGTCTCCCGTCACGTCTCCCCCAACAGTACCTTTACTCTTCCTTTAACTCCTCTGTTATCTTCATGTCACATGTGCATGCACACATATGTAAACACGAGTACAATCTAGGTTCTACCCATGAGAGAAAACAAGTGATATTTTTCCTTTCTGGATCTGGCTTTTTTTTTTTCTCTTAATATGATGATTTCTGAATCTGTCGGTTTCCTGGCAAGGACACAGTGCTGTTCTTCATCATGGCAGAACAAGACTCTAGTGTGAGTGTGTGATATTTTCTTTATCAGGTGTCTGTGGCTGTGTAGGAGGCCGATTCCACAGTTCGGTTATGATGAATGGTGCCACCATAAAGATGGATGAACATGTAGCCCTATACTACGCTGACTAACTATCCATTGATTATAGTCAGGTAGTTGTATAGTGGAATTATATATTGGTTTTATTCTGAGGTTTTTGAGGAATCTCCATACTGATTTCCACAGTGACTGCATTAGTTTGCATTATTCCCCACCAGCCTCGTATAAAGATTTCCTCTTTTCCACATTGTCCCCCGCATTTGTTCTTGATGGTTTGAAATTGTAACCCTTCTGATGGGTGACAGAGGATCTCAATATAGCCCTCCATGCCATTATTTACACATTAATTTCCAAGTCAGCATATAGAGTAATAGATGCTGTCATGTTATCTTCATACGTAATCTGTGGTCATATTTTAATTGTTAATTTCCTTTCTCTACTGTCTTCCCCCTCATCCCCTTTCCCTTCCTT
Source organism: Grammomys surdaster (assembly GCF_004785775.1). Lineage (NCBI taxonomy): Eukaryota > Metazoa > Chordata > Mammalia > Rodentia > Muridae > Grammomys > Grammomys surdaster. The sequence continues at coordinate 1,806,227 of NW_021604712.1, read as the reverse complement.
GTTGATCCCCTTCCTTCCCACAGTTACTCTTCGTTTCTGCTTTCCCCCACACATACATATTCCATTACCATCTGTCCCTAGCTGCCTTCTGAACAAGAGGTGGAACTCTGAGCTCCTCCAGTCCCATGTCTGCCTGGACTCTGCCATGTTCCCACCTTGATGATTATGGACTGAACTTCTGAACCTGTAAGCCAGCCCCAATTAAATGTTGTCCTTATAAGAGTTGCCTTGGGGGCTGAAGAGATGGTTCAGCAGTTACAAGCACTGACTGCTCTTCCGGAGGTCCTGAGTTCAAATCCCACCAACCACATGTTGGCTCACAACCATCTGTAATGAGATCTAATGCCCTCTTGTGGGATGTCTGAAGATAGCTACAGTGTATTACATATAATAAATAAATAAACCTTTGGGCCGGAGCAAGTGGGGCTGGAGCAAGAGGGAGAAGGGAAGGGGGAAAAAGAGTTGCCTTGGTCATGGTGTCTGTTCACAGCAGGGAAAAACCTAACTAAGACACCATATTTACTCCTTCTCTCTCCCTTTTTTGGTATAAGTATCTTTTATTTGGCTGATTCAATTGTGGTCTCTGAGGCTTGCTGCCTCTGTTTGTTAACCTAGGCCTAGTCTTGGAAGTTTCTAGCCTCTGTACAATCTTATAAAGGCTTAGAATGTTTTTAGCCTCTGAGATTTACTGCTGAATAAACTTACCCTTTCCAGCTTTTCATGAACTCTAGATGGCTGGCTCAACTCAGCTGTTTTGGCTCAAACTCCTCTCAAGCTGACTGATTCAATCTGGCTTCTCTCAGCTTCTCAATGAATTGCTCTTCATGGCCTCAAGCCAACTCTAGCAATCTGTTGAGACTCTCTGGCTCCTTCTCTTTTTCTGGCTCCTTCTGTCTTCACCTGTGTCTAGCTTGTCCTCTCTTCAACCTGTCTCTGTACAACTGTCCTGGTAAAAGTGCTCCCTCTCCCCTCTGGGCTGCTCTCTCTTAAGTAGCCTCTCTTTCTTCTCTGTTCCTTTGAGAGTTGAGCATATCCTAATCTCTCAAATCTTTCTCTGATTCGTCACGCTGTCTGCCTCTATGTTAGACACCACTTTCAAACATGGCTGCTTCCTTCTACAAACTAACTTTACCTGCATTGTTTGGGATTAAAGGTATATACTAAGAGTGTGTCTGTATTCCAGCCAGAGGGATTAAAGGTGTGTGCTAAGGCTGAGCCACACCACAACTAGAAACAGGTTTTCCCAGTAAACAACACAATCCCAGGGTTCGAAGTGTAATCAAATATTTTGTAACATTTAAAAAAAATCTTCCACCATTCTCATAGACCTCTTTCTGTTTTCATGTCACAACACACACATACACACACACACACACACACACACACAGAGGGAGAGAGAGAGAGACAGAGACAGAGAGACAGAGACACAGAGAGAGAGAGAGAATGAGAGAGCATTCACTAGAAATGTCTGTCTGAGTTTGGCTTATTTCCTGTAACACAGTGACTTCCAGCTCCGTTTCTTTCCAGCAAACACTACAGTTCCATTTTTCTTTATGTTTGACTTGAATAAAGACACCGAACATTTTTTCCGTATATCTATTGACCATACATACTCTGTGTTCTAAGAAGCATTTGTTCACTTAATTCACCCAATTCCTTTAATTGAATTACCTGCTCTTTGGAAATGTTCAATTCTTGAGTTATTTCTACCTATGACAAAACACAGAGCCAGAAGTGGCAGCTTGTCATTCCATTTTAGGCATTGCCGTATCTGTGGGCTCCAGTTAGAAGCTGGTGCATTATAACAGGGTTTGCTGAGTAGCCTAGGCCTTCAGATCCTTTTGCAAAGTAACCTAGGCAACCACTGTCGTAACCCACACATCTGAGGTTCTATCTTCAAAAAAACTAGTAGGAAGGTAATAACGCCTCGCTCAGTCTTGTGATCTTCAACATGAGTGGTTTTTTTTTTGTTTGTTTGTTTAAATAAGAGCAAAAGCTATGGTTTTTCTCTGGAAGATGGTGTAACATTTGAGTTGATTCTGGGAGTTTACTAAGCTCATGATGGATGGTGTTTTTCCTCATCAGCAATCCTGTTTGTCTTTGTTTATCACTTGTGTGGCCCTTTCGAGCCCACCGGCGTTAGTCTGGTATATATAGCATCAAACTCCTGTCCCATGAAAAGCTCACCCTTAGCCTAGCCTCTGCTTCAAGACAAAGCTGGTCAAAGTGTGCTTCCAATGGGCAACAGGTTCAGGGTTCGTTTGCCATTTGTCCTTGTATGCTGGTCCTATCTGCTGTCTCCTTTCTCTTGCTGCTTTCAAGACTCCCCGGTAGTTCTTTTACAGTCGATTTATAATGTATCTTGGTATGCATCTCTGTGTTTACCCTATCTGGAGTTTGTTGAGCTTTCTGGATGTGTGCGTAGATTTGTATCTTTCATTACATCTGGCACCTTTTCAGCCATTGTGTCTAACACTCTCTCATCTTCTGTTTTTCTCTGCCTCTGGATTCCAGAGGAGTGTGTTACCTCCTCCCCCACCCCCACCCCCACCCCAGGACACTGGCACGCTAGTACATTGATTGTTTCTCCCTTTTCCATCTCCGATGGAACAGGCAGAATTGACCTATCTCCTTGTTTGCTGACCTTTTTGCTCCTGCATGCTTAAGTATCCTCTTGAATCACTTAGAAAAATGTTCATGTAAGCTACTGTAATTTTCTTTTTTTTTTGTTATTGAGACACAGTATTTGTATGTATTTGTGGGGCACAGTTACAATAACTCAGTACACTTAATTGATATGTCACGATCAATTCAAGATAATAGCATGTCCATATTTTCAAATATTAATTTCTATGTTGATAATTTTTGTGCTCTTGTTTTTTTTTTGAATTATTTTGAAATACACCATATATTCCCCCAACACGAATCCTCTACTGTGATAACCTGATTGAAAATTTTTCTCTGCAGCAGTGCTGTGGATCAACTTTTTTTCTGTCCACCTGTAATATATATTATATTGGTAAATTGCCATGTGCTGTTTGAGCTCGTTGAATACTTGTCTGGCCTTTCTGTTGCTGTTAGAAAATACCCTGACAAGAGCAACTTAAGGAAGAAAGTTTATTCTGGCTTCTTGTGGGGCAGAGCTACAGTTCATCATGATGAGGAAAGCATAGTAGCAGAAGCATGCTGCCTGTTGGTCAACCTGGGCCAGCAACAAGGAAACAGAGAACAGGAAGTGGGAACAGGCTTTAAAAGTTAAAATGCTGCTCTCAGGGATGAGCTCCTTCTAGCCTGGACCCACCAAAAGTTCCATGGTCTTTCCCAACAGCACTGATGCTGGATGAGCAAATGTTAAGACACATGAACCTGTGGGGGCAGCATTTCCTAGTCTAACTGTTGCCGCAGTGGATTCTGGGAGTGAGTGAGGCGGGCTCTTCTGTCTTTGACCCTGCCTGTTTATATCAAGTGCCCTTTAAGAGGATGAATGATTTTTCGCCTCCTGGCTCTAAAAGAGGGCCAGAGAAACATTGTGTCCTTGAGAACAGCTATGAGGTGAACTATTTCCCACAAAGGGTATTGTTGTTTTTCCCATAACATGAAATGCCTACGATGGGAATGAGTCGGCTGAAGCTCACCTGGGGAGAGAACGTCCTGCTTTGCTAGAAAGTCTCCTTTGGGATCCCCAGCGCGACTATTGCAGCAGGGCTTCCCAGCGGTGTCTGCTGGATGGTGGTAAGCACTTAGCTGGATGACCATATATTTCTGCTGTTATTTTTTTTTCCCTTTTGCTTGGAAACTTTGAGAGAACTCTCCTTTACCTGGAACTGTTGATCAGGGATTCCAGCTGACTGCCTCAGCAGGGCTTCTCCAGCTGAGCTCTGCTTGATGATGTTAGCTTCTACTTGCTCTCACAGAGGAGCTAATCCAGCTCCTCTGCTGGGTGTTGTGTGTGTCCATTGTCGTTGGAATTTTTCTATAGAGCGGCCACTCACAATTTATACTTTCACGTTTGTTTGTTTTATGCTTAATAGATGTAACTCTTCTAAAACTGAAAGTTGAGCTGTCATTTTCTAGATGATACAGAATACCTCCCTTCTCCTTGGTCCTTCTCAAACTCTAAAGAAAGTTTGTTCCTCTCTGTTCTTCTGTGATGTTGACATTTTAGCTTCTATAAATGAACAAGCACAAGTAATATATGTCTTTCTCCATGTCTTACTTCATTTAACATTATGACTTCCAGTTCCACTCATGTTGGCACTAATGACAGGAGTATTACTTTTTCATGGCTGAGTAGTATTTCACTGTATGTACCACGCTTTCTTTATCTGCGCTTTCTTTATCTGCACATCCACTTTCTGACATGGATATAGAATATTTCCTAAAATTTCATTTATTGAATGCAGTGGTCTTCAGTGCACTAACATCCTGACGCAGGGCTCTAGAGAAGTAATTCTGTCACGAGACTTTTGATTTGTCAGTGGGATAATTCACTGAAGGGTAAATAATTTGACAGGCTTTTGGGAGTTGATGGTTGTTTAAGAGGTGAGGCTTAGCCGGAGGCAGTGAGTCCCTGGGGATATGACTCTGGGGACTACCCCTTGCTGCTGCTCTCTTCTCTTCCTTTGCTTTCTGGACACTATCCTGTGCTATGCTGGCTCCTTTCTGTTGTCACATCTGTCAACAGGCCCCAGTACTGAACCAAAGGCACCGTAGGCTGACATTTCTGAAATCTGAGCCACAGTCAATGTTTCTTCTTTTTAAGTTGTTCGTTTCGAGCATTCTATCACAGTGGTGGAAGCTAACACATCTTGATGCAGGCTTTGGTTGGCTCCGTATCTTGGCTGCTGTGAACAGGGCTGTGGTACTCATGTCCTTTGGCTGTATACAAGGGATTGTCAGATCATCTGGTAAGTCTATTTCTAGTTCCTTTCAAAGAATCTCCATATTCCAAACAGGATAAACAGGCTGAAAAAATTTATATTTTCTCCACAATGTGTTAGAGTCCTTCTTCATTTTCTTGCCAACATTTTCCCCCCTTTGAGATAGTCTCACTATGTAGCCCAGGCTGGTCTCAAATCTCCCACTTCACCTTCCCAGTGCTGATCACAGGCTTGTGCTGCTGTGCCGAGCCTCTTAAATATTTTTGGTACATGGTTTCCTCAAGCTGTTTCCATCATTTTAGAGATTAATGTCTTTGTCTAGCAAATCTGATGTTTGGCATTTCTTGGGGCTAGTTTCCCTAATTTTTCTTTTGTGTTTGTATAGTTCATAATTCGCTCTTATCTGTTTGCCTACTTCTTTTTGTTTGGTTGCTAAATAAAAAACACAACAGAAACAAACTGCGTGTCATAAATATTTTAATGAGGTAAATATGGAAATAAGTTTCAATAACATCTTTGGGATTTGGGTTTGTTAATTATTGAGGGATATAGCTGTTTGTTGAGTGATTTTTCTACATGATGTTTGTAAGTTTGATTTTGTTTGTGTGTGTTCTTATCTGTTCCTTATTCCCTCTTCTCAGAAGAGCAGCAGTCATACAGATCAGGACCTGACTCACACATTCCCACCACCTTAACTTCCTCACTGGAGAATTTCTCTTCAAATACAATCCTGTTCTGAGGTACAAGGTATTGGGACTTCAGCGTATGAACACTTTGGGAAGCAAATCATTTTGTAAGGACCACTCCAGTCGGAGTGGAGAACATCCATGTCCCCATGTCCTTCCTCAACATTACAGGGAGGTCAAGGGTTGTGTAACACTTTTGGAGCAGAGGAAACGTTTGTCTCCTAGCCTGCCTTCTCTAACAACACCCTGGTTTGAGGTGGTGGTTGGCATAACTCACTCAGGACAGGCTTCCAAAGGTGGGTGTCACTGCCTCTTGGGTGCCCTCTGCTGGCATCAATGGGAAGCACCACACTTTTTTCCTTATGGTGTAGATGAGTTCCAGTGCAGTGTTTTCCATCTTGCTTCCCTTTTCCTGGTCTTTTGTTGAGAGCCATGGCTCTCTTTATGCATATCAGAGGCTTTCATCTGCCAAGTGTCGCTGCTCAGCTGGGGCAGCCTTCTCCTTCAGCCCATGCTATAGTTCTTTCTCAGCTCTGATAACTGTCCCGCCCTGTCACAACTGTGGTTGTAACAATTTCTCACTCTGCCAAACTCTGCTGTGTGTCACCAGAGTTTTCATCTCTCCGAATGGTACCGATCCTCTGAGGATGGCCCCTCCACCACACTCTCTTGGGTGTCCGTTGCTCCTGCTGCAGTGTTTGCAGCAGTGAACTCTTGCTCCAGTCTCATTTCTGTTCCTCTGAGGAAATATTCTGACCAAAAGCAACGTCAGGGACAAAGGGACGTTTCTTCCTTACAGCTCCAAGTTCTAGGCCTTCTTCATTCCGGGGAAGTCAAGGCAGAAGCTAGTTGAATCAAGTCCACAGTCAAAAGCAGAGACAGAATACACGTTTACTAGACAGACTTGCTGCTAATGCTTGGCCATCTTTCTGCCCCGTTATACCGTCTAGGGCTGAGCCCATAAACTGGTGCCATCACCCACATTCAGTTAATATCACCGAACACTCATCAGATTCCCTTGCAGACATGCTCACAGCCCAACATGATCTGGATACTTCTTCAATTGAGACTCTGCTCAGGTGAGTTCTGGTTCTGTCAAGTTGACAGTTAAAAACTAACCAGCACGCTGCCACAGTCTCCCAAGAATGGTCCTTCAGCATCATCACCTTCTTGTTGCTTTCCCTTCCTTCTCCACACTTGGCAGTATGTCGCCATCGTCTGTTTGGGATGTTGAGGTCCATCTCCTTGTTGTGTGCCACAAGGTGACTGGCACCAATTTTCTTGGAGGATTTTGTGGAGAAAGGGCTGCATGTGATAGTCAGTGAGTTACTTAATCTTTCCTTGTTGGATTTTAATTTCCTTATCTGTGGAGAGGTCTTAATCTCCGCTCTTGCATAGGCTTGCTTAGAAGATAAAGTGAGATAATATATGTACAAGTGTTTAGCAAATGCGTGCAAACGAAAGAGGCCCAATAAATATTGGCAATTTTGCATTTAATGAAAACTCCAAACTTTTATACCCCTGCAGAGAAGATGTACAGCTTGTATTTACTTTCACCCAGGGAAAAATAACACCTTAGATTTGTAGTCCATGAAGCACTCTGACGTTCATTATCATATTTAATCCACGTAACAGCACTGTGAGGAAGGAGGGGGATCAGCAGGCTCCTTCCTTTATCTTGGATTTTAATTGGAAAAGAAGAGTCACAGAGCAGGAAGCAACTTGTTAACTAATGAGCAGAGAATCAGGCCTAGAATTTTGTTATCCAGCCTCCATAAGAAAGAGATAGGAAATCACATCCTTTATTGAGAGGTGTGTGTGTGTGTGTGTGTGTGTGTGTGTGTGTGTGTGTATGATTTCTGTTGAGGTGATTGGGAAAGAAAATGCCTGGGGCAGCCAGAGTATTGTGACTTGAGCTGTGAAGGAAGGTACAAAATCCTTATGATGTGAGCCAAGAGAAGCCTGTTTTTCAGAACAGAGAGAAGCTGGTACCCAAGAGAGAAGACTTAGAGGTTCAGAATGCAAGAACAACAAGCCGATGAAGGCCTCACCCCAAAATATTGCCCTGTTAGATGTCTGTTATTTAATTTTGGGTGGAGGAATGGGACTAAACCGTATGAGTGGGCACTTAGGAGTTAGAAGAGTTATGTTTGGGGTGGCAGCTGCTTCAGCATCCCTAAGAGAGATCTTTCTCACTCCAGTATCCAGAAGCTGCACCAAGAGATGGGAGAGCCTGGGGTTGTGGTTGTTCAAGGAAGGGAGGACTTGATGCTGACGGCAGGCTGATGGCATGGACTGGAGAACCAGTCTCTGTTCTCTTACAGCTGAGGCAAATGAAGCCACTAATCCAGAAATACCCACCTGGCTTGGGGTCAGCAAGTCCTGACTGCCAGTTATGTTCCCACAACACACCCCCTCCCCTCCTTATAGTGATGAAAGGATGCCATCTCGATTCCCCCTCAGATCCTGTGCTCAGCCCCATCTGTCCCCTTCTTTAGGCTCCATATCCCCTGCTGCTAGGAGTCTCAGCTATTGTCACCCCCATATTCTCCCCAAAGCACCCCTGTCCCAGGTCTCTAGGTCATCCCAGAGATGCTCCCTCCCTCCCCATTTCCCTCTTCTTTCTAAGCCCTCTCACCACCACCCCTAGTCTCTCCCCATAGGTGATCCCCACACCCTTTCCTTTTCTCTTCATTTAACTTGATATTAGCTATTAGTTTGCTCCATATTGCTTTTATTATGTTTAGGTATGTGCCATGAATTCCTGATCTCTCCAAGACTTTTATGAAGGGGTATTGGACTTTGTCAAAGGCTTTTTCAGAATCGAATAAGGTGATCATGGCATTTTTTCCTTTGAATTTGTTCATATAGTAGATTACATTGATGGGTTTACATATATTGGACCATAGCTGCATCCGTGGGATGAAGCCTACTTGATTGTGGTGAATGATGGCTTTGATGTGTTCTTGGAGTTAGTTTGTGAGTATTTTATTGAGTATTTTTGCATCAATGTTCATAAGTGAAATTGGTCCGAAGTTCTCCTTCTTTGTTGTATGGTTTAGGTATCCTTCTGTTTCTATTTTCTGCAATAGCTTGAGAAGTATTGGTATTAGCTCTTCTTTGAAGGTCTGGTAGAATTCTGGGCTAAAACCATCTGGCTTTGGACTTTTTTTTTTTTTTTTTTTTTTTGGTTGGGAGGTTTTTATGACTGCTTCGGTTTGCTTAGGTATTATGGGACTGTTTAGATAGTTTACCTGATCTTGATTTAACTTTGGCAAGAGGTATCTGTCTAGAAAATCATTCATTAAATCTAGATTTTCCAGTTTTGTCAAGTATAGGCTTTTGTAGTAAGATCTTATGAATTTTTGAATTTCTATAGTTTCTTTTTTGTCCTCCTTTTCATTTCTGTTTTTTGTTAATTTAGATGCCATCTTTGTGCCTTTTAGTTAGTTTGTCTAAGGGTTTATCTATCTTGTTGATTTTCTCAAAGAATCAGGTTTTGGTTTTGTTTATTATTTGTATTGTTCTCTTTGTTTCTAATTGGTTGATTTCAGCCCTGACTTTGATTATTTCCTGCTCTCTACTCCTCTTGGGTATGTTTGCTTCTTTTTGTTCTAGAGCTTTCAGGTGTGCTGTTAGGTATGTTGTGCCTTCATTTTCATTGAGTTCTAGAAATTCTTTAATTTCTTTCTTTCTTTCTTCCCTGACCAAGTTATCATTGAGTAGAGAGCCATTTGGAAGTGCTGAGAAGAAGATATATTATTTTGTTTGGGGGTGAAATGTTCTGTAGATATCTGTGAAATCCATTTGGTTCATAACTTCTGTTAGTTTCATTGTGTCTTTGTTTAGTTTCTGTTTTGATGACTTGTCTATTAGCAAGAATGGGGTGTTGAAGTCTCCCACTATTATTGTACGGGGTTCAATGTACATTTTGAGCTTCAGTAGTTTCTTTTATGAATGTGGGTGCCCTTGCGTTTGGGGCATAGATGTTCAGAATTGAGACTTTATCTTGGTGGATTTTTCCTTTGATGAGCATGAAGTGTCCTTCCCCATCTCTTTTGATTATTTTTGGTTGAGTCTATTTTATTGAATATTAGAATGGTGACTCCTGCTTGTTTCTTAGGACTGTTTGCTTGGAAAACTTTTTTTCAGCCCTTTACTCTGAGGTAATATCTATATTTGTTGCAGAGGTGTGCTTCTTGTATGCAGCAGAATGATGGATCCTGTTTACATATCCAGTCTGCTAACGTGTGTCTTTTTACTAGGGAATTGAGTTCATTGATATTGAGAGATATTAACGGCCAATGATTGTTAGTTCCTGTTATTTTGTTGTTGGAAGTGGTATATTATGTGTGTGTGATTCTCTTCTTTTGGATTTGTGGTGAGATGTTTAATTTCGTATGTTTTCTTGGGTGTAGTTACCCTCCTTGTATTGGAGTTTTCCTTCTCATATCCTCTGTAGAACTGTATTAGTAGAAAGATATTCTTTAAATTTGATTTTGTCATGGAATATCTTGATTTCTTGATCTATGGTGATTGAGAGTTTTGCTGGGTATAGTATTCTGGACTGTATCTGTGATCTCTTAGAGTCTACAAGACATCTTTGCAGGATCCTCTGGCTTTTATAGTCTCTGGTGAGGAGTCAGGTGTAATTCTTATAGGTCTGCCCTATGTTACTTGGCCCCTTCCCCTTACAGCTTTTGATATTCTTTCTTTGTTCTGTAATTTAGTGTTTTAGTTATTAAGTGGCAGGAGGATTTTTTCTGATCCAATCTATTTTATGTTCTATAGTCTTCTTGTACATTTATGGCCATCTCTCTCTTTTTTTTTTAGGTCAGGGAAGTTTTATTTGTGATTTTGTTAAAGATGTTTTCTGGCCCTTTTAACTGGGAATCTTTACTCTCTTCTATTCTTATTATTCTTAGGTTTAGTCTTTTCATTGTGTCCAAAACTTCCTAGGTGTTTTGGGTTAGGAACATTTTACACTTTGCATTTTCTTTGACTGATGTATCAATATCTTCAATGGTCTATGCCTGAGATTCTCTCTTCCATCTTTTGTATTCTGTTGGTGATGCTTGTGTCTGTAGTTCCTGTTGTCTTCCCTAGTTTTTCCATCTCCAGGGTTGCCTCTGTTTGTGATTTCTTTATTGTTTTTATTTCTATTTTTAGGTCTTAGACAGTTTTGTTAAATTCCTTCACCTGTTTGATTGTATTTTTTTTTTTGTATTTCTTTAAGGAATTTATTTGTTTCCTCTTTAAGGGCTTCTACCTGTTTCTCTGTGTTTTCCTGAACTTCTTTTTGGGAATTATTTATATCTTCCTTATAGGCCTCTATCATCTTTATGAGACAGGATTCAAGATCAGAATCTTGCTCTTCAGGTGTGTTAGGGTATCCAGGGCTTGCTGTGGTAGGAGAACTGGGTTCTAATAGTGCCAGATGGCATTGGCTTGTATTGGTTATGTTCTTGTGTTTACCTTTCCCCATCTGGCTGTCTCTGGTGTTAACTGGCCTGGGTATCTCAGATTAGAATGGGTCTCCTGGGAGGCAGGCAGTGATGCTTCTGGTTAGGTCAGGCCTCCTGCGAGCCAGATAGGGCTATGGTGTGGGTGAGTGGACATGCCAATCTGCCATGTGTACAGGTGGAGGTACAGACTGGAAGGGTGATGGGTGTAAATTGTCTTCTAAAAGCACCAAAATTTACCTTTTAAGGTTGAAGCTCTTGTTCTATCCTGGATGTGTGTATGTGTACATGCGTACCATGACATTCCTGTGTAGGTAGAAGATAGTTTTGAGAGTTATTTCTCATTCTACCTCTATGTGGATTCAGGCTTGTGGGGTAATACTTTTACCATTGAGACAACCCAGTTGCCTCTGAACTGATGCTCACATAGGTTGGGAGGTAGGCTGCAGACTCACTGTTTTTGATACCAAGTGTATTTTCTCCAGTTTTTTTTTTCATAGTGTGGCCTATGAAAATCAGCTGCACTGATCTGCCATGCCTTCTCTGCCTTAAAGGTTATTCGTAAGACTAGTAGGATTCTGACCTCTGTTTATTCCAGTGGTAATTTCCGTCCTTTAGCTACATAATAATTATTACAAAGGGTGAAAAGGAGACATGGTTCAGTGGTTAAGAAGACTGGCTGCTATTTTAGGTGTACCTGGGTTCAGTTCCCAGCACCCACATGACAGCTCACAACCACCAGTAAGTCCAGTTTCAGGGGATCAGATGCCCTATTCTGTTCTCTACAGATAATGCATAGTAGAGTTCTCAGACATACACACAGATAAAACACTCATACATGTAAGAAGGTTATAAAAGAAGGTTTTAGTTATTGCCATGGCTTTTAAAAATGAATTCATATTCTTTGGATCTCATTAGACACACTTTGGCAATTTTTTTTCTATTTGCTACCCAAATTAGATAGTCAATGCAAATATTTTCACAGAAACGAAAATCTTTGGGAATTAGGATTGCACTTAAAATAAATCTATAGATCAATCTGAGGATCACCGGCGCCTCTACAATATGGTCATGAATATGCCTGGTCATTGATCCAGGTCCTTTGAGATTTCCCAAAAGATTAATCAATCTAAAGAGGGTTGTTTCCCAAGCTGAGGGTAAATAGATTTTTGTTGTCCTTACCAACTGGAATATGAGGAAAGGCTCAGCACAAACCTATTGCAGTGAAGAACAGGGTTTTGTGTGGGGTTGGGAGTTGTGTAGCATTTGGGATGAGCCCTAGTGGGAAAGGAACCAACTTTAGTTGTCTAGAGATCTGAGACAAAGTTGTGTCCTAGACTGCGAGGCTTCTTTCTACATTAGTGAAACAGGCTCTGTAGGGACCACACAAGAACCAACGAGTAACCCTTTCTCTATTGAGCTGGTTCTAACTGGCTTAAGGCTGCCTTTGGTTCCATTTCAATATGTTAATACAAAGTTTTGGAAGGATGTATTTGAGCTTGGGCTTCTGCTCTCATCCATCTGTTTGTTTTCTTTCTTCAGCCTGTAGGGGTTCTGAGAGCATGGCTGACTCTTCAGCTGTTTCTTCAATCGTACCCATCAGGTATGATGTCTGAGATTTCTGTACTGAATCCTCAGAAGTGTGTTTAGCTGGCAAGTCCGATACAAAATGAATCTCCTGCTGTCAAGCAGGAAGGAGTTATCTCTGGGTAGAAAGGGTGCTCTCCAGATGCTGCCGCCCAGGGAGCAGCCACAGGTTGAGATGTACGAAGGGGTTCAGGGTTGTTAGAAACATCATCACTTTTGCATCCTGGCACTCTGATGTACCATAGTAACGCCACTTGTGACCTGCCCTGTGGGCTCCACATTAACAGAAGATCTCTCCCTGAACCTGTTGAATTTTTTATCTTCTTGTCTTTTTAAGGCCAGTCCTGAACTGAAAATATCAAGATCATTCAAGTCCTGTCCTGGACTTTCTATCTTGTTGTCTTGAATCAGTCCTCCTCCACCCACCTGAGGATATAGTCCAGGAAAGCCATTGATAAGGGCCTGGCAGAACAGAACAGCAAGTAGCTAACAAGAACTCTTTGTTCACAGGGCATGCTTGTCTTCCTGAGGTTTTGGAAGCCTTAACTATAGCCTTTAGTTCATCTTACATCTGAGCCCTAGGCCAGCCTTTAGCCTAGCCGTTCTGAAAAGATGCTGTGGAGTGGGACCCTTCTGGTGAAAGGGCAGCCCCTTTAGGAGGCAGAGCTGAAGGAGCAGTGTCTGTCCATGTGTGAAGTTAGTTTGGGATAGAGAGAAAAAAAAATCAACAAAGAGGTTAAGTTCCAGAAAGTTAAGGATAAGTTACTCATTTTTGTTAGCTTTTGCCAAAGAGGCTTTCAGAAACGTTATACTTTTCTTATACATTTTACCAGAGTGTATTAACTGTATAAAACAGCAGGTTTTATTGTGACCTTTTTATATATGCCTGTTATGTTCTGTGGCCATTTTTACCCCTATTGTCTTCTCACCTCATCAGCCTGTATCCCAGTCTTTATTTCCTAATGGTCCCATTTCCTTTTTTAAGTCTTCGACCAAATTTCATATATGGGAGAAAACACGCAAACTATAGAAAACTATCGGAGTCTGACTCACTTTGTGAACAACATCTCCAGTTCTACTTATTTTGCTGCATGCAACCAATTTGATCCCTTTTCCTGAGTGAGTAATACTTCATTATGTATAATATGTATTATAAATGTAACATTTTATTTATCCATTCACCTACTGATAGGTATCTTGGAAGATTACATAACATGATTATAATAATACTGTAATAAACATAGACATGCAGGTGTTTATATTGTATGCTAACTTTGGTTCTTTGTGCTATATTATTATGAGTTGTACTGGCTAGTTTTATGTCAACTTGACACAAGCTAGAGTTATCTGAAAGGAGGGAACGTCAATTGAGAAAATGCCTCCATAATATCTGGCTGTACATTGGGGATATGGAACCTGCAGAGGCTACCTCCTATAGCCAGACAGGAACCTCAATGGAAGGATAGGGATGCCAACCTACCCACAAAAATTTCCACACAAAATTTAACCTGTCTACAAGAAATGTAGGGTTGAGGGATGGAGCAGAGACTGAGGGAATGGCCAACCAATAACTGACCCAACTTGAGACCTATCCCAGGGGCAAGCACCAATTCTTGACACTAATAATGATACTCTGTTATGCTTGCAGACAGGAGTCTAGCATGGCTATCTCCTGAGAGGCTCCACTCAGCAGCTGACTCATACAGATGCAGAGACTCACAGCCAAACAGTGGATGGAGCTTGGGGACTCTTATAGAAGAACAGGAGGAAGGATTGGAGGTGATAGGAATTTCACAGGAAGACCAACAGTCAACTAACATGGACCCTTGAGGGCTCTCAGAGACTGAATCCCCACCAAAGAACATACATGGCTCGACCTAGGCTTCCCCACACATGTAGTAGATGTGCAACTTGGTCTTCATGTGGGTCCCAAAAAACCAGAACAGGACTATCCCAAAAGCTGTTGCCTGAACGTGGTATCTGGGATGCCTCGTCTGGCCATAGTGGGAGAGGATGCACCTAGCTTCACAGAAATTTGATGTGCCAAGGTTGGGGGATACCAAGGAGGGCTCCAACCCCATCAGAGGAGAAGACAAGGGGTGATGGGGGAAGAATTGTGGGAGTGGGTGACCAGGAGGGAGGCACTGAGAGGATGTAAAGTGAATAAGTTAAAAAAAAGTAAGATCTGGCTGTAAGGTATTTTTTTTAATTAGTGATTAATGGGGGAGTGTGTAGCCCATTGTGGGTGGTGTCATCCCTGGGTTGGTGGTCCTAGGTGCTATAAGAAAGCAGGCTGAGCAAACCACGAAAAGAAAACCAGGAAGTGAAGCGGCACTCCTCCATGGCCTCTGCATCAGCTCCTACCTCCAGGTCCCTGCCCTGCTTGAGTTCTTGTTCTGACTTCCTTTGATGATAAACAACATTATGGAAGTGTAAGCCAAATCAACCCTTTCCTCCCCAAGTTACTTGGTCACAGCAATAGTAACTAATAGTAACTAAGACATGACTAGTATGGCTGGATTATTTGGTAATTCCAGTGTTAGCTTTTTAAAAGAACTCCAAACTGATTTCCATAGTAGCTGGAATAATTTACCCCACAATGAACAATGTCTAAGGGTTTCTTTCCCCCATAGGTTCTCTAGCATTTATTATTTTCCTTCTCTTCTGCTTCCCTGTCTCCTTCCTTCCTTCCTTCCCTCCCTCCTTCCCTCCCTCCCTCCTTTCTTCCTTCCTTCCTTCTTCCTTTTCTTTCTGTGTGGATGTACATGTATGTTCAGCTATGCATGAGACAGGCATGTCACAAGGTTTTTGCTTTGTGTTCTGAGATAGGCTCTCACCATGTGGTGTCTCTAGAGAGAACCAGCTCTCTAGGGAGGAAGTCTCTCCTTGACTGTTGATGGGTCACTCGATAGGATGGGGCACAGCTGGAATAGAAGGGCACGAAGACGAGGGCTGCTACTATAGAGTTATTTCTCTTTGTTTCCTGGTCACTGCAGTGTAAAGGCTCTGCTCCTCTACAGCCTTTTCCCCTTGATGTACTGAATTCTTTGAAGCCTCTAAAGTCATTTTCTTCTCTTAAGTTATTTTGACCATCTGTTTTCGTACAGTAATAAAAAACTCCCAATAGATCTACTATTGCTAGCTATTGGGGGGAAGCTATTCTTTTATGTCCAATATGAAATGATGCAGCAATGTTTGGCAGGGATATATCTATAATAATTATGATTTCTTGTATTGTTCTTTTTACAAGTATAGTGATCCCTTTGGTTCTAATTTTGGCTTGAAGTCTGTTCATAGGATATGAATATAGCTATTCTTACTTCTGGATTCGATTTCTCTATCCTTGTATGTTCAGTTTGCATCTATCCATCTTTGCTGGGAAACATTGTTTCTTGCAGAAAGTGGACAGTTGGATCTTATTTTTAGATCAAATCAGAGGGACTGTCTTTTCACTAACGAATTAAGAGCATGGATATTCAAGGTCATAATCAAAAGGCAGGCCTGGGCTCCTAGCTAAGGAGTTCCTATTACTCTGCAGTTGTTCTAATGCTTGAGTCTGTCCTGACTTCATTTTTTTCTCATTTATTCCTCCTTATACTCTTGTGGATGGATTTATCTTCCTCTTCTCCATATAAGAAAGATTCCTTAAAGTGTCTTCTTTAGTACTGCTTGTCTTAGAATTCTATTGCTGTGAACAGACACCTTGACCATGGCAACTCTTATAAAGAACAGCATTTAACTGGGGCTGGCTTACAGTTTCAGAGGTTGAGTCCATTACCATCATGGTGGGAAGCATGGTGGCACACAGGCAGACTCAGAGCTGAAGAAGCCATCAGTTCTCCATCTGGAATGGCAGGCAGTAGAGAGAGTGCCACTGGACCTGGATTGAGTTTCTGAAACCTTAAAGCCCACCCCCACAGTGACAGACTTCCTCCAGGAAGGCCACACATCTTAATCCTTTCAAATAATGTCATTCCCTATCATGCCTATGGGGGCCATTTTCATTGAAACTACCACACTACCTTAATGGTTGGTTATGATCACCTTAGTTGCTGGTTTGTCTTTCTCCAAAGGTATTATTTCTCCTTTGATTCTAGAGGATAGCTTTGCTCACTATGATTACCTAAGTTGGCAGTTGTTTTCTTTTAGTGTTGTGATAGTTTGAATAGCCATGGCCCCCACAGGCTCAGGTGATTACATGCTTGGCCCATAGGGAGTTGACACTATTAGGAGGTGTGGCCTTGTTGGAGTAGGTGTGACTTTGTTGCATGAAATGTGTCACTGTGGAGGTTGACTTGGAGGTCTCCTATACTCAAGCTATACTCAGTGTGACACAGTCTCCTTCCGCTGCCTGTGGATCAAGATGTAGAACTCTCAGCTCCTTCTCCGGCCCCATGTCTGCCTGCACGCTGCCATGCTTCCCACCATGATGATAATGGACTAAACCTCTGAAACTGTAAGCCAGCTCCAATTAAATGTTTTCCTTTATAAGAGTTGTCATGGTCATGGTGTCTTTTTACTGAAATAGAACCCTAATTAAGACAAGTGTTTAAGATTCCACATACTTTGTTCTACAAATGTCTGTTGTGAGAAATCTGTTATTCCAAAGCCTTTGTCTTGATTAGTGAGTTGGTTCTTTCTTGTAGCTTTCAATGTTTTCTTTGGTCTGTGGTCTTAATTTCTTAACTTAATGTGGCATCAGGAGATTCTTTCCTGTTCATGTCTGTTTGGGGCTCTTCATGCCTTCTGTGCCTGGATATCCACATCTTCCCCAAGATTTGGGGAATTGTCTGCTATTAATTCACTAAATAGATTTTTCTATTCCTTTAGTCAATGCTTCAGGATCTTTCACCCTTACCCTAGACACGTAAGTCTTGTCATTTGTGTTCTAGAGGCCTAGCATATACTGCCACAATTCCTTTATTTTTAAAAATCAGATTTACATTTATTTTTAATTGTGTGTGTGTGTGTGTGTGTGTGTGTGTGTGTGTGTGTGTGTGAATGTGCATGTGAGTTTATGTGCCTACAGAGGCCAAAAGCATCAGCTCCCTAGAGAGCCAGAGTTACAGGCAGTTGTGAGCCATCTGATGTGGGTGCTGGGAACTGAGGTTTTGTCCTCTGCAGGATCAGCACATACTCTTAACCACTGAGCCATTTGCCCAGCCTTTCTGTTCCGAATCTTAATTTCCCTTTATTATTCCTGCATTGTTCTTATTCATCGGTGTCGTCTGCAGGCTCTGAACTTCTCTCTCCTGTTTGTTCTAATATGTCGGTGAGGCTTTCCTCTGGGTCTTAGGTGGAGATAGCAGAAGGTGGGTGTGGGGTAGAGAAAGGCCAGCAGCAGGGCAGTTTCTGACTGTCCCAGGCAGTTGTGTCAGTAAGATGCTGGGCTAGTGAGGCAAATAGACAATCAAACAGCTTCAGGATGAAAGTGCTAAAACGTCTGAGGAAATTCCAACAAAAGAACCAAATTTACTAATTTCGTGGGTCTGTTGCCATCTGTAGAAGAGACTGGGCAGTTTTTATAACCTCACAGAAATCTTTAGTATTGATGGGAAGGCATCAGATATAAAAGCATCTATGGTGTTGCTCTGAGTTGGGAAGAACTCAGCTAGGTACTGCTGCCTCTCTTCCTCTCATCTGATCCTGCCTAAACGGTTCAGTTGCAACAAATGTTCCAGGAGCTAGGACATGAAGGCAGAGTCAGGGAGCCTGTTAAAGAAATTAATACACCACATTCGCTAAAATGAGTAGGAAGCACAACTCCACTCTGCTGATTTTCTCCTGTCTTTTAAAAGGCAGATGGCTGGCTACCTTTCCTCTCACAAGAACTTGTTTCATGATTAGAAAGAATTCTCTGGAAGAACCAACAGGGTGGCGATCTTCCTAGAATAATAGGAATTATTATTCCAGCCTCAATAGGGCATGTCTAGTATAGTTTCAGCATTTTGAAGGCTGAGGCATGAAGAGCTCAAGTTAAGGCTAGCTTAGACTAGATCACAATGCCTTCTATCAAGCAAAACAAAACCTTACAAACCTCAAGTATACCCCCCACCCTAGGTTCCTTTGAAACCTTCCACACAGAAGCACCAGAGTCCTTTTCCAGCCCAGGTGTCTCTTTCTGTCACTTGAGAAGCAGATGAGGTTTCTACAGGATGCCACGTCCCCATCCTTGCTTCTGTCACTTGTCACCACAGGCGTATCATCCAAGGAGATACCCATCCGCAGGTACCCATGCCCAGGCAGCTGTCCAGAGCAATCGCCTTGGGGTCTCTGGGGGTGGGGTCCGGACATCAGTTTTTCTTGTCCAATTTCCTTGAAGAATTGTGTGTCGGGTTCTTTCATTTTGGTGCTGGGGACTGAACCCAGGGCTCTACAGTCCCAAGGCAAGTACTCTACCGCTTAGCTAAATTTCCAACTGTCACAGCTCTGTTTGGTGGCATGGACCTGGGAGGGCTGAGTCTAAAAATGAGGCGGACTAAAATCTCATGCAATAGCCAACCTTATTTAGAGCATCAGACAGTTTATATTCTGTGGGTATTCTTGGGGGTTAAATAAGGTCGTGTGAGCAAAGTTGTGTGAGTTCAGGTTGTGTACAGTCACTAGGGCAAGGCCATATTAGTTTTGGCAATATACAGTCAGAAGGATGACTCATGCTTGCAAACATCATTTTGAATAATGATAGATCAGAGGATGAGTAATACCCACTCCTATATTATACCACATTCCACATTGCCAGAAAAACCCGTGTTGCAGGAAGGAGCCGAGGTTATACGACTCTCGAACTCTTGACCTGTTTACTTGGAGTTTTCTCACAAGGTCTCAGGATTCTCCTCTCACAGCTTTATTCTTGGATCATGTTTTCACACCCAACTGTGTGTGCAGACTCTGGACACTCAAACAGGTCCAAGAGCCAGGCAGCAGCACAGGATGCAGAAGTTCAGATTCGCTGAATCAGAAATGAGAAGGTCCGGGGTTCAGCCTACCAACGCTTGCTTTTATTTTAACTCTCAAATGATTATTACTCCTTTTGAGCATGGGTTCCTTGGTATGTGGAGAGTCTGGTGTCTTCCATCATATGTTTCAGACTGTCTCTCACAGTCTCACTGGAGCTCACTGATCTGGCTAGACTGGCTAGCCAGTGAGCTTCGTGGATCCACCTGTCTCTGCCACCCATCACTAGGGATACAAACACACATTGCCATGTCTGGATTTACTAGAGTGCTGGGATCTAAACTCAGGTCCTCATGCTTGAGCAGAAAGTACCTTACTGATTGAGTCCTCTCTCTACCCACTTAAAAAATATTGCTGTAGAATATACACAGCATACTTGTTGTTTTAACCATCCGTAAGCAGACCATTCTATAGCTTTTCATTATCCCAGCAAGCGTCGTACCCATTGATCAATTACCTCCTCTCCCTCTCTTCCTATCTTCTGGTAGCCTCTAGCCTACTTCCTGTCTACAATTTGCCCCTTCTGTGACTGTCACATAAACAGACTAATACAGCCTTTGTCCTTCTTGGCCTGCCTTATTACACTAAGCATACTTTTGCTAAGGTCCAGTCCTGAAGTGTTGCTGCATCTATAAAACCTTCGTTCCTTTTCATGGCTGAACGAGATGGAACTAGTAGCTCAGGAAGCTCCTCAGGTGATGCCAATGCGTGCTCCAGTTAGAGCAAAGCCTTTCCAGTATCATCCTATAGCCGTGAGGAGCTAGTTAACGTGCAGTTTGGATTCATTAACTGACTTACAAGCCAATTCATTAGTGCAGCTCAAGATCCTGCACTTCTGACAAGAGCCTTGTGGTGAGGCTGAGGACTGCTGGTTTAAGACATCTGGGTTGTGCTGGGCTTACAATGACAGGGTTGGGGTTGGGGTCAGTCCCATATAACCAGGCCGAAGCAGAAATTTATTCCTTACCTTGTTAATAAGTAAAATAAGGACAAGGTTCTTAGCCCTTGGGCTTCAGCCTCCCTAGTCTGAAGAAGAGAGCTATGGTCCTCACTGGATGTTTGGATGGGGGTAAGGCTGGAGTGTGGGGCCTTGTTAGGAAGTGCAGTGTTAACTACCACAGATAGGAGAACAATATGGTGGCTGTTGAGTCAGTGACTTGACTCTAACTTCTCAGGTGTGTAGTTGAGAAGGAAGAACAGGGGAGAAGTCAGGCTAGCCGAGTCCTGCCTGGAGAGTTAGATTTCAGAATTGAGGACACTGGACTGAGTGAGAACAGGAGGCCTGGCTCCTCCATCTTTCTTTCTAGTGGATTATATCTGATGTGGCACACTGGGACAGAGTGAGCAAAGAATGAGAGAGTGCAGGACCACACTTCTTTGAAATGATGTGAGGCTTACATCTCCAAAGAAGCAAGGAGTTCCTCACCTCTGGGAATATTCTGTGCCTCTGCCTTGACAAGGTCAGCCTGACAACCTTGCCAGATAAAACCACCGGGGACCACTGAGCTGCCTCCATTCCACCTGCCCTCTCAGCTGTCATTTATATGATGGTCTCTCTATTCAGAAGCAATGTGATAGGATGCAGTGCCCTAGGAGCCTTTTCAGTTTGTAACTAGAGCCACCAGGTAGTGGAGAAAAAGGGAGAGGTGAGCGACAAGAAAGTCGTGGTTTGTCCTTGCAAAGAACTGCTCTGGATCAGGAAGAGGTGCTTTCTAGGAATTTCTTTAATGCTGTTGAAAAAGTGTTTAGGATCAAAAGGAGGGGATGGGCCCCCATGACACATGTTTGCATAAACACGCATGGCTATGAATGTACTTACATGTTCTTGAGAAATTTTAAACATCACATACGAAGATAAAAGGAAATACCCAAAATTAATAGTGATGTGCTGGACTTATGGGTGCAAGTTTTATGTCAACTTGACTCATAGTTAAAGTCATCTGACGGGAGGGAACCTCAGTTAACAAAACGCCTCCATAAGATCCAGCTGTAGAGCATGTTTTCTTAATTAATGATTGATGGGGGAGGGCCCCGCCCACTGTGGGCTGGTGGTCCTGAGTTCTAGAAGGAAGCAGAGTGAGCAAGTCATGGGGAACAGGCCAGTAAGCAGCACCCCTCCATGGCCTCTGCCCTGTTTGAGTTCCTGTCCTGGCTTCCTTCAGTGATGGACTACAATGTGGAAATGTAAGCCCAATAAGCCCTTTCCTCCCCAACTTGGTTTTGGTCCTGGTATTTCATCTCAGCAGTAATAATCCTAAGACGCATGCATTCACATAAAGTAAATAAATTCTTTTAAAAAGACGAATTGTGTGGTGATAATAACATCAGTAATGGGAGGAAGTGCAGGAGCTAAGTTTTGTGCACTTGTAAATGGGTACAACAAAGGTATATGGGCATTATTAACTCAACTGGCTGTTTATAAGTGTGACATGTTAATGACAACTCTCACGTCTGTCCCCTTTGTCACTGTGACAAACACTTTAGAAAAACAGCCTAAAGTTTTACAGTATTACTGCGGTTTCTGGCTTCAGAGGGTTAGTGGCTATCATCCAGTGGTAGTGAAATTGGGTTTCAGTTTTCCACATTGGCATGCTTGTACTTTCCATATTGTTATGCTGGTTCCATCATGCTCACTAAAAATGAAAGGAAGCACTGTAGGGAATGGCATTCTGCAGGAAAAGCTACTTTTTTTCTGTATTTTGTATGATTAAAAAAATCTTTCAACTGTCATATACAGTACCAGCTTTCCTTATGATATTTCATATATACTTAGCTTTGGTTGATCCCCCTTCCAGGCTTCTCCCTGATCTGCTTAAAGACAAAGTTTCCCCCTCCCTCTCTCCCCCTTTCTCCTCCTCCTCCTTCTCCTTTTGCTCCTTCAGCTCCTTCTCCCCCCTCCTCCTGCTTCTCCTTCTCCCCTTCCTCCTCCTGTTCCTCCTTGGGATGAAACCGAAGGACTTATGAAGGGTACATTTTAGAAGACATCAGACTTGTATCTTAAACATTCAGGGATCACTCAGGCTTTCCAAAGGCTCTTCCCCTGGGAGAGAAAACATTGCTTTTTTGGCCTCCTTGAAGCCCTGCCTCTTCTCTCTTTCTCCTCCTTCCCTTGCCTCAAGTCAGACCGTCTTCCTTGGTCTGCTCCGAAGATACCAGCTGTTCCTCTGCCCCAGGGCCTTTGCACTCACTGTGCCGTCTACCATCAGTGCTTCTCCCAGATGTCTGTGGAATTGTCGCTGTTGCTTCCTTCAGGCCTTTCCTGTAAACTACCTTCTCATCAAAGCTATTCTTAGACGCCCCCAATCCTGTAACATTTTATACTTCCTTCCTCCTATTTTCTCATCAGCGAGTACTGTTGTTGAACAGTCTTTGTATTTTGTTTTTATAGTTCCTTATCACTTCTACTCTCACCATATATAGTATAAGCTCCACCAGCTCAGAAATTTTGTTTCCGTTGTCACCTCCATTTCTCTAGAACATTCTAGAGTAACGCCTGGCACTGACACTTGAAACTTAATTGGTAAGTGAATGAACAACAAAGCAAAGACTCTAATTTTAGCCTGAGAAATCATAAAGATCTTGGAAATAAACTCCAAATCCTGCTATCAGGCTAAACAGAAGACACTCAGAACCAAGACACTTGCTGTTCCTCTGACAGTATGCATAGCGGCTTCTGGTGTATAGATTTCATTTTTAAGAAATCAGAATCTGTACTGTCATGCCAGGAATATTGTATTATTTGTTGGGCGTGCTCAGAAAAAAAAATGGGCATCTTAGTTGTGGAGTGACATTATGGCTTGTTAGTAGGCTTCCTGGAAACATCTAAAAAAAGCTCTGAATACCAGTAAAGCATTGGTTCCTGTAACACGCATTCATTGAACATCTGTTATGTGATGTGATCGGTACATGAAGTAAGCAGGATGTCACTCCTTGCCTGAGGAGGTGTTCAGGGGTCCAGGCGACTAAACAAAAGTAAAGCTTCTAGGGTTTGGGTTTGGAGTGTTCCCCAGAGGTCCAGTCACTGGCTTGGCATTATGTGGAGGTGGTAGGATGTTTAAAGAAGTTTTGTGGCAAGTCCAGCATCATTGGGAAGTACCTTCAAAAAGGACACTGTGACCCCAGCTGCTTTCTCTTCTCTCTCTTTACTTTTCAGCCATGAGATGGTCACACATGTTTCTATCATGATATAATGCTATAGCCCAAAGCCAACCAATCATGATAGAATGCTATAGCCCAAAGCCAACCAATCACGTACTGAAGCTTCTACAACTGTGAGCCCACACAAACCCTTTTTTATAAGTTGATTACCTTGAGTATTCATTATGGTAGTGGAAAGCTGATTAAGAGAAGCAATGGGATACTATGCAAAGCTAGCTCAGACTGGGAGCAGGAGGGTTGGGAAGGTGATCTGGTGCACATAATACTCTGAAGAAGTAAAAGTAATATGACAAGTGGGTAGGCCTGATGTGGTAATGAACAGTGGAGGTTGAGAGAGGCTGTCCCAGGAAAGGCCCAGAGTGCCCTCAAAGTAGCTGCAAGGCTCAGTGTGGTTTGAGTGCAGACTTTAAACTATACACTGTGCCCCAAATTCACTCATTGAGCCGGTATGGCTCCTCACTAGGCTTCTGCTATACTTGCATAGCCAGCTCACTCTTTCTATTTCTTTCTCATTAATAATATTAGAGGAAAAAGCAGCTAGGAGAACCAGGAGCAGGCATGCGGTGGCAGCTGGTCATAGTAATTCCGTGCTCCGGCCTTGCCCTCAGGACTTTCAGTGTGCTTCTGTGTAGCATAAACACATCACAGAACAGCACCAGGCAAGAGCATTCTGTGGTCACAAAGATCAGGACAGATACTGACTTATAAGTCATGTCTGAGCACAGACAAAAATATAAACATTGTTCAAGTCATAGAAATGCCAGACAGCTTTCTGTCTCTCCCACTGAGTTCTTGTTGACTTCATTACCAGTCAGGTTTGGTCTTTATTCTTTTTACCTTTGGAGAAGATTTATTAATTAACCCTGGCTTCCTGGGGGCATCTAAGTGCACACTCCAGTTCTTTGAACTTTAGGATCATCTAAGCTAAGGGCACGTCTTAAGTTTCTAGCTCCTTCCTGTTGAGGGATGCTGTCACAGCTCCCATGATCATTCCCTCTGGTGGCCAGGGGGATGGGTTCGTCTGTAACGTGCTGCTGCACAGGCACCAGGCTATGGGTTGGATCCCCTGGCACTGACATAAAAAAGCCATGCATGGGTGCCACATGCTTGTAATCAAAGAGTTGAGGGATGGAGAATCCTTGTGCTTCCTGAACAGCCAGCTTAGCCTAATTACTGAGCCCCAGGTTCTAGTGAGAGACCTTGCTTTAAAAACCCAAAACTAAAACCAAAACCAAAACCAAAACCAAAACCAAAACCAAAACCAAAACCAAACCAATAAAACCAACAAAACTAAGGTGATGGCACCCGAGAGGCAACAGCTGATTCTGATCTCTGACCTCCACACACATGTACACACATGTGCACACTTGTGCAAGGGAGCATACACATACAGTAAGAACAATAGACATACGGTTAAAAAGAAGTCCCTCCCCCACTGTAAAGAGTTAATTAACTGGCTTGGTTAGCCACTGGCGTGTTCCTGATAGGCTCGTGCAACACTCAAGTCAATCTAAGATATTTTCTATGGGAAACCTTTCACTTTCTGAGTCAGAACTGAACCTTCTGTCTCTGTCTATGTCTCTGTCTATGTCTCTGTCTATGTCTCTGTCTTTCTCTGCCTTTCTGTCTCTCCTCTATTCTTTGTGGCGAGGCTAATCTTGAATTTGGTATGTAGCCAGTAGATGACCTTGAACTTCCGATCTTACTGGCCTTAACTGCAAAGTACTGCACAGCTTCCTTTCATTCTCCCATGCCACTTGGCTGTGACTCAGTGGCTTATTCTCTCACTACACAATTGTCCCTTTGGGTCTGTATATGCCAGGCAGCCTGCTTCCCACTGGTCCATATAGACTGCAGGGTGAAGAATGGATTGAAGAGAGTAGCAAGGGCTGGAGTTAAGCAGGCTAGGTGTGAGGCTCTTTTAGTGCACCCTAATAACTGAATTGGATTGGGGAGGGCAAAGAGTACCATATGGTGGCCATATTTCTGGTTTGTGAGATTGTTCTGGCATGCTGTTACTGGCTGGGAGAGGGGATGTAGGGAATATGCTAACAAAGATTGTAAGAAAAGTAGTCCCTCACTGGGGGTGATGCTGGAGAGCACCTTGTTTGCTAATGAGGCATCTTTCCAAAGTATCTTTGGAAGGGCTCTCCATTCCAGCCCCAGAAACTGGGAAGTAACTGGGTCTTCCCTTTGACCTGTGGACTTGGGCCTGATGCCTCAGGAAATGGGATGACTAAGGCACCTATTGCAGATTCCAATTTATGTGTTTAAGGGAGACATATTTCAGCAGAGTCAGTAACTTCTTTCTTATGGCCTTCTGGGCTTAAATAAAATGATGATTAGAGTAACTCAGGGTCCATGAAGTACTCCGAAAACAGCTGCCATCTGCCACGGCCCTCGCTGGTAACTCTTTACTTTTTCTAATAGGCTCGCACATATATGAATTAGGTTAGAATGCGCCGCTTGTGTTCGGAGGATCCAATAAATGACTTGCTTTTGTGTTACAACTCTCAGAAGTAAATTATTCAGTATTCATTGCTTGTAGGGCTTAAAGAGAAACTAAACTAAATTTGATTCCCCCACCCTTCTCTCCAGAACATGCTTTAATGTTCCCATCACAGAGGCTGTGCCGACTTGACTAATTGTGTGTTTTGCATATTTATAAACACTTTGTTATTTATTAATGGATCATCTCAGAGATAAAATTAGCACTGTCTTCACATCATAGCCATTTCTCAAAGGCTCTCTGACTCGCAGCAGCGGGTTTGAGATTTGAGTGCACATAATGAAAGCCCAGGCGATTGTTTTTCTCAAGGAAATCCCAGTGAGGGGCAAGAGCTCCCGAATGCAATTCATCAGGTCGGCTCTTCAAAGCTGTGGTGTCCAATATGGCTTTGTCAAATTTAAATTAATTAAAATTAAATAAAATTTAAAAATTCAGCTCTTCAGTCTTACCCACCACGTGGCAAGTGCTTGGTAGCCACTGGTAGACCGTGGCTTCCATCTTGGAGAGGGTAGGGTATGTCTGTCTGTCATTGAATTTCCATTGCACACTGCTGCTCTAGGTATTGTGGCAATCAGTTTTTCTGTGGCTCCTAGGATAGAGGGAACTGGATCCTTGTGCACTGACTGGCTGGAAAGGCAGGGAGGGTTACAACATGTTGGATCATGTTGCAAATTCTGACTTTGTCTAGAGTTTGGTTGCCTTCCACTAACTATTCTTTGGTCTCATTACTGTTGTCATGTGGGTTCAGTGGGGCAACCTTATAACTGGTCTCCATCCTTGGGTCTCTAACTCTCTTCTCCACATGGCAGCCAGTATGATCTTCCTTGGAGCCATCTAATGACTTTGGGTCTTACAATAAAAGCTGGGATTCTTCCAATGACCTACAAGGTACTCTCTCTGATTCACAACTATCTCCAGATTTATCTCTTCCTACATCCCTGTTTTCTGTCCTCTAGTCACACTGACTTCTCGTTCCCCCCCCCCCCCGCCCCACCCCACCCCACCCCAGTCTGGGCTATGCCCTTTGCTCACAAATACTTTTCTCCTAGACACCTCTGGATGGCTTATTTCTCAACATCCTCCAGGTTAGAAAGAAGACGTCTCTCAGGGTCCTGTTTATAATTTAGCCCTCCCCTGGCAACTTTGCTCTTCAGTTCTCTTTCCTACTGTGTGACACTTATTACCACAATGACACACTTTACTTACTGTTTAGCTTCTTATTCCTCCACTAGCACGTGGGCGCCACCAGGCAGATGTTAAGTCTGTTTTCTTCGCTACTCTACCTCAGTGCTTAATATGGCGTATGGAACGTAGGAGATGTTCATCAAATATTTATTGGGCAAATGAATGAGTCCTGTAATTCAAAAGCCCACAGTAAGAAGAGATAGAATGAGGTGAATGGGGAAGGTATGCTGCCTTGTTCTAGATGTGAAATTTTAGGCATATCACTTAAATTCTTGGAGCTTATTTTCTCCCCTGTGAGATGGAAATGATATGAGTTGCCTGGAAGGGTTGTCATTGGGATTAATTAGGGGATCCGTGGTAGAGTCTGAACATACAGTGGTAATTCTGGGCCTGGGAGAATTGGCCTGGGCTCTTTTTTTTATCTGTGTCTATGTGGAAAAAGAAAAACCCAACATACTAGTGTTTCCTCTGAGTACATTTTCAAACACTGTGCGGTTGCATGTAGCTTTTTGCTACCCCACCTAAGCTCTGGGATTGGGCTGTGCTACCAGTCCCCACCCAGCTTCCCTTGAATCCACAGATAAAAGACACACACACACACACACACACACACACACACACACACACGTTGTTCATTTTCAACTTGCCTTCTTGGCACAATTGTGGAGTACTACTATCTCCTGTCTGGAGAACATGTCCTTATCAATATTCTTGTCTCTACAACTCCCACTTGCCCTAATCTTAGCCGGTCAGTTGAATCCAGTCTCTGCTAAATATCTCTGGCTCTCTGCCTAGAGGAGCAGCCAAAACCACGGGTCCTCCTGAGACCTCACATGGATTCCTGGTTCTTCTCTCTCCAAAGCATGGTGAACCCCCTCTCCTTCCTTCTCCCTTGCATCTGTCTCCTTCTCTTCCAGAGACCTGGAAGTCCTACCTGTACTTTCCATCCAAAAATTGGCCTTTGGCTTTCTTTACTGACAGATCAAGAACTAATTAGGGAACAAGACCTAATCAGAACTGCCCCTACACTGCACTTTTGTTTTAATAAAAAGCATTACATATACAGAAGTGGTCCCATTTTAGGGATGAGCCTACAGATGAGTTCGGCTATGAGATTAAGATCTCATATGTGAAATTTTTGTTTTTGTTTTTTCATGCAAAGGACCCTTGTTAATGTTGGAACTTTTTGGAAAAAAATTAAATTACATTTATTTGTGTGTGTGTGTGTGTGTGTGTGTGTGTGTGTGTGTGTGTGTGTGTGTACCCACAAGTGCTGTAGCATGATTTTGGTAGTCAAGAACTTGGGAGTGAGTTCTCTTTTCCACTGTGTGGAACCTGAGGGTTGAACTCAGCTGATGAGGTTTGGCGACAAGCACCTTCATCCACTGAACCGTCTCTCCCACCACCATTAAAATTTTTCTCTATTTTATAAATGAAAATCTTATTAGAGTTCCAATAGAGAAAGGCAGTGGGAGAATGGAGTCGTGCTTATGATGTGGTGTGTGTGATATGGTGGTGTGGCCCTCTGAGCTCAGAGACATCTGTACACAGTGCCTTAACCCATATGGCATTCAAGAGGGAAGTGGGTGTCAGCACAGAGTATAGTGTATACTCCAGAGTTAATGCCATTTTGAGTATCATTTTTATGAGTCCAATTCTTTGCAGAGTTTGTACCTAGGTTTCTACTTCTATATATCAGGGAATATAACAGAATTTCACCAGGAAAATAAGATGCATTCTTACTGCTTGATCAAAGACAGAATGGATGCTCAGGATCTGGGACTGCAGATAGGAAGGCCGTGAGGAGAGAGCCCGCAGTGGGAAGTCACCCCATGTTAGGCTAGAAGGGCAAGGAAGGGCGGGAGTTACCAGGCAGAGACTGAGATGACAAAGGACTTGTCTGGGATAGCAAGATCAGTGCGAGTGATGTTGCTATTTCCAAAGAAACCACCAAAGCACACCACATCTCACCAAAGCATACCAAGCCTGGAGAAGAAGTCCCCTTCTCATTAGCACCCCCATTGTCTGAATCTAGTGGAGACCACCTGATGTGAGAGGTGGGGAACATGGCAGACTCGGAACATGGCCTGTAGGGGTAAGTCCCTCGCCTTGCATATACTGTGTGCCTGAATGCGTATACACACATACCCACACCCACATGCTAGCAATATAGAGCACAGCAGGCTGAAGAATGCTTCTAAAGGCAAACTCAGCAAGGAACAGCACAGGGTAACTTTATGGATGTGGTTTCAGCTTCCCAGCATCCGTTCTCTACCCATCTATCTCCATGTAATAGATTAAGTGGGTTGAACAGACCTCAGGTTACATAGGAGATCTCTGCTTAATTTGGATATCCAAACCAAAGAGGGCATAGATCCTCACCCCTTAATAGTGATAGGCAATGTAAGCAGTGGCCTACGACAAAGGACTGCAAACCTTTCCCCGACTTTAGTGACAGATATAGAGATAATCAGCACAATGTAGCTCCCCAGATAGGAAAGCAACAACGAAAGCATGCAAACCTGTAACTTCAATTTGTAATTTATCAAAGCCTATTTTCAATGATGGTTCTTAAACCTTTCTTCTCACTGTTATCCTACCAGAGGTAGTGGGAAAGAAAGGATACGGGTGAAGTGGACCTGTTTAGAAATGGTTCTTGGACCAACTCCCATCTGTGTTGTCAGGAAATTGTCAGTTCAGTTCACAGGTCAGCAATGGCAGCTTGATCCACTCTCAAACATTTTACGGATACACCAGCAATTCAGTTTGGCAGAGTCAAGCTAGCAAGCAGGAGTCAGCAACGGTGGCAATACCTAGCAGAGACAGCCAGGCCTCAGCCTGGGCACAAGTCAGCAGGAGGGACCTGGAGGGATGCCAGGAGAAATTTTCAGCTGTGCCTCTTTCAGAGAAGTGAAGATTTGAGGCCAACAGTTGTTGCACAGCTAGCTCTACAAGCAAGCCTAGGTTAGCCTCTGTCACTGTCCATCAAGTCCTTTTTATAGTCCCTCCAAACATCATGTGTCCTCCATGAGTCTTGCTTCAGCCCACAAGTCTGTCTTAGTTGACATCACTCTTCCAATCAGCCCGAGTTCTCAGAAGCAGGAAGAGACTGCAGCACACTACCAGAAGTTTTTCGGTTTGTTTCTATGGTGTCCCAACAAATGGCACTCAATGATACAATGTAAGGCAGACCAATACATTGGGTCCTTAGTGTCCTTCCACATGCTTGCTTTGGCAGAACATCTTTTTACTTGAGTCTGCTTCAGCTAAATTTTCCATTACGTGTTTGCCCCAGTAAAACACCATCCAACCGAGTTTCCAAAGAACCCTTAAGTTTCTATTTCACAAACCATACTCTTTTTTTTTTTAATTTTAATTTTTTTTTATTGGATGATTTATTTACATTTCCTATGTTGTCCCCTTACCCCATCCCCCACCACCCCCTCGGAACCCCCAATCCCCTCGCCCCTCCTCCTTCTTCTCTGTGGATGTAACCTCTATCTACACCCCCCCCACTCCCACCTCCCCACCCTCAAAATTCCCACCCCCTGGGGCATCCAGCCTTCATGAGGTCAAGGTTCTCTTCTTCCACCTATGCCCAGCAGGGCCCTCCACTTTTACATATTCAGCTGAAGCCCTGGATCCCCCCCTAAGTGCTCCCAGGCTGGTGGTTTAGACCCTGGGAGCTGTGGTTGGTTGGTATTGTTGCTCTCCTCATGGTGCCACAAACCCTTTCAGCTCCTTCAGTCTTCACTCTAACTCCTCTATTGAGAACCCCATGATCAGTTCAATGGCTAGTTGTGAGCATCTGCCTCTGAATATGTCTGACTCTTGAAGGCCTCTGAGGAGATATCCATATCAGGCTCTTATCAGCATGCACTTCCTGTCTTCCACATCAGCATCTACCTTTGGTGATTGCACATGGGATAGATACTCAGGTGGAGTGGTCTTGAGACGGCCCCTCCTTCAGTTTCTGTCCCTCACTTTGTCTCCATATTTGCTCCCTTGAGTATTTTGTTGCTCCTTCTAAGAAGGACTGAATCACCCTCACTTGGTCTTCCTTCTTTATGGGCTTCATGTGGCCTGTGAGTTGCATCTTGGGCATTTCAAGGTTCTAGGCTAATATCCAATAATCAGTGAGTGAATACCATGTGTGTTCTTTTGTGATTGGCTTACCTCACTCAGGATGATAATTTCTAGTTCCATCCATTTACCTAGGAACCTCTCGAATTCATTGTTTTTAATAGCTGAGTAATACTCCATTGTGTAAATATACCACATTTTTTGAATCCATTCCTCAGTTGAAGGACATCTGGGTTCTTTCCAGCTCCTGGCTATTATAAATAAGGCTGCTATGAACATAGTTGAGCATATGTCCTTATTATATGTTCGAGCATCTTCAGGGTATATGCCTAGGAGTGGTATAGCTGGATCCTCGGGTAATGCTATGTCCAATTTTCTGAGGAACTGCCAGACTGATTTCCAAAGTGGTTGGACCATCTTGCAGTCCCACCAACAATGGAGGAGTGTTCCTCTTTCTCCACACCCTCGCCAGCATCTACTATCACCTGAGTTTTTAATCTTAGCCATTCTGACTGGTGTGAGATGGAATCTCAGGGTTGTTTTGATTTGCATTTCCCTGACGACTAAGGATGTTGAACATTTCTTTAGATGCTTCTCGGCCATTCGAGTTTCTTCCGTTGAAAATTCTTTGTTAAGCTCTATACCCCATTTTTTAATAGGGTAATTTGGTTGTCTGGAGTCTAATTTCTTGAGTTCTTTGTATATATTGGATATTAGCCCTCTATCAGATGAAGGATTGGTAAAGATCTTTTCCCAATTTGTTGGTTGTCGTTTTGTCCTATTGACAGTGTCCTTTGCCTTACAGAAACTTTGCAATTTTATGAAGTCCCATTTGTCAATTCTCGATCTTAGAGCATATGCCATTGGAGTTCTGTTCAGGAACTTTTCCCCTGTGCCCAAGTATTCGAGGCTTTTCCCCACCTTCTCTTCTATTAGTTTCAGTGTATCTGGTTTTATGTGGAGGTCCTTTATCCACTTAGACTTGAGCTTTGTACAAGGGGATAAGAATGGATCAATTTTCATTCTTCTACATGTTGTCTTCCAGTTGAACCAGCACCATTTGTTGAAAATGCTGTCCTTTTTCCACTGGACAGTTTTAGCTCCTTTGTCAAAGATCAAGTGACCATAAGTGTGTGGGTTCATTTCTGGGTCTTCAATTCTATTCCATTAATCTTCCTGCCTGTCTCTGTACCAATACCAGGTAGTTTTTATCACTATTGCTCTGTAGTACAGCTTGAGGTCAGGGATGGTGATTCCTCCAGAAGTTCTTTTATTGTTGAGAATAGTTTTCGCTATCCTGGGTTTTTTGTTATTCCATATGAATTTGAGAATTTCCTTTTCTAACTCTGTGAAGAATTGAGTTGGGATTTTAATGGGGATTGCATTGAATCTGTAGATTGCTTTTGGCAAGATGGCCATTTTTATTATATTAATCCTGCCAATCCATGAGCATGGGAGATCTTTCCATCTTCTGAGATCTTCTTCAATTTCTTTCTTCAGAGACTTGAACTTCTTGTCATACAGGTCTTTCACTTGCTTGGTTAAATTCACACCAAGGTATTTTATATTATTTGCAACTATTGTGAAGGGTGTCATTTCCCTAATTTCTTTTTCAGTCTGTTTATCTTTCATGTAGAGGAAGGCTACTGATTTGTTTGAGTTGATTTTATAACCAGCCACTTTGCTGAAGTTGTTTATCAGGTTTAGGAGTTCTCTGGTGGAAGTTTGGGGGTCACTTAAGTATACTATCATATCATCTGCAAATAGCGATATTTTGACTTCTTCCTTTCCTATTTGTATCCCTTTGACTTCTTTTTTGCTGTCTAATTGCTCTGGCTAAGACTTCCAGTACTATATTGAATAGGTAGGGGGAGAGTGGGCAACCTTGTCTAGTCCCTGATCTTAGTGGGATTGCTTCAAGTTTCTCTCCATTTAGCTTGATGTTGGCTACTGGTTTGCTGTAAATTGCTTTTACTATGTTTAGGTAGGGGCCTTGAATTCCTGATCTTTCCAAGACTTTTATCATGAAGGGATGTTGAATTTTGTCAAATGCTTTCTCAGCATCTAGTGAGATGATCATGTGGTTTTTTTCTTTAAGTTTGTTTATATAGTGGATTACATTGATGGATTTCCGAATATTGAACCATCCCTGCATTCCTGGGATAAAACCTACTTGATCATGATGGATGATTGTTTTGATGTGGTCTTGGATTCAGTTTGCTAGAATTTTATTGAGTATTTTTGCATCGATGTTCATAAGGGAGATTGGTCTGAAGTTCTCTTTCTTTGTCGGGTCCTTGTGGGGTTTGGGTATGAGTGTAATTGTAGCTTCATAGAACGAATTTGGTAGTGTTCCTTCTGTCTCTATTTTGTGGAATAGCTTGAAGAGAATTGGTATTAGGTCTTCCTTGAAGGTCTGATAGAATTCAGCACTAAAACCATCTGGCTCTTTTTAGTGGGGAGGCTTTTGATGACTGCTGCTATTTCCTGAGGGGTTATGGGACTATTTAGATGGTTTATCTGCTCCTGGTTTAACTTCGGTACCTGGTATCTGTCTAGGAAATTGTCCATTTCATCCAGGTTTTCCAGTTTTGTTGAGTATAGGCCTTTGTAGTAAGATCTGATGATTTTTTGAATTTCTTCAGTTTCTGTTGTTATGTCTCCCTTTTCAGTTCTGATTTTATTAATTTGGATACTGTCTCTGTGCCCTCTGGTTAATCTGGCTAACGGTTTATCTATCTTGTTGATTTTCTCAAAGAACCAACTCCTGGTTTTATTGATATTTTGTATTGTTCTTTCTGTTTCTATTTGGTTGATTTCAGCCCTGAGTTTGATTATTTCCTGCCTTCTACTCCTCCTGGGTGTATTTGCTTCTTTTTGTTCTAGAGCTTTTAGTTGTGCAGTCAACTTGTTAGTGTGTGCTCTTTCCAGTTTCTTTTTGTAGGCACTTAGAGCTATGAGCTTTCCTCTTAGCACTGCCTTCATGGAGTCCCACAAGTTTTGGTATGATGTGTCCTCATTTTCATTGAATTCTAAAAAGTCTTTTATTTCTTTCTTTATTTCTTCCTTGACCAAGTCATCATTGAGTAGAGAGTTGTTCAGTTTCCATGTGCATGTGGGTTTTCCATTGGTTTTGTCATTATTAAAGACCAGTCTTAGTCCGTGGTGATCTGATAAGATGCAAGGGATTATTTCAATCTTTTTGTATCTGTAGAGGCTTGTTTTGTGACCAATTATATGGTCTATTTTGGAGAAGGTACCATGAGGTGCTGAGAAAAAGGTATATTCTTTTGTTTTAGGATGAAATGTTCTATAGATGTCTGTTAAGTCCATTTGGTTCATAACTTCTGATAATTTCAAAGTGTCTCTGTTTAGTTTCTGTTTCCATGATCTGTCCATTGCTGACAGTGGGGTGTTGAAATCCCCCACTATTATTGTGTGAGGTGTAATGTGTGTTTTGAGCTTTAGTAAAGTTTCTTTTATGTATGTAGGTGCCCTTGCATTTGGAGCATAGATGTTCAGAATTGAGAGTTCACCTTGGTAGATTTTTCCTTTGATGAGTATGAAGTGTCCTTCCTTATCTTTTTTGATTAATTTTGGATGAAAGTCGATTTTATTTGATATTAGAATGGCTACTCCAGCTTGTTTCTTGGGACCATTGGCTTGAAAAATTGTTTTCCACCCTTTTATTCTGAGGTAGTGTCTGTCTTTGTCACCGAGGTGCGTTTCTTGTATGCAGCAAAATTCTGGGTCTTGTTTGTGTATCCAGTCTGATAGTCTGCGTCTTTTTATTGGGGAATTGAGACCATTGATGTTAAGAGATATTAAGGAAAAATGATTGTTGCTTCCTGTTATTTTTGTTATTAGAGGTAAAGTTATGTTTGTATCTTCTTTTGGGGTTGTTGGAAGATTACTTACTTGCTTTTTCTAGGTTGTAGTTTCCCTCCTTGTGTTGGCATTTTCCATCAGTTATCCTTTGAAGTGCTGGGTTTGTGGGAAGATATTGTGCAAATTTGGTTTTGTCATGGAATATCTTGGTTTCACCATCTATAGTGATTGAGAGTTTTGCAGGGTATAGTAATCTGGGCTGGCAATTGTGTTCTCTTAGGGTCTGTATGATGTCAGTCCAGGCTCTTCTGGCTTTTATAGTCTCTGGTGAGTAGTCTGGTGTAATTCTTATAGGTCTGCCTTTATATGTTACTTGACCTTTTTCCCTTACTGCTTTTTAGTATTTTTTCTTTGTTTTGTGCATCTGATGTTTTGATTATTATGTGACGGGAGGTATTTCTTTTCTGGTCTAGTCTATTTGGTGTTCTGTAGGCTTCTTGTATGTTTATGGGCATCTTGTTCTTTAGGTTAGGGAAGTTTTCCTCAATAATTTTGTTGAAGATATTTACTGGCCCTTTAAGTTGAGAATCTTCATTCTCATCTATACCTATTATCCTTAGGTTTTGTCTTCTCATTGTGTCCTGGATTTCCTGGATGTTTTGAGTTAGGAGTTTTTTGCATTTTGCATTCTTTGACAACTGTGTCAATATTTTCCACCGTATCTTCTGCATTTGAGATTCTCTCTTCTATCTCTTGTATTCGGTTGGTGATGCTTGCGTCTGTGACTCCTGATCTCTTTCTTAGGTTTTCTATCTCCATGGTTGTCTCCCTTTGAACTTTCTTTATTGTTTCTATTTCTAGTTTCAGATCCTGAATGTTTTTGTTTAATTCCTTCTTTGTGTTTTCTTCCATTTCTTTAAGGGATTTCTATGATTCCTCTTTGAGGGCTTCTATCTGTTTACTTGTACTCTCCTGTATTTCTTTAAGGGAGTCACTTAATTCCTTCTTATAATCCTCTATCATCATCATGAGAAGTGATTTTAATTCTGAATCCTGCTTTTCAGGTGTGATGGGGTGTTCAGGGCTTGCTATATTGGGAGAACTGGGCACTGATGATGCCAAGAAACTTTGGTTTCCGTTGCTTATGTTCTTGCGCTTGCCTTTCGCCATCTGGTTAACTCTAGTGGTACCTGCCCTCACTGTGTAAAACTGGAGTCTGTATTTCCAGTTATCTTGCTTATTGCAGAGCTCCTCAGGGTCCAGAGGTCTCTGTGGTCTTATGCTCCTAATCTTCTGGGTGGAAGAACTCCTGGGACTCAGGCCACCTCTTGGATCTGGAAATCCTTCTGCTCTGAGTGCAGTGGGTCCTCGATGACTCAGGATTCAGTTTCATCTGCTCTGAGTGCAGTGGCTCCAGCTGCTCTGAGTGCAGTGGCTCCAGCTGCTCTGAGTGCAGTGGCTCCTGGATGACTCAGGATTCAGTTTCTCAACAGGACAGGAGCAGACCGACTCTGTGTCTGCTCCAGCCCAGAGGACCAGGCAGGGTCGGAAGGGAAGTGGAATTCCGGAGGGGCGGGGTTTGGGTAGCTGCTGTGCCCTGGATGTCCCTGGCTCCCAGATGTATCTCTGGGGCCTAGGGAGTGAGATGAAGTTCTTACCAGCTACTCTGAGTGCAGTGGCTCCTGGATGACTCAGGTTTCAGTTTCTCAACAGGACAGGAGCAGACCGACTCTGTGTCTGCTCCAGCCCAGAGGACCAGGCAGGGTCGGAAGGGAAGTGGAATTCCGGAGGGGCGGGGTTTGGGTAGCTGCTGTGCCCTGGATGTCCCTGGCTCCCAGATGTATCTCTGGGGTTTAGGGAGTGAGATGGAGTTCTTACCAGCTTCTCTGAGTGCAGTGGCTCCTGGATGACTCAGGATTCAGTTTCTCAACAGGACAGGAGCAGACCGACTCTGTGTCTGCTCCAGCCCAGAGGACCAGGCAGGGTCGGAAGGGAAGTGGAATTCCAGAGGGGCGGGGTTTGGGTAGCTGCTGTGCCCTGGATGTCCCTGGCTCCCCAATGTATCTCTGGGGCTTAGGGAGTAAGATGGAGTTCTTACCAGCTGCTCTGAGTGCAGTGGCTCCTGGATGACTCAGGATTCGGTTTCTCAACAGGACAGGAGCAGACCGACTCTGTGTCTGCTCCAGCCCAGAGGACCAGGCAGGGGCAGAAGGGAAGTGGAATTCCGGAGGGGCGGGGTTTGGGTAGCTGCTGTGCCCTGGATGTCCCTGGCTCCCCGATGTATCTCAGCTGCTCTGAGTGCAGTGGCTCCTGGATGACTCAGGATTCAGTTTCTCAACAGGACAGGAGCAGACCGACTCTGTGTCTGCTCCAGCCCAGAGGACCAGGCAGGGGCGGAAGGGCCACAAACCATACTCTTAAGAGCTGTTGCAGTAGGGTCGGGGAAGACTCAGAAACTAGGTCCAGAGCCTGGCAGTCACCACATCTCAGGGGTTTCAGATGTCCCTTTCTTGTTCAAGGCTTTTGGAATCTGGGTTTTAGTTATAAATAACACAATAATAAAAATAAGTTAAGCCAACACCAGAGTAGGAGAAACAACAGAAAAACAGCTGAGTATTTTGGGGGTACCCACATCATCCATGTGCAGGAGGCAGTTGTTACCCCTTCATAACTGTGCAATTTTAGATTACCACAGGACCACAGATACTACACTGAGCAGGAATGTCAGGCAAGGAGAGTGTGTGCTTCAGCAGCTGCTGTCAGGCACGCCCCATGTTTTGAACCAGGTGGAGAAGCAGAGGCATACTCAGAGAGACAATGACTGTTCAGAGAGCTGCATGCATCTACAGAAAGCACAATAATGTGGGCTGAAGCTGGGGCCAAAACTAGGGGAAAAGGGGCCACTGCCACCATGTGGCCACTCTCTCTTTAGTTGGAAAGATCAATCACTCCAAACTTTAAACAGCTTAAAGAAGTTGTCTCTCTTAATACGAGACAAGGCTGAGGTGTAAAATCGATTGCTTCAAATGTCTGCTCTGAAATCCCTGAAGAGGAAAGCCCAGTGAATCACTCTCTCCTCCCAATGGAGGTAACAGGCCATGGTGGAAAGTGTGAGGCTTCGTCTGAGAAAGAGGAGACTAGTGGGTTTAAGCATCTCTGAAGCTTCTCGTCTCAACCTGATTTTGGTGGCAAAGGCTTCTGACGGCTCTGGAGATTCCAAGTGGAGTCCTTTGGATTTCTACAAGTGATCTTCAAACAGAAGACAGGATCAACCTTAGTTCCTAAGTCCTTCTGGAGATAACTTGTGGCCATGAGTTAGCTTGGTGCAGGAGGATGTTGGGGTTCCTCTGCTGGCAGAAACAGAGGGTTCTCATCAGAGCTTACTGTGGTGTGCTGACTGAGCTGCAGAGTAGCCATTTCTCCTGAAGCTCACCTTAGTGCATTTGGGCATGTTGCTAGACCCTCCTGAAGAGTAAGCACAGGGGTCTTTCATCTCTTCCCTAAACTGCGTCTCATGAATTGTTTCTGGAGGCTGGTTGAGTCTGGTGGGGCAGGAGAGCTGAGAAGCTGCTCTAACTCTTCTGTAGGGAACAGCAGGCATTTCAGGAGACTCTTTATGAAGCATCTTTGACCTTAACCTTGGAGATTTGAGGTCTGCTGGGCTGTGGGGTGCCTTGGACCAGCCCCCTACTTTGTCCACTGGGAAGCTTTGCATGTGGAGCACAGCTCAAGCCCTAGTCACCCGTAACATTTTCATTGCAGAACACTTCTAGGACAACCAGTGACTAAATGCTGATGTGTCTATTGAATGAAATGTGGCATCTGCTAAACTTGATTTTTTTCCCCCTGTCTGGTTGGGGACAGCAGGTGGAAAGGCCTCAGCTGTTAGCTCATTCTGTGTGCTTACGTGAAAGTGGGTCAAATGTCAAAGTGGTGCACATCCCAGGTGAGTCCAGCCCAAGGCTGAGTGTGTGGCTTAGTGTGTAGGGTATAGGCAGGACTTCAGCATCCACAGATGCCCTGAGGATAAGCGGTGTGCAAACTGTGTGGCCATATGTGGATACCTTCTCTGTGTGACTCGTGATCATCCATAACTTGCAGACATGAGGTCACCGTCCACCCCTATAACAGTGCGGGGGACTCAGAAGAATCTCAGCCACACTTTGGACTAAAAAAAAAAACCATAAGATTCTCTCTTGAAGATGCTATTTGTTCTTGATGTGGGTGAAAGCAATTATGGGACTGGGTTCCTCAGTGTCACCTGTCAAATGGAAAGAAGGGTTCCTGCTCTGCCTTCTATGGCTGTAGTTTAGGTCAAATGCAGAGAATCTGTCAACTTAATTTTTAATTAACTTCGTCTACTGAATTTAAAGGAACCCAAGAAGATGCCAAGAACCTGTTTGAACAAGGTATGAAGATCATGATGAGGGGAGATGGTTCCATTGTCATAGTGCTTGGGGAGTGAGCGCAGGAAGAGAGGCCCAAGCCAGTGCAGTGTGATCCAGTGGCTGGGTCTGTGGATGAGTGTGGGTCTTAGAGTGTAGGGTGCAGGCAGGAACTTCAGCATCCACAGATGACCTTCAGATAAGTGGTGAGCAAACTGCGTGGCCATATGTGGATGCCTCTGTGTGTGTGTGTGTGTGTGTGTGTGTGTGTGTGTGTGTGTGTGTGTGAGACTCGTGATCATCAAAAGTAGCTGGGACTGTGTGTGTCCTGAAGGGCATCCTGGTAGCACTCTGGGCAGGAGGTAAGTGACTTTTGAGACAAGTAGGTTCTGAGGTTATATCATTTGGGCGTTGGGATGAATGGCTCCAAGTGACCTGGGATAAGCGATTGCAGCCTTGGAGATCTGGTCAGGTGCTCAACTGTAGCAGTTCAGGCTCATTCAGGAGATGGGAAATCACAGAATGACTGACTTAAGTAAGAACTGACCAAAAGAATGACTGGGATGGACAGGTAACCGGAATGAGAGGGAGCTCCACCTGGCTCGCAGGGCTGAGGAGAGTCAAACTGGAAAGCTCTGGGAAGGACTTGCGAAGTGGTGTTTTGCTGCTATATAGTGCTGGTATTTGCTGGTTTGGTCCAAATTGAGCTGGAGTTGCCTGAGAAGCCACTGGCCACTCTCTGAAGTACACATGGGGAGCATCAGTTAATGGCTGAGGGGGTAGGTGCTGATGGGGCAGGAGGCCTCCAGAGCAAGGGATCTGAATGTAGGACTGCCTCACCATGTGGAAAGGGTTGTGGAGTAGCCATTGGTAGGCCAAGGCTGCAAGATCACAGATAGATCTCAGTAGGCTGAGAGGAAGGACAGTGTCAGCAAGAACAGTAGACCCACCTCCTCCTGCCATGGCTCTCCAATGCCTTCTGCTGAGAAAGCTGGCCTCATAGCTACAGTGCGAGGGACTTCTTACTTGACATCCCACTTGGCTAAGGGCTCTCCCTACTAGCTCCCTGATGGGACTTGTTTTTGGAGTAGTGATGTAAATTCCAAGTGAAATAATTGTTTGAAATGACAACCCATGATTTTTATTTTTATTAAGTTCTGTAAGTAATTTTAGAAAAACATCCCGATGTCACATATGTACATGTAAACACATGTGAATAAATTGAGCAGCAAAAAAAAAAAAAAAACATTTACAAGATAAATGGAGAAAACCAGGCCATAGAAAAAATTATGATTCTGATATTGTTTAAAGTGCCAGCATACACATACCACAAAAATACAGAGAAAATGGAAAGGCATGGTGGAAGAGATTTCTCTACGAGTATGTATACTTTTTTTTTTGAATGAGCTCATCAGTGTTTTCCAATTTCCTACTACAGACTTGGGGGATTTGTATGAAGAATGGAAGGGCAAAATGAATGAAGGAAAGAAGAAAGGAAGGAGGAAGGGAAAAGGTCAGTGCTGATTGTCAGCTTGAGAGCATCTAGAGTCACAGAAGAAACAAGCCTTAAGCCATGTCTTTAGGGATTGCCAAGGTTGTCTTAACTGAGGTGGGAAGACCCACTCAGAATCTTGGCGGTGCCACCGCATGGACAGGGGTCCTGAGCAATGAAGAGAGATCTGAGGGAGAAAGAATTCATCTTGCACTGCTTCCTGACAATGGACACTGCACGACCACCTGCTTCGTGCTTCCCCCTGCACGACGCCTTCCAGCCCATGAACCGTGAGCTGAAGTAAACCTTTCCTTACTTAATTTGCTTTCTTCAAGTATATTTGTCCCAACAGCAGTTAGTAGAAAAACTGACACAAAAGGGGAGAAAAGAAAGGACAGTAGGGGGTGGGGAGGGAAGGGAAGAAAAGAAGGGGAAAAGGCAGGGAGGAGGGAGAAAGGAATGAAATCGTTTGGATGTCCAAAGTTGCAGTTTGATAGAAGGGGTGAGTTCTGAGATGGTTTGCCCAATAGGGTGACAATAGTTAACACTGATGAGACATGTAAATGCGTATTTTTAAAAAGCTAGAGCAGAAGATGTTGAACAGTTGCCGCACAGAAATGGCAAATGTTTTAAGGAGACAGCTGTGCTGATTACTCTCTTAGACCATCACACAGTGTACACACGCATCAAAACACCACACGGAGTCCCACACGTAGGTACGATGCAGGTGTCAATCAAAAGTAAAACTGAAAGGCAGGAAGGGTGAAGGGGTGGGAAGGAGGCAGGCGGTGGGTACCCAGAGCTAGTGCCGAGGATGCTAAACCAGGTAAAGATGCTGAGACTAGCTCAGCAGGGCCAGGCACCTGGGAATCTTATCTCATTCTCCCCCTGCTTTCAGGAGCTGAGCGGAAGCCGCCTCACCCTCCCCATCACTGTGCCCCCAGGAGCCATATTTGTTTTCAATCACTCCTAAGGCTGCAGGCCCAGTGGCTACTCTTCCAAGCTTCCCAGCTTGGTGGCAGGGTGGAGGGCCATCAGAGCTTAGCTTGTTTGTTCTGGCTAAGCAGGTTATACTTTTATTAGACATAAACCTAGAGAAAAGTCTCAACCTGAAGAAAGGTTTCTATTTAGAGCCGAGAAACTAGGCCATGTCTAAGATCAGTGACCTACATTCCCTGGTATAGAAACAGGAGATGAAATGGTGAAATGGTAGTGGCTGTCTCACATGCAGGAGCGGGGACTCCATCAAAGAGTGGAGAGGCAGAGAAAGGAAGAAGAAAGGGAGTCAGGGAATGACAACGGGCTGTCGCTCTATCTGCAAGCCAGTGGGAGCTGATAATGAGTGTCCTGGCTGTGCATTTGTTTTCCTGGAAGACCAGTGTTTGCTCAGTGGTGGCTTCTGTAGCAGGTTTTTTGTTTTGTTTTGTTTTGTTTTTTGGTTTTTTGGTTTTTTTGTTTGTTTTTTTTTTTGTTTTGTTTTTTGTTTTAAAAAAATACATCCCTGTTCTGGGGCTTGTTAGAAAAATGCCATCTTTCTTTGGCATCTGCCAGCCACTCACAAAGATAGATCCCAGTGTCACATGCTGGACACCAGCAGTCAGCTTTTTGCTAGAGATTTTTGAGAAATCATTTGTTTAATCTCATTGATCTGGCTCTTTTGACCAGACCCTGCAGAGCAACTAAGGTTAATAGGCTCTCGGGGTCTGAATTCCCATGAATCTTGGTGTGATAGGAAGGGCTTGTCCAGAAGAACGAAATGATGCTGGTATGTGGTGCTTTCTTGCTACCCACAGCTGCTTCACTGCAGAGGCTGGAGGGTCAGGCCAACATTTGGCAGATGATAACTACATAGAAATCTTCTAGGCCTGGGTCACTTCATTCATCTTCAATTCATAGTAGGGTTCTCCATCATCATTAAAGTGCATGGGCCTAGAGGTCAGCGAATCATCATTCTTCATGCTTCTGATGTCTGGTTCTCTCCTAATTCAGCCTCACTGAGTGTTGTGGCTTCCTGTGTTAGCAGATCAAACACTATGTAACAGAAAGCAGTTGATCTGCACACACATTTAAGTGTTGATGCTGGAGCCTCACCTCTCTGCCCTGGCATCATGAAAGAGGATGGTATCAGAGAGGTACAGCTGCTTTCATTCTGGGTTCCAGAATGAAGATCACACGGGACAGGAACTCCCCACCTCTGAGCAGAGTTGGTGACAAATAGTCCTTGCTGTAGCCAGTGAGATTTAGAGACAATTCATAAGCTTCTTTCTGACTTGGGCAGCATCATGGCCACTCCTTATAGTAAGTTATAGTTCTTATAAATTGACTAAAACAGAAAAAAGAAAAAAAAAAAGAAAAGAAACAGGTGAATGCCTAGCACAGTGTGTGCTTGATATTAGCTATACATAACAAGGACATAGCACTAGCTACTGTCCTGGTCATATGATTTATTAGTGACTTTTCAAGTTACTTGTAATCACAATACCAGATAGAAACAACTTAAGAGAAGGAAGGTTTGTTCTGGCTCATGATTTTTTTTTGGGGGGGGGGTTTCAGTCTCTCACAGTGGGGAAGGTATATGACAGGCGCTCCTCTCTGTGGCTGTAGCATAGCTCTGGCTGTTACATGATTGTTACTGTCTTATAACAAGAACGACACACCCAAGACCCATGCTCCTCACCTGAGGCCTAGACTCCATCTCTTCCTCTTGTCCCAGCGGCATGTGGTATCGGCGAGGAGTGTGCTAGAGTTTGTAGGAGGCAGAAGGAGGAGTGGGAAGGTGACTCTAGTGACACAGCTTTTTGTGACTTGTCCATATTAAAGTGGGGCTTTTGGTGCTGTAGCTGCTGAGAGTCACCCTTTACCAGATTTGTTGATCCACTAAGCCAGACTCGAGTAGAATGGTTTCTTTGGCTTGTGGCTGTCTGAACAGGAGGGAATAGGAATTTCTATGTCTCCCCAGGGACAGTCATGCAATAGC
The DNA here is from genome assembly GCF_004785775.1 of Grammomys surdaster. Classification (NCBI taxonomy): domain Eukaryota; kingdom Metazoa; phylum Chordata; class Mammalia; order Rodentia; family Muridae; genus Grammomys; species Grammomys surdaster. Next base: position 1,762,041 of record NW_021604712.1, on the reverse strand, counting down.
AGTAGACCAGGAAGCAGTGAGAACTGGATGAGGCTGGACACAGGGGCAGCTATAACTGTCAAAGACTTTCCCTGAGGGCCTTTTTCTTTTTTTTTTTTTAGAAATTCTTTTTTTTTTTTTAAATATTTATTTATTTATTTTATTGATGAGTACACTGTAGCTGTCTTCAGACACACCAGAAGAGGGCATCCAATCTCATTACGGATGGTTGTGAGCCACCATGTGGTTGCTGGGATTTGAACTCGGGACCTCTGGAAGAGCAGTCAGTGCTCTTAACCGCTGAGCCATCTCTCCAGCCCGTGAGGGCCTTTTTCTATTAGCCAGTTTCAAACCCTACAAGCTGGGGACCAAACTCTCAAAACACAAGCCTTGAGCTCGAGGACTCTTCAGATTCAAACCAGATTCAAAATTGTGTTTCTCAAATACCCCCTGACATTTCTCCTGACCAAATATTGTCATTGAATTTAGGTCTACCTGGAATACCCGGAATGACTTCAGGACTCTTAACTGTATATAAAAATCCCTTTCTTCAAAATATAGAAATATTCACAGACCCCCATCTAGGTGGGCATACTTTTTGAAGGCCACCCTTGAGTCTATGCTAAGTCTGAAGGAGGTATTATTGTGTCCATTTTAATGATGACAAACAGTTTCATGGGAGTGAAATGACGTACCGTAGCTCACACAGTGGTAGGAACTAGGAATTATGACTAGGTCTTGTTCCTAAATCTGTGGAATTTAATATATACCTGTATGTGTGTCTGATGGTGTTGGTTAATGTGGATAGTAAACTTGGCAGAGTCTTGAATCGACAGGGATTGGGCCTACCTGTAAGGGATTACCTTGCTTATGTTAACTGACGTGGGAAGGATCATCTTACCTATGGGCAGGACCATTCCCTGGGCAGGGAATCCTGAACTGTATATCGTAAAAAACGCAAGCTGAATAGTAGCATGCATGCACTCATTGCTCTCTTCTGACTGTAGACCTACTATGAGCAGCTGCTTCAAGCTTCCACTGCTTTGACTGCCCATTGTGATGGACTGCACATTGAACTCTGAACTAAGATAAGACGTCCCTTCCTTAAGTTGCCTTTGGCGGTGTATTCCATCACACCAACAGGAAGAGAACCTAAGACAGGATGTGTACGTACTTTCCCATATGTATTCATAGTCACATATATTCAAATAAATGTTCATTTTCTTCATTGTTGCCTGACAGCTTTCTGGAAATCCCTTGCTTCAAAACCGCTTTATCAGCCGTGCTGGAAACGTCTGCCTGTTTGCATTATTATCACAATTTGAATACATGTGGTTTTAGGCGGTTTTATTTTTCGTATGATGTAGCTCCAAGATTAAATTCTGCTTACAATGAACAGGCCGCGGCGTCTGATGGATCACAGCCTGTGGCTCCCTCAAAGGGCTAATTACTCAAGATTAAATTAAACTGGTAGAACGGAGCCAACCGCTTTGATATCTAATAGAGAGGTCTAGGTAGAGATGAGAAAATGTGAAATGCCCATTACAAGGCAGGTGGGCATTGTGTCAACTCCTCTACGTACCATGGTGTCAGAAAAGTGTGCAGATATGGCTCATTCGCTAAACAGACTGGAGTAAAGAGCGCGTGTGCATTTGTACAGGCTATATCTTTCTTTTTTTGTACCAGATTCAGAGCGAGATAATATAGAGTATTGGGCACATTTCCAACCATGCTCCCCTACCCCCTATATCACCTGGGGTCAGCTCCTTATGGAGAAACAATGGCTGACCCAAAGATGCTGAACAGAACAGCTATGCCTGGAGCTCCCACCTCTGGGGTCACCACAAACCAATCATGGCTTTGTCTGAATGCCGTGGTATTTACTGATAGCCTTCCGCCTGATGAATACGGTGCCATCCGTTGGCTATGCAAGGAACTCTCCATAGATGATTGTATTTAATTCTTATAATGCGCTAGGATGCAGGCATTCTTATTGTTTCCATTTTATAGATGAGGGCTCTAAGGCATTGAAGAGTTAAGCAGTGTAAGTGAAATGCCATTGTTCTAATCAGAATCTCATCCTTACTTTGGAGTGCAATAGAAAGAAGGGTGTTTAAGTTCTGATCGGCTAGTCATGTCTGCGGAGGACTTGGATAAGATAAGAGGTAACATGTGCACACTATTAAACCCTGTTGCTCTATTGAGATTGAGTGGCAGCAGTGGGTTCCACCTTTAAGTTGATTTTGCATTTGTTGTCATTCCATGGAGTGAAATTCAGGATCTGTGATGCACATGACAAGGAGGGAAGCCTGTGTTGGGTGGTTTACTGTATTTCTTGCTATCCTCATGTTCAATTGCCGGAAGAGCCATGCTGCTGTTATGTTAAGGGTGAGCTTTAACTTATCCCAAATTAAAGGCTGCAGAGTCATGACTAATTGATTTTGATTTAATGGGATTTTACTCTTATCTATCGCTTATCTCTATAAATGTTATTTCCTAATGAAGGCATTCTGTGAGCGGAGGCTTAGGAGAAAAAGGCGATCAATAGCTTAAACCAGTTGTTGGATTTCTATTTTCTCCCCAGCTTCTGGCTGCATTGCTGTTCTCAGTCTGCAGCGTCTTCCCTGACACTGTCTTTGTGTTTTACATGTGGTGTCACTGGGAGCTGAGACTCTGGTTATAATGGTTCCTGGGGGAATAGCTTAGTAAGTGGGGAGTCTGGGGAAGTCCCCAGAATGTGATTAGGTTCAGTGACCTGGAAGTGGATTTCTTGATGAGAGTGTGACTGGGTTGCTTTGAGGTTTGATGGGTAAGATTCTGGAAGTCATGCTCCTAGGAACTCAAAGTTGTCCCTATTGTGCTATGGCCAGGGTCTGAGTACTTGCCAAAGCTCATGGCAAGGCTTCCCAAGGCTTGTCCAGGCCTCTGCATTGTCTTAAAGCACCATCCATTTTTTGTCATATATAGTTTTTATATTCATTCATTTACTTTACATCATAATCTCAGCCCTCTCTCTCCCTCCCTCCTCTCCTCCCAATCCCATCCTCATACCCTTCTTCCATTCCCCATCATTTTCTCCTCAGAGAAGGGGAGGCCCCCACACCCCATGGGTCCAACCTACCTTGGCACCTCAGCAGGACTAAGTGCATCCTCTCCTATTGAGGCCAGACAAGGTATCCCAGCTAAGGGGAAAGGACCCAGTGGCAGGCAACAGAGTCAGAGACAGCTCCAATTGTTTGGGACCCACATGAAGACCAAGCTAGACATCTGCTACATATGTGTAGGGAGCCTGCATCTCCATCTTTATTTTACTTCCTTTCTTGGTTCCCTTTCAGGCATCAAAGATGTAGATCTCATTTGTTCTCCATGGAAACCACAAGCTCTTCCTTGGGGAGTTTTCCATTTCTAAGCATCTCCTTTGAATCATGATGGCCTGGGAAGTTCATATTTGTGCTCATTTTAATTCTCTCACTGGATCTCATGCTATTTTAAAGATCAAGGAAACTAAAGCAAGAAGATGAAGGAATGTGGATACTCTCCTCAGTGTGAGAAAGTGGATTCAACTGAGGTCTGTCAGAGGTCCTACCTGTGGGGTGTCCTCCTCCAATCCCAGACCCTGTTTCTGTCTTCTCCTTTTGCAAACAATAACTGTCTTTTGCAGGTTACGTTTATCTGGACCATTATCTTTTACTCTTCCTGATTTCCTGGTTTGTTCTGCTTCTCCACTGCAGAGTGCTGCCTCTTTAAAATATGAGTCAAATCAGATTCCTCCCTTGGTACAAAACTATTTGTGTATGCCTATTGTTCTCCGGATGAAGCCAAGCATAGCCCCTCGACCTGGTTCTGCCTCTGTCCCATGCTGTCCCTAACACATCCCAACTATAAACATACTCATGCTTGCCTACATGAGTCATCCCGGATACATACATCACCGTCATCCCGGAAGGAACTCCTTTGCTTCTCTCTTTACCATCATGCTTTGCCCTCTTCATATTCTTCTACCTAAAACAAACATGTCTCTTCTCATCCCCAACTGTTTTGTTGAAAGGTCACTTCTCTGCAAAGCCTTAGGACACTCCTAATAGTAGGATAGTGAGTGGCCTCTTTCTTCCCTGGGCTCAGAATTGCTCAATCCCCGGTTTATTCATAACCTGTCTGTGGAGATCCATGCAAACTCTACTGTCCACAGATAAATGACCTGTGACAGGGAGAGGCAAACCTGGTTTAGGACAACTTAGCTAGCTTGGTTAAAACTACTGAAGACTGACTCCAAACATTTTATTTTTTACATATTTATCACAGTACAACTTTAGAAAAAAGTTCTCTCATGACAATTATCAAAACAAAACTTAGGGCGGGACTATATTGAAACTCCTTTGCAAAGTACATATCTTTGCAAAGTTCCTGGGACCTCGTCTACAAGAAAGGGTTCTGTTGACGGAACTAATGCTCAGGATAAGGCTCTAGGGAGGAAGGGTTTGTACTAAGCATAACAGTAAAACTCTCTAGCAAACTACGTGGGACCCCTTTCATAAGGATGGGTTCTATAGACCGAGAAAACAGTGCTCAGGATAAGGGAGATTCAGGTGAAGGCTGGCTCCCCAGAATAGCAAAAGATCACCAGGCTATTAAACAATATCCACTCCCAGCCTTCTGGGTGGAAAAATGGGTGTGTACATCCCTCCCACTGAAGACAAAACCCTGAATGTTTAGCAATTCTGGTTTCTCTATTGCTATCGGTATGCACAGGGCTTCATGTCCTTCTACACAGTTCTGATTCAAATATACCACACTCTGGATGTCAGGACCCAGAATCATCTACTCGGGCGATCTGGCCTTCTCTTGGGCCTGAAGAATGGGCTGTGCTCTCTAAGGACAGAGGGACAGGCAACTAGAGGCCACATTAAAGAGGACAGGTGTGTGTGAATGGGGCCTGAAATTACAGATACAAGCATGCATAGGGGGCTGTTTGCAGTGTGTCATCAAACCTGAGTGGAAATGAAGGAGTTGAGCTGGGACTTAGAGCACTCCTTGCTGGGGTACTGTGAGTGTAGTGCCTACCTACCTCTGTATTTCTTTTTCTTTCCTTAGGAGAGGTTGCCGGAACTCTTCATGGTTATCCACACTGATGGATTCTGTGGGTTAGAGTCAAGGCTCAAGGAGTTAAATCTGGAATGGTCCTAGTGGATGGCCAGTCTGCAAGGCCAAAGGCTTTACATTTGAATTGTTGTCATTGTTTTTGAGAATGACACCTCTAAGTTGGGTTTCAGAAGGCTCTGGCCAGTTTCAAATCCTTGCCAGACTCTGCTGGTGAGCACCACGTCATAGGATGACATGTTGTTACTGGCTCAGCCCTCTTCCCAGACCAGAAGCGAGGCTCTATCTGTTAGTACTGTTTAAGAGGAGCAGTGACATACTCAGGCCTTCAGGGGTAAGAGAAACAGGGGCCTAATCCATGAAAGGATGTTTTCATGGAAGAGAGGACGCAAGGGTAAGGTATTTATCCTGAAATCAATGTTATATATAATTCATCTTGTGAACACTCTGCAAATTACTGGTCACAGATCCCACAATGCTCTGGGGATTGAAAGAAGAAAGCTGCAGAACACTATGCCCCGTGGAATTTAGGTTTTGCTTAAAGGTGATTAACAAAGATACTTGTTTACTTATATCTGCCCATCGGTTTGCCTGTCATCTACCTGTCTAGTCCCCTACCCCTATCATTTATCATTTGTATCTTTTGCATATCTTTGTGTATATGTACTGGCTGTAATATTTTGGAGGAAGACAGCTTTTAAGTAAAACTCAACATCACCACCACCCCTAACCTCCCTTTTATGAAGAAAACTTGACTCTTGCCATTCTGGGACACTTAGTTCATTTCTGAGCTGAACTTCGACCTTTGGGGAATGGTCAGTTAATTAGAGGGTCCTCTTGATGCTCTCTCATGAGGAGGCACCTGCTGTGGGGGCTGTGTGTGATGGGAAGGATGAGCAGCTGTCTGACTGGAGAATTCCTCTGCTGCCTTAGTAGTTCTCCTGTTGCTGAGCTGGGTAAAAGAGGCTCCCGCCTCTTTGTGCAGATGAGCTTGGCACTTGTGTCTGTCCCTAGGCAGAGAGAGCACACATATTTCCTTGGGCCATGTTGGCTTCTTGCTGGCTGCTGGTTCCTGGATACAAATTCCTTTGAGGGACACAGTCAGTTCTCTTTAACCTGAATGTGGTGTGTAGAACTAGTAGTTTCTTTCTATGTCATTGTTAACCAGTGGTGCTCTCAGTCTAATTAAGTAATGCTAGGTCCCTTTCCATGGCCCACGCACTCAGGGGTGGTGACCATCAGTCAAATAATTTTCTGCTTACTGAAGAAGAGGGCACTCAAACAAGACTTCTGTTGTCAGCAGAGGCAGAAACACTGCCCTTCAGAGTCATGTACAGTCGGGGAGGATATGTGTGATTCTCAGCCTTCTTTTCACTCAGTGGCTCCTCCTCCCCAGCATCCCGTCATTGTATATGGATCCTTGTACTGCATGAACTTTTCCTGGTATTCTCAGGACACTCTTAGATTGCTTTCTTTGCTTTCTTTATGGATACTACAAACAATGCTTCTGGAATGTTCTCGTAAATGTCTCCTGGGGCTCCTGTGGGAGAATCTTTCTAGGGTTGTTGTATAGTAAAGGATTTATTTTCCCAGTGTTTGATATAGAGCTTCAGAAAACCTTAGAAACTCCCAAGTGCTAGGAGTATGTTTTGCCATGCTAATGAGGTGACTCCTGTGATGCCTGACTTCAGGAGAAGCTTCCATCTCGCTTGGAACTGCCCGAACTCTGAGGTCAGGAGATGGTTGAAGATATCATTCATGCACATTGCCAAGAACTTATTGATCATGTGTGTGCGATGGAACTTAAGAAAAACCTCTGGTCGATGAAGCTCAGTGGGGCTTCCTGGCTAGGACAATAAGCTCTGGCTCACAGAGAGAGCGCGCTGAGTTCTGAACCCAGGACCATTCTAGCTCATTGTGAGTGCTGTCTGATTTATGCACTATGCTCTGGAAGTCATTCTAACACATTATCAAAGCCAGGGGGTGAGTTTGAAGAATCTTTACTTTCTAGCCAGTTGGTCAGAAGTTCCAGTGGCTTCTAGATTGGGTCTCCATGCTGGACTTTGCTCTTATCCTGTGGGGCTCTGTACTAACTCTCTCTGTTGGGCTGTTCTGCAGTAGATCCAATTGTAGTACTTTGCTTGAAAATAGCACAAGCACATATATCTAGGAGTGGAATTGCGGCCAAGAGGGACCCTAGATCATCTGACCAATTCAGTGCAGTGTTTGGTCACTCCTGGCCACTGACAAATGGTGGGTTTTCTGATTTATATTGGTCTAGTGGTTTTATTGATTTCCCACTGTGGTTTTTATTTCAATTTCCATATTTCCTAAAGAGGTTGAATAACTTTTCATGTTTCTTGACTGTTCAGGTTTTTTTTTTTCTATAAAATGCTAGTTCATCTATTTTATGTTTCTTTATGAAGTTGCCTTCTTATTACAAGAAAGTGTTTTTCTGTGTTGCCTCTAGAGTTTCTTCTTGATGTCTTTGGAAGAATTTTAATACACTAGTAATTAGTCATTTCTTTGTGATTTTAGTTCTTAAATTTTTCGTATTTAAATGTTTAATCTGCCTGTGATTTATTGGTATGCATGATATTCGGACCTAACTTCACCACTTTCTACATTAACAATTGCCCCAGTACACTTTATTGATCAGTCTGTCTCTGCTATGGAAATGCTATAAATCAGCTTTCCATGGATAAGAGCTTGTTTCTGGTCATTGGCTCTATCTCACTGTAGATTCTCATTATGAGTCTATCTCACTGTGGCTCTATCTCATAATGTGTTCTTCTCATCGTGTGTTTAATCTCACCGTGGGTCTATCTCACCTTGAACTCTATCTCACTATGATTTCTATCTCACCATGAACTCTATTTCATTGTGGGTCTATCTCACTGTAGGTTCTATCTCACTATGGACAGTGGTCTATTAGTCAGTTTGTGCCAGTGATATAGAAAAATTGGGGTTAGGATTTGCTCTCCTTAGTGAAAGAATTTAAGAATGGACTCATTTGGAAGCAATTTTATTACAGTTTAAAATACCCTCTGGAGGCAGGCATGTTATAAATCTCAACAGCAGCCTCAAAGAGAGAAGGAAGGAAAGCCTTGCTGTTTGGGTTTCAAGCATGGAGGGTCATTATATGGTAGTAGGCAGCCATTTGGGGAAGGAGTAAGGGAGCTCCAAAGATTAGAAAAGAGATACTTAGATTCTGGCCAGCATTGAGAGATAGATAGATAGATAGATAGATAGATAGATAGATAGATAGAGACAAAAAGACAGAAAGACACAGAGAGACACAGAAAGACACACAGAAAGACACACATACAGAGAGAGAGAGACAGAGACAGACACAGAGAGACAGAGAGACACAGAAAGACACAGAGGGGGGAGAGAGACACAGACAGACACATAGAAAGACACAGACACACATGGGGTGGGGAGGGGCGGAGAGAGGAGAGGATAAGAAAAGAATAAAAAGAAGAGAAAAGAAAAGAGAAATTATACTTTTCTGAATTAGGACTCAACAGGGTGGACAAACTGCCGAACTTCATGGTTGCCCAGCTTGTGTGGATTTCAACGTAGGGTGGGAATTCTGAAAAAGTACAGTATTTCATCAGTGGAATACTCACTCTGCCTAATTCCTTAGCTTAAGGTGAACCTACCTCCCTATCACAGTGGTCTTGCCTTCTGAGGGGGGTTCTGTGTTCTTGGGACAGTCTTTTAGTCAGTCATCGAGCCTGTCCATCTGGGACATCAGGAGTCCACTCAGGCCAGAGATTCTAATCTCTTAGCCAGAAGGAGTTTTCCCTTAGGGGCTTTTACTGCTACTCCAACCTCTCCTTTCAGAAGAGGTGACTCTCAGGTCACTTAGGAACTAGAGGAGGACTGAGAACCCCTACTTCTGTCATCTCTGGCCTGTGGCATGGATGAGGGTACCAAGAGGCCCAGGAACATTCTGGCTTTCAACCAAGAAGGTCATCTACCTTAATTTGCCTAGGCAGCTTCTACCTCCTGTTCTTGTCACCAAAGCCGTGCTGCCTCCGTTGCTCTGAAGCCACACACTGACCATTCTACAAAGACTCAGTAACTCATTAGAACTTCAGTGACTACGGAGAGGTCAGAGCCTTGTACGTCCCTGGTGAGAGATCTTGAGCTATCTTAGACCCCGAGTAGCTTATTCATTGCCAGTCCTCCTCAAGTCTGACCTCTGGGTCATTAGATAACTTATGAGGCCCATGGTATAGACTTTCGGTCTTTGCTGTAACTACCTACCTGATGGGTCCACCGATGCATTTAAATGAGTTTTGATTTATGATTTTCTCTGTGTTGTTACTATAAAAACGTCATGAAACTGTTCCCATGTTGGAACGTGGAATTTGGAGAATGTAAATCAGTGTCATGAGCTATGTCTTATTTTAATGGGAGAGCTGTGTATATCATTATATATCAGCTGTGTATATCATTATATATCATTATATATCAGTATATATCAGTATATCAGCTGTGTCTATCTGGTATCTGCTATGACAAATGACACCAACTCATTTAAATCTCTTCCCTCTGTCCTACATATAAGAGTAATGGAATCAGTGGGGAAGGTTCTGCAGAAATAATTCCTGGAATTCTGCTTAGAATTTCATTAAATCTAAATGTGAATTTTGGGATATTAATTAATACTATCAATCCACGTATATGGTATGCCTCTCTATCCAGTTGGGTATTTCTTAACAGTGTTCAAGGTAGATTTTGCGGTTTTCATTCAATTCACTCATACTTCTTTGTTATTGTAAATACTACACTGTTGTAAATTATATCATTTTTGCCAACAAGGAACACTCAGAATCTTCACAACTAGAACTACAATAACCATCTCTGAGTACACTGAATTACAACCCTGCCTGAGAATATCCTTGGAATTTATTCTTGGGAGTGGCATTCTGGCCTTATGGGGAATGCAGATCCTTATCTGATGAAGTTCCTACATTAGCTCTTCATAGCAACTCTTACTAGCAGCCTGAGGCTATCTCTCTGTTATTTTCGTTTTTTTCATTTCTTTTGAGCATCTGTTTATGAATTTACCAGTTTCTGGATTAGTCTTTTTTCTTCTCTTTTTAAAATACATGTTCCTACCTTTTGTTCAATTTTGTTCTTTTTTTTCTTTTCTAGTGGATGGCCACAAACTATATTGTATATTCTAGATATTCTCGTCTTGATTTTAGTTATTGCATGTATATCTTCCTAAATGGTTTTCTTATTAAGCTTGCTTACGATAGGCTACACGTAACGCTGTGTTCATTAGAGTTTGTTTCTATCCGTGTGAGGACACAGCATGACCAAAGCAACCTGGGGAGGAAAGGGTTTATTTGGCTCATACTTCCATATTAGTTGCTCATCGTTAAAGGACATCAGGGCAGGAACTCAAACAGGGCAGAGGCCTGGAGACAGGAGCTAGTGCAGAGGCTATGGAAGAGTACTGTTTATTGGCTTGCTCAGCCTGCTTTCTTATAGAATGCAGTACTGGCAGCCTGAAGATGGTCCCACCCACAATGGGCAGAGCTCTTTGCCATCAATCACTAATTATGAAAATGCTTTCTACAGGCTGGCCTACAGCTCAATCTTATGGAGCCCTTTTCTTAATTGAGGTTCCCTCCTCTCAGATGACTCTAGCTTATGTCAAGGTGACATAAAACTGGCCAGCACAGACAAATAATTCACTTTGAGGATACCAGTTTTAGCCTTCATTTGCCTTTGATTTATGTTTTTGAAAATTACCTTACAAAAATCCTTCTTTGCTTCATTAAGATCACCAAACTACTGACTTGCAATTAGGGAATTAATTATATATTTACATTATATTTCATATTTAGGTCTTTGATCCTTCAGAATCCCACCGTCTGTTTCCTGCATGCAGTAGTAGATATCTATGCCAGTTAGCTTATGGTGACATATGTTAATGTAACTTGTGTCTCAGTTTGTGGGTGTGTGACTGTGTGTCTTGCTTATATCTACAGCTTTCACCCTGTGCTCGCCCTTCTCTTCCAATTAGTTTGTTTCCAATACAGAAAATGCTCATTAATATGTTAATGTGACTTTGTGGGTTATCTTATTATTTCTTAGGAAACCTAGGCCCTCTAGGTTCTTTTTAGTTGCTTTGATCTGAGGTGTTGTGTGTGTTTCATATGCATCTAGACCGTTTCTTTATTTTTAAAAGGTGATTTGCCTATCTATGAATTTCTATTCTTCCACATATATTTAAAAGTTATTTATTTATTACTTTTAAAAATTAAGTTTATTGAGTTCCTACAGAAGTTCAAAATGAATTTTGATAGGGTTAGAATTGGACATTAGTTTGGGCAGAACATATCTATTTATAATGTGAGTAAGGCTATTCAGGAAAATGATATACCATATGTCTGTGTTCGTTTCAACACTTTAAAGTGTTCTTTATTGGATTAAAAAGTTTCTTCACAGATATTGTCTGTATCCTTGGTACAACATTTCTCTAGGTTCTTAAAGTGTTAAAAACATCAATTATTGTTATGTATGTGCTTGTGTGTGCCACAGTGTCCTTATGGAAGTGAGTGGTCCGCTTGTGGAAGTCAGTTCTCTTCTTCTACCTCATGTGACCAGGTGACCAAATTCAGTCCATCAGGCTTGGCGGTAGAGGCCTTTGTCCAGTCAGCAATCTTGGTCCTCCAGGTTCTTTTTAGTTGCATTGATTTGAGGTGTTGTGTCTTGTTTCATATGTATCAAGAAAAGTCACCTCACAAACTAATGAGTTTTGTAGGTAAATTCTCTTTTCTGACCCCTTCTGTGGGCATGTTTTTATTTCTCTTGAACAAACACCTAGGAGTACTTGATTCATCCCTGTGTTATACAGAGAACATATGTTTAACTGAAGCCACAGTGCTGTATGTTTTCTGAAATGACCAAAACCACTTTGTCTTAGCAACGCACGAGAACTCAGGTTATTCTGTAGTTTTGTCAGCACTTGGGATTGTCTATCTTTTAAAGTTTAGCCATTGAAATGGGTAGGTAGTATTTCTGACATTTATTTTCAATTTTACTTATTGGAGTTTTCATTTGTAGAAGTTCTAGTCGCGCCTTTTTAAATCCATTCCACCATTTTAAGGCAAGTTTGTTCCCCCACTCCTCTCTCATTTGTCTTCTCTTCCTTCTGAAATCTGTTTGTTTCTAATAGATCTCGTTTTTTTTTTTAGAGCAGGACAATAGAGTTGGGTGAGGGTGCAGAGGTCTCCCATACTCCTGCTTTCACATATGCACAGCCACAGCCTCTTCACTGTGAACACCCGTGCCAGAGAGATGTGTTTGTTACAGTCATCCACAGCGAGCATCGGCGGCACCCACTGTCACAGGTCCCTGCCGGTCTTGGTACTGTCTACTATGTAGGCTCTGACAGATGTAACAGCCCTGTCAGCCATTACTGTACAGCAGAGTCTTGCCTATTCATCCCCGTTTCACAGCCCCAGGCTCACTGTCCTTTCTACAGTGCATTTAATTTTTCCTTTCCCAGAGTGTTCTAGATTTGGAATCACGTACTATATAACCTTTCCAGATTGGCTTCTTTCACTCAGTGTTATGTATATTATGTCTATCAGCCCTCTCTCCTTTAAAAAATCATTAAGGATGGTTGGTGAGATGGCTCAGTGGGTAGATGCTTGCCACAGAAACGTGAAGACCTGGAGTTAAATTCAGACATCCATTTAAAAAGCTTGGCATAGTGGTATGTGCCTGTAACTCCAGCGCTAGGCTCAGCGGAGACAAAAGAGGATCCCTGATCCTGTTGGCCAGCCAACAGTGAGGGCTGCATTGAGGATTGGGTGCGAGAGACCCTGCCTCAAAACATAACGTGGACGGGGATGGGGGAAGATACCCAAAGCTGACCCCGGCCTCCAAAAAAATTTACCACAAGCACACAAATACGTGCAATATGTACATAAACACAGGGACATGCGCAGACACATTTACAGAAGGCAGAAGAAAAGGAGAAATCATGAAATGTACTTTATATGTGGTGTGTGCTAACTCACTAGTGAAGGTATTTTCAACTCTCATTTTCTATTTTCTCAGCTGCTCTGGGTCCTGATTTCTTGTTGACTGTGAGCTTATTCTGTAGACATTTATCTGAAGGAACGCTTTTAAGGTTGGCTTGGAGATGCCTTCCTTCAGATAAAGAAGGTGTTATTTGCTGTCAACCTCCCGAAGAATTACCACCCTAGGACTATTTGAACTGAATTCTCACCTTGAGGTTTTTGAAGTCAACCACACAGTTTGAATTCAGCAAGTGAACTTGAATGACTCTACCTGAGATTATAAACTCCCGGGGGTCTGTCTTCTCTCTTCTGCTCCTCACAAAGTAGTTAAGTCAAGACAGAAAGGTTTCCTTGCAGTCCTTGGAGAAGTGGGTTTGTGGCCTTACAGCAGAAGTAGTGTTGAAGATCCTAACTCTACCTTGCAGGGTGTGGGGTAGGCGGTGAGGGTGGGGGTGGGGCGTGCTCTCCTGCTATACTTTTGTCCCTGAAGGAGCCTCTGGTGTTTGCGGTTTCCTCTCAGGAAAAACAGGAGGAAAATAGAATTGGACAAGGAATCAGCATTCTGTACAGCAAACACTATCTTAAATAAAAATCCCATTAGTATCACAGATGCAACCACACTGGAAAGTGAGAGGAAACGAGGGGGTGGGAGCAGCCGCCAGTCCCTGCAGGCTTAACCTGAAGATGGAGTGAGTCGGCTCTTAGGTCTCAGAACCCTCCTTCAACATTAAGATTCAATGATCATTTCCTCACCCTAGAGCAGTCGCTGTGTCTGTTGTGGCTTGTGGAGGTCAACCGGGAATGCATTTAATTCATATAGCGATAGATAGTCCCCCTGAAGATACAGCTCAGTAGAGTGCTCTCCTAGCGCGCATGAGACTCTGGGTTCACACTCTGGCACTGTAAAACCATACCAATCCGGACAGAGATATTGCTGGCATGCCTAAGAGCAAAAAGAAGTACGCTGCAGATCAGATGTGAGCAAGCACCTGGGACTGTCAATCACTCCCGGTGCTGACAGAGCCGCAGTATGCTCTCACGGGAATGATGCTCTGGAAGAACTCTTGCTGTCTGTTCTAGTCCATTTTGCATTGCCGTAAAGATATACCCAAGGCTGTACTTCATAAAGAAAATGAGTTTATTTATCTCACAGTTCTCGGAGAGGCAAGACATTGAAAGATCAGGTACTTACAACTGGGCTTTGCACCATATGACCTTGCATGGAAGGGATTATTACAAGGTGAGAGTGAAGAGAAAGAGAGAGAGAGAGAGAGAGAGAGAGAGAGAGAGAGAGAGGTCGATCCAGTGAAAACTAGCATTATTGCAACTTGTTCTTGTAGTAACCAATTCAGTTCTTTGATACCTAACCCACCCCTATGAGATGGGTATTAATCTTTCCAAGGGTGATGCTCCCCTGTGATTTAAACACCTCCTAATAACATTGCCTATTAAAGGTTCCACCCTGCTCAGTATCATTACATTGAAGACTAACTCTTCAGCACACGAGCCTTTAGGGAACAAACCATCTCCACATCACAGCGCTGTCTTAGGAACTCATTAAGATAAGTTACTAGGTGCAGAATCATGGGGGAAATGTAGGCTGACTTTCAATTTGGAGCGGTATTACTGAATTTTTCCTCAGTTACTCTCTCATCAGCAGAGTGTGGGAGTTCCCTTTCCCAAATACCCAGCCAACACTGGTTATAATTAATTAAAGAAAAATCTCTGCTCATCTACTAGTTGAAATATTGTTTTAATTTCCACTTGTGTTATTACCAGTGAGGTTGAACATCCTTTTTCAATTTGTTTTTCTTCTCTAATTTCTTTGTGTATGCTCTTTGCAAAGTCTTCCATTAGGGTAGGTGCCCCCCCCCCCTTTTGATTTGCAAGAGCTATTTTTACATTGTAGATCTCTGTCCGTGGTTGATGGCAGATTGGTGCCCTGCTTGAGAGCTCAGGGTTATTCCAGATGAAGTTACTGAAACTTGGCCACTGTTCCATTGTCTCTCTGCATTCACTCTCTTCTTCTCCCTTTGCTTCAACTACACCCCTCCAGGGATGGCTGGGAGAGGCTGTGTTGGAAGCAGCCCAAAGGACTGGATGCTCTGACATAATGGAGTCTCCAGGGAGCCCAGGAATCCTAGAAAAGGAACTAGCTAGTGCTTTGGAGGACAAATGTGAAAGATGCTCAGGGCTCACTACTCTGCTTTGCAGGGTGCAGGGGAGATAGATATATTGTCCTTTTCTTCAAAGGAATTTCTCATTGAGACTCAGTTATCTTCTTTCTTTCTCTTGGGAACAGTTTGTTAAATCAGGTTAGCTAGATTTCGCTTAGAGTTGTATTCCCTTAACATTTATCTCTGCATCTCACTGGATTAAAAAAAGCATACACACACACACACACACACACACACACACACACACAGAGAGAGAGAGAGAGAGAGAGAGAGAGAGAGAGAGAGAGAGAGA